>NC_081159.1:15680500-16002750 GCF_012432095.1 Onychostoma macrolepis | reverse complement strand
GAAGCATTGAACAAGTGCCAATCAATCAATATCTTTTAGTTCCAATGAAAAGATAATCAGCGAAGGGAAAAAAAAAGACAGCGCAATGTTAGCATTGTTTTGACCCCATAGCTGCATAGACTAAGAGATGAATTGTTTTATGCATCCATATGGTTTTATTACACTCAGTAGAGGCATCCTGTGCATTCGTTTGACCTGTGGCTTCCGCACTGCTTTTAAGTCATATTGTCTCTGTAGGTCGGCATGGAGTAGGCATACACATGTTATACGCATTCATAACACAGCCATTTATGAAAGTGTGTTTTGTGGATTTAGGTGTTATCTTTTTGCACGTCTCTATTGCATGATATCCAAGTGAATTATTGAGGGGTGGGAAATCAAAACAGACAAACATGAAGAAAAATAAAAATAAACGTCTTGCGTCACTCCGAGACACACTTCTTTCTGCATGTGTCGCGAACAGAGTGCTCTTTCTTTCTACCACTTCATTTGTGTTTCTCTGGTTTGTACCGCTTCTGTTTTTCTCGGTCAGATGGGTGTGGTCTTCTAAAGGCCAGTACACATAGGCCTAAGAACTGCAGCGTAACCATGGGAACTGGAGTCAATCAGGAATTCATGAAAGTGAGAGGATTCCAGTTTACGACGGCGGGATGTGTACGTACATGTGAGACTCCATCTCTCAGCCTCTACTTTCAGGGGGAAATACCCATGCATGGAAACGTCATTTGAGTTCAGTTTTTTGGCTACGATCGTGTTTATTCACATGAGGAGTTGCGCTCATCGGTTTCAGTCTTCTCTAGTTTCTCAGCTTGATTCTCCTAACCCCACATGTAATTTATGAATGTATTTACATTTGCATAAACTGAAACAAAATGTTATTTCAATGTTAAATGTCTTTTAGGTGTGATGTTTACGGCGGAGGTTGTAAAGTTCATGTAGCTCGATCATATCTGTCAGTGTTAGGAAGGCCCAGAGCCACATTAGCACCCAAATTCATTTCTCTCTCTTCCTGTCTGCTGATGCATCAAATGCACTTTACTGAGCATTAGGTCCCATCACAAACACACACAGTGTAACCTTCTACTGGATGCAAAACTGAACCAAGCAACCTGTTTTTAACATGGAGAACTTTGACAGATATATTGTTGTTTTTCCTGTTGTCGTGTTTTTATTCTTTTTCTCCTTTGGTGTTTGTAAATGAGTTGTAATTTTTTAAGGGTGTTTATTTTTGTATTTCTGTTCATTTTGGGGAGGAGAGGTCAGAAGGAGAGTGTGTGAAATCTGTCCTGCATTCCACTGTCTCTCCTACTACATTCCCTTCTGTGTGTGTGTGTGTGTGTGTGTGAGCACGAGTGAGAGCGTTTGCATGGGTGTGTGTTTGTGAGTGTCTAGATAATGACACCCAGACACTCTTGTTACCATTGTAATTGCCAACTGTGTGAAGCTGAACTGCTTTGAAAGTGAAAGGTGTTATTTTTGATTTTCAAAACTGTACCTTCTGTTCAGTTTAGAGGAATGGAAAATAAATTGCAGAAACCTCTGAAAAGTTTGTGTTCTCAGTTAATTGCACAATTTTCTGTCTTAGGTACTCCACAGATTCAAGTACCCTTTGTGGACTTAATTTAGTATTATCTTATTACCAAAAAATGGATATCCTGTTTGTTTCCCATCATTTTGTAAAATTTCTTCTTTTTGTGCTCCGCAGAAGAAACTCAAACAGGTTTGAAACAACTTTTTTGAGTAGACTAAGCTTTTAATATATTTTTATATTAAATATGTTTAAAAATTTACTGCTCTTGCTCGTGCTGGCACTCGTGCACATGTAAAGTACAAGAGACTGAAAGTGATTCAGGAAATGTAATAGGTAACAGATTACAAGTTACCCTATTTAAAATGTAATACGTGTAACTAAATAGTGCAATAGTGTACCCATTTACATTTAATCATTTAGCCGACGCTTTTATCCAAAGCGACTTACAAATGAGGACAATGGAAGCAATCAAAATCAACAAAAGAGCAATGATATGCAAGTGCTATAACAAGTCTCAGTTAGCGTAACGCAGTACATGTAGCAAGGTTGTTGTTTTTTTTAATTATATAATAAATAAATAAAAAGAAAACCGATAGAATAGAAAAAGAATAGAGCAAGCTAGTGTTAGAGGCCTTTTTTGCTTTTGTTATTTGTATAATAAATAAAAAGAAAACAAATAGAATACAAAAAGATTAGAAAAGCTAGTGTTAGTATTTTTTTAACAATAGAATAGAGAGTGCTAGAGTTAGAGGGTCATATAAAGATGGAAGAGATTACAATTAGATCAATTAATTTATTGAAGTAATGTAACTGATTACATTTAATTACTTTTTGATTACTTTTCTAAATTTCTACCAATTGTTTTCAACTGAAAAGCATATCCATAAACCCAAATAGGAAATAAAACTCTTATCGACAAAGCATGTGTCCTATTCTTTGTCCTGAAGTCCTGACAGTGTTTGGCAGTAACTAGTTACTAGTAACTTGTTACAGTAATAATATTACTTTTTGCAGTAACTAGTAGTAGTGCAATAATTACTGTAATAATATTACAGTTATAAAACAGCTTGTTACTTAGTTACTTTTGATGCCTCAACCCCTGCTGGTTTGAAATCTAACAATCCAATAATTCGTAGATTTATTTTCATATTTTTCATGACTTCCACAGGCACCAGTGCAGCAGGCAAGCTTAGAATATGAAAAAGCTTACATAGACTTTGTTAGGAGAAAAGATGATCTGAACACTGATGTGTAAGTTGTGGCATTACTTTACTCTGGCATTACATGGCTTGCCCACTCACATCCCTCTGATCCTAATATAAATTGTATTACTATAATGAAAAATCTTTTAGAAAATGAAACATTTTCTTATGAACTTATGTGATTTCTTTTGATAAAATATAATCGTATATGGGTAACAGAGAAATTATAGCTATACAATCAAGCTACACAATTAATGAGAATAATACAACACTTTTACTTAAATGTCACTATCAATCACCATTGAGCGTTTGTAATATCTACTGTCTCCAGTGGAATTTGGTGAAATGATGAGGCAGAAATATATTGTTAGTAGCATTTGAGAAGAATTTTGTGGGAAAGATACGCAATTACAACTTTTGTGGGGCGTGAAATAAAAGTGGGCTAATGTAACTAGTAGTGTACCTAATGTTGCCAGAAAGTAATAAGAAATGTAATAATATTACTTTTGAAAGGAGTTCTACTAGTAGGCCTTATGAGCAATAAATTCTATTTTTTCATTAACTAGCCAAACACTGACTCCTGAAACATTAGTGTATCATATTTTAGAGCAGTCAATGCAATTTGGTAAAGAAATCAATCAAATATGTATGTGTGTGTGAAAATATTCAGATGTAACCTTTGTAATCGTTAGCATTTTCAACTACAGTAGCTAACTGTAATTTAATTATACAACAGATTACAGTTACATTTATTTTGTAATTAGTTACTCCCTAACAGTAGCCTACACGGCGATGCTCCTCGCTTCTTTGCTTAGAAGTGAAAAGAAGTTAAAAAATACCTTTTGGAGCGATACTGTTAACGAACACCCGATACTGTCCACGCTGCTGAGAGCAACATTTAGTTGCAAGTATGTAACAAAATAAACAGCCGTGAGAAAACCAGCTCTGCAATTCACCAGCATCATGTCGACATATGAGGTAGCCTAATTAAAAATTACACTTTTATGATACATTGATTCTAACATATATATTAGACTAGATCTAGCTGTGTGAGACTTTAGTTTGAATTAATCCCCTTTCTTGACATGACACATTAAACTTACAGTACAGAATAGCTCTTTCGGCACTACCTTTTTATACGCATTCGTTTCATGTGTCGTAGAACGTTAGAGAGGCTCTCGGAAGCGCTGCGTGCTTAAACGTCACATTCTTTTGAATTTTCCGGCAAAAACGTCCCCTGTCTTTCACATAAAAATCAGTCTAAAAGCTTTCATAGACAACCAAGGAAGTCGGGGAAGTTCTCTTTTTAAAGTTTTGTTATAAGCAGTTCACACAATAAAAGCGATTAATACATGAAAAGTCTTTTTTTGTTTGTTTGTTTGTTTTTTTTGTGTGTCATATTTAGATTTTTATTATTTAAATTTTATATAGGCTAGTTTGTTAATTTATAATGTTTTAGTTGATTGTCTTATTGGTTCTAATAAAGCAAATATTTCCAGTTACTGTATCTTTGGGATCACTGATTTACGGTTTATGTTGTCTAAATAAAGTTTCTTAATATAAGAATTATTATTATTATTTTTTTTTTATTAGTGATCAGAATTTTTTTTTTTTTTTTTCTAGCCTAGCAATAATTCGTATTACTCTTTGTGGTGTTGAAGATGATTGTAGCCTATATTTAACTATTAGGCTATATTTAACTATTATATTAAACGCAAACAAACAGTCTATCCAAATAGCATCACACAGAATACTGCATGTGCAACAGAGCCAACAGGAGCTGATTCTGAAGCTCTGTTTCTTTTCTTTCTCTCTCTCTCTCTCTCTCTCTCTCCCTCTCTCTCACACACACACACACTGTTGGTTGTGGTGATGCTGTGTGGAAGCAGTACGGTCCTGCAGTGCTGCAGTTTGACGGCGCGGTTGAAGTGTCATTATGATGAATGGCAAGATCAGTATGAATCATAACGCCTGCCTGTGACGCTGTTAGGTCGCTAAGAGCCAAAATGTGTGTGTATGTGTGAGACTCATAAGCAATAAGAAATGCATAAACAACATTTATGTAATGCACTGACACAAATTATAGCCCAGAAAAACACTGTATGGCTGTTAAGACTGGGTTTAATAAATTTAGGCAATAAGCAGTAGCAGAAGAGAATATGTTAATTATTTAAGTTTTTATTTATAAATCTCTTTGTACTGTTGAGCTGAAGTGGTTACCTGGTTGCCTTGGATACCTCTCACAGCCTTACCTCAATTGTCCTGTTTCCTGCTCTATCAAACCCTCCCTTATCACACACACACATATTTGCTGAATCCCAAACTTAACTATTTCTACATCTTCTTTCTTGTTATTAGAAATGACAAATTTTATGCTAAAATTGAATAAA
The DNA here is from genome assembly GCF_012432095.1 of Onychostoma macrolepis. Lineage (NCBI taxonomy): Eukaryota > Metazoa > Chordata > Actinopteri > Cypriniformes > Cyprinidae > Onychostoma > Onychostoma macrolepis. The sequence goes on along the minus strand of NC_081159.1, from coordinate 15,997,627 downwards.
TCAGCAGTAAGATATTGAAAAATAAATTAGGCCTATCTAATTTTGCAGTGGTAGAGAAGAAATTATATCAAAAGGAAATTATTGTAAAGGGATAACATCGTATAAGATCTTATGATCATAAAAGAAACCACTTAAATGTGTATTATTATTATTATTATTATTATTATTATTATTATTATTAACATTTTCTCAACCGTTTTCACCAAATCTTTAAAATAATAATGGACAGATATTCATAAGGTAAGAATTTAAAGTGATCACTTCTCGACCGCCTCAGCAGTTGCCATGGCAGTGAGACTGCTGTAAATTGCGTTCTATGTGGATGTTCATACGTGGTATGTTTCCTTGATTATGCCTATAAACAACGAATCAAAAGATGCCGTTCTAGGCCTCAGTGCTATAGCCTAGACTGTAAAGTGTGTTGTGTGCCTACTACTACACACACACACACACACACACACACACACACTCAGAGACACATACTTATTTGATATGTTGAAGACACACCTCGGATACTGATTGTGTTTATTCCTACTTTGAAATTGTACCTTGCCTATGCTAATAGTGATAAAAGGGTTAGCTACAAACAAAAAGTAGCTAACTGCATTTAAGTGTACTTTATGAATAAAAAAAAACTATCCAATGATATTTTAAATAATTCATACTGAACAGAATTTCTGGTACAAAAAAGACAATAAACGTATGAACAATAGAATGATACAACAAAAACATCCATATAGGCTAACTGAGGTGAAAACGGTACACAATACAGGGACTCTAATCAGTTTTATTCTCTAATGCATCAGACTTTGAGAGAACACACCGTTATGAATGAACCGATTCACTATAATTTCAGAATTTTCAAACAAACATATAATATGCATACCGTTTAGGATTTAATTGAATTCACGCGAATAATTCAGACTTTACAAAAAAGAGGATCGTTAAGGATGAACGATTAACTTTCCAGAGCTTGATGACAGACAGAAAAGGACTGTTAAGTGAAAGCATTTGACCATACCTCAGCTCTGACATTGTTAAAACACGCCTGCTAAAAATTATGTTAGTTAATTGCTCCCCAACACTAATTAAAGTATAACGCTAGGCTATATGGTTGTACAGTGTACCAATTAAAGACTGGGTTTTATAACAAAGCTGTTCTTTTATCCTCTGACTGTAAAATACTGGTTCTTTTGTTTAATTTTTAATAATAATAATTATTATTATTTATTGGTACCCTAGCCAGTTTTTCTGGACTACTAAAATTAATTTAGAGGCCCAGGGTACCAACTCTGTGGGTAATAAAATCAATTGTATTCTATTGGTGTTTAGAAGTAGCAGCACATTTCATTATAACAGACCCAAGGGCTCATTTTCTCTGCACAAGGCTCATGACAACTTATTAAATCCAATGTATGATGAAAATAAAAGATCAAAGGGAGGATATTTTACCTTGAAGATGTCTAGTTAAGGATCCCAGTGTTTCCAGTCCTTTAGAACTTAAGGAATTCAGACTTCGATCATTATTACTTTTGCATTTGGATACAATAGGTCTCACAGCAGCGTGTGTTTTTTGATAAGAAATGCATGCAAAACGTCCACAATACAAACAAAATGAATGTAACAGGTCGGTAGCCTAATGTCAGGGTGTGAGGGCTCGTATATTCCGATGTGTTATTTTACCATGTCTTGTTTAATACAGGTCAGAGTGACTTCACAGGTCCCACAGGAGACAAGTACATCTTTTCTTTGCACACAACACCTCATTAAAAGCATGTCTTACTCACCCGATAAATCAGGCATCTGCTGTCTGTGACAGAAAAAGGGCCTACTGGAGAGTGTAATGTTTCACAGACATGAATTTTTAAACTTGTTGATATTTCAGCACCTGTATTGGAACATGGTTAATTGGTTTTGTGTCAAGATGCTGATGTTTTTTAGGATAAAAATTATTTTCATTCTGCATATGTATTTTTGTGTGTTTGTTTGTTTTAAATTCTGCGCGTCTGTGTTAAGATTTTTGGAAATTGGAACCGGCAGCAAAAAATCGTTATGTTGATTCTAAAATAATTTCTTATCCAGTCTTTTTATGTCTCTCTCTATCAATCTCTTTTACAGTGCAGTACAGATATTGTTGCAAATTCAAAACAAGATGATTTTAAAATGTATGTTCAACTCTCCAAAGCTCTGAAAGGTGATGCCTTTGAAGGGAATATGACATAGGGATGATCACTTTTCCGTGCCCTCGTGTTCTCGCCTTCATTCAATGTGCTGTCTGCATTGTAGCAGCTTGTAAATTCACTACTGTCCTAGATGTTATATGCTTACACAGAGGGTCCAGTTTATTGGCAGTACTGCATATAGTGATAAATTAAAATGTGATTATTAGCAGTACAAAACATTAAGGCAATACTGAACATGTCACTATTTGACAACACTACTTCATTATAGTCACATTAGGATATCAAGTGACTTGTACAATGCAGCAGCAACCTCAGTGCAGCATCTTCAAATCTCAAAATCTCTTTATTAGTATAGATATTTGTGATTATATATGCAACACCAGTTAAACATGTAAAGCACAGTGCATAAGACCTCAATGATAACAGATTATAAATAATTAGAACATTATACAATGGTACCATGAGCACTGCAGTTTCATCTGGACTGTTTAGTTAAAAAAGTGATGCTGTCATCAGCATTCAAGGTCATCAGAATTGCATGAATGTCGACCGTTTGTGCGCAATACAATCCAGCCTTCCCCTTTTGAAATGGCAGAACAGTGTCTCGTCTAATCATAGGAGAAGGATGTACTGAAGTAATCTGTGAGATTACTGTTTGCTGCTTTCTCCTATAGAGGTGTCTGTTTTTCAAAGATAGTTGTAGGGGAGGATCTCATCATTAAATCATGTTGTCAAGGCGACAAGTTTGTGTGGAGCATGGCTTTGAGGAGAGTGTGTCAGAACACAGGCGCATTCCTGTCACGATTTCATCACTATTTCAGCGTAACCTTGGCAACCCAAACTCCCCAAAAACCGCAACACTACAACCAGGTAAATACATATTACAACACTCACTCTAGCTGCTTTGTCAGAATGATTCATAGCATCAGAAGAGTTGTACACTGTAAGCATTTCTAATGATGCATGAAGCGCTGAGAAGCATATCTGGCAACCCCATCAGTTAAAACATCAATTCACTGTGTTATTTTGCTGGAGTATACATTAAATATACATTTAGAAAGTGCATGTTGTTTATTATGCTTCACATTTTTATGTTGTGCTTCACAGTTGTTGGTCTTGCTCAGTTTATGCAACACACACTGCAGTGGCCAGTAGGCTATCAACATTTACATGCTGGGCTGTTTCTTTCTCTGCTTCCAGTGGTCAAGAGCGATGAAGGCATATGCAGTCTCGTACTGTGCTCCTGAGTTGATGTTGTTAGCATTATCACACTTGATCAATAACTATTAATGAAGGAAACCATGGCTGATTCAAGATGTGGCTCTTGCTCTGCGTTGCCATGGAAACCAGAGCTGCAGCGCTGCGGGCTCAAATTGGGAGTTGGAAGAAAAAGACGGGAAAGAGAGAAAAAAGAGATAGAGAAGGAGGGGGTATTTCAGCTGGAACGGGGGAGAAAGGTAGTCCCTATAGTTAGAACAACAAACGCAGGTATTTAAGATCCTTTTACGACTTCACTTACAAGCAAGCATCTAATATTATAAATAAATGTATTTGATTTGGTAAATAAATATTTTTTGTCTTCGGTTTTTGGAGGCGTTCGTGGACTCCCTGCACATCATGGTCTGCTGTTGATCCAAATTATGCTACATGCGTACATTCAATGATTCATTTCAATGGGCACAGCGCCCTCTGTAAATGTGCACTTCCGCTCCAAACCTGAAGACGGCGACGTTGAGTCACGTGTCACTAGAGTACACGAGGAAACCACTTCGTACGAAACACATCGATGAACAATCCTGCTCGTTCAGCAACAGTTCAGTGATTTAAAACTTAGATGTTACTGTAAATATTAATGAAGTACTTTTTAAATTAAGTGTTAGACATAGAATGCTTGCTTTAGAGACTCGCGAGTGTCATGACAGTCAGTTTCTTGCATTGCCAATAAATCTGTGATGGTTAAATACTCACATAATGACAACGATGGCAAATCCATGTAACATTTCTGCTGACCTGGAAAAGCACATTGTGAAGGAGGTAAGCTTTGACATTTGTCATTTATTTTTGGAATGAACGCATATCATTGTTTTTAATTACATGTTTTATATTTAGGCTCCTCCGACTATTTATTATGTTCCAAATTTTATAACGGAGGCTGAGGAGGAGCATCTGTTGCAGCAGGTAGGACTTTTAAATGGCCTGGTTTGCCTGTAATGCTACTATCTACACCTACATTACATGTCAACAGTGCTTTATAGACTGGCCTGTGTCTCTTTTGCAAGGTATACAGAGCTCCCAAGCCCAAGTGGACACAGTTGTCAGGGAGGAGGCTACAGAACTGGGGTCAGTAATAGGCTATATTTGACATAAGCAAGTAATCAATGCAAATTAAACATGTTAAGTCTGATATACTCAGATTTTTTTTTAATAGAACAGTTTATTATTGAACTTTTAGTTCAATGATAATATTAATAAAGTTTAAAGGGATAGTTCATCCAAAAATAAAAATTATGTCGTTCATTACTCACCCTCATGTCGTTCCAAACCCGTAAGACCTTCGTTCATCTTTGGAACACAAATTAAGATATTTTTTATGAAATTCAAGAGCTTTCTGACCCTGCATAGACAGCAACACAACTACCACGTTCAAGGCCCAGAAAGGTAATGAGGACATCGTTAAAATAGTACATGTGACATTAGTGGTTCAACCTTAATTTCATGAAGCTACGAGAATACATTTTGTGCACAAAAAAACAAACAAAAATAACAACTTTATTCAACGATTTCTTCTCTTGCGTGTCAGTGTTTGATGCGCGTTTACAAGAGTACCACAACATATGCGTGTGCATTCATATGCTTGCAAATAAGGCGTAGCATATCGGCATTCTATGTCAGAATGACGGTTCCTGTGCCTGCAGCACCACACACACGTATCGTGGTACTCTCGTGAAAGTGTGCCGTGTCCCTACCTTTCTGAGTCTTGAATGTGGTAGTTGTGTTGCTGTCTATGCAGGGACAGAAAGCTCTCGGATATCATCAAAAAATTTATTAATTTGTGTTCCGAAGATGAATTAAGGTCTTACGGGTTTGAAACGACATGAGGGTGAGTGACTGATGACAGAATTTTCATTTTTGGGTGAACTATGTCTTTAATGTTTTGTCTCATATTTGATGTGACAGGCTTTTATGGCCCATACAGTAACTTCAAAAAAAGTTTATTTTAGAGGCTCAAACTGAGCAAAAATCATAATATGTCTTCGTAGTATTATGACTTACAAATGTTCATTTTGAAATATTACGAACAATATAAAAGTTATGCTTATGTTTACTTTATAAAAATGATCAAAGATTTCTCAGCAAAAAGACGTGTACCACAACCTGAAGGTGGACATTTTTAGAATTATACTAAAGGGCCTTTTACTTTTACTTCTTCAGCAAAGGTTTGATCATGTTGATAATCTATCAAATATTATACAGTATGTTTTATAGCAGGGGTCATCAAACTTGATCCTGGAGGGCCGGTGTCCTGCAGAGTTTAGCTCCAACTTGCCTCAACACACCTGCCTGGAAGTTTCAAGTATACCTAGTAAGACCTTGATTAGCTGCTTCAGGTGTGTTTAATTAGGGTTGGAGCTAAACTCTGCAGGACACCGGCCGTCCAGGACTGAACTTGGTGACCCCTGTTTTATAGGGTTAATCCCTGCTGTCTGATGTACTTTATCTTTTTCTGTTTGATGGCATCCAAAATGTTTGCCTGTTCATGTCTACTGGAAATATTTCTTCAAAAATTATTTGTTAGAAGCTGTGGCCTGTGTTCTTGTAGCTCTTTAATTCTTGAGTTAGATTCACTACTTCTCACTTTAACAAGAGTTCGGTGTGAGTAGCTGTGCTGTAGGGGATATTTAAAAAAAAAAAAAAACATTGATTGATTTATTTATTTTTTTTTCCCAGGTGGACTGCCAAATCCCAAAGGAATGCTAGCTGAGAAACTACCTGATTGGCTTCTAAAGTACACTGAGAAAATATCAGCTTTTGGAGCTTTTGCTGGAAAGACAGCTAATCATGTGCTTGTAAATGAATACAAGCCTGGGGAGGGAATTATGGTAAAGAGAGAGTGCATTACCTTTTAATTTCCTATAGTTATCATTTTTAACACACCTATTTTCATTATAACATTCTTTCTCCCTTTCTCAGCCTCATGTGGATGGACCACTGTATCACCCCACAGTAACAACTATTAGTCTGGGTTCTCATACACTTCTGGATTTCTACAAGCCTGTTTGTCAGACTCAGGTAGCAGCTGACAAACTCAAGTAAACTATCAAACACAAGTGCACCAAGTCTCTTAATGTTCTCCTCCTCTCCCTGCAGTCTGAAATTCCTCAAACAGAAGAAAGACGCTACATGCTATCACTGTTGGTACAACGAAGAAGTCTACTGATTCTCCAGGACGACATGTACAAGCTTTATCTGCACGGTATTCAGGGAGTTTATGAGGATATTTTGTCAGAGCATGTGATGAATCTCTCATCAACAGGGGCTCAGGTGGGGGACACGCTTCCCCGTAGCACCAGAGTCTCTCTTACCATTCGCCACGTCCCCAAAGTCATCCGGGCCAATTTGTTGCTTGGCAAGAAGTAACATATTCAGAGACTTGCCTGAACTTTGAACCAGACAAACAGGTCATACATGTTTACACCCTCTAAGCAAAGTGTGAAAATGCAATACAATACATAACTGTCTACAATATATTATTGTACACGCAGAGCATTAGTGTCTGTAAGGATATCTTACTATAGATACCTTACTGGGTGGCATGTATGCGACAGTCTTTGAAATATTTGTCCTCTTTAAGATAAAGGTCTGCAGGGTTGTCTAATCTTGTACAAACAAATCTACATTGACCATTTTAGCGAAAAGATAATAAATGGGTGTTTTGCATGAATAAATTGCTGTATTTATGCACTGTTGTAGTATTTTTTTTACACATTTGTATTATCCTGTACCAGTCTGACATGCAAACAAGAACTCTTCCCTTCCTAAAATTCTTGGAAATATGGGCAGGTCTTTTTCCACGCTGTTTGCGTATCGTTCTTTTAGGGGTTGGTGGTTTCACTCCGGCATTACGCCGTTTGCGTAACTTATTTTGGAATCCGCGTAGCTTGTCAGATGCGAACTGCCCTGCCGTGTGACAGACGACAGTTTACATTACCTTCCGCTGCTAACTGGTGAGTTTAATCTTTCTACGACCTTAACAGCGAGATAATATATACATTTACACGCGTAGTAGCAAAAATATTGTCCGGTAAATTCATGTTAGGTACGATTTTTCCTTGTTTAATGCGGAGCCGTGACGGGTAGCTGGTTTAGCGTGTTAGCATGTTTTACTCGCATCCAAATTTAGTTAAGCATCTAATAATACGTTCATGCTTGATTGCTCAGATTATTACTTAAATGCCTACCATTTTTTAAGAGGACTAACAAATGCTGTTATCTGGAGAAGATTTCTGCTGACAAAGCCAACAGTCGACAAGATAATTAACTTACGCCGTATAATGTTAGTTCGTATTTAAAGCGATCTGAAAAGTTGAAAACGCCCCTGAATTACCTATACACTCTCAATCTGTTGCAAACGGTTATCTAAGAGTGTTTCAATGCCAGTAAGTTATATACGTGCTTCGATTTGAACCTGTATGACCGTTTTTTTTTTTTTTTGGTTTAATTAGTGTGGGTGGTGGATGGATGGTGGACATATTTGTAGTAGGTGTGTCCGCATTGAGTCAACACTGAGATGATTGACATTCGCAACCCCCAGTGTGCTCATATTTTTGTATTAAACCTTTCAAAAAACGTGACATTTTAATATTGATTGTGTTGCTAATAATAATAATGTGTGTATTAATTGATTTAAGGTTGGTTTGGTGCAGTTATGCTGCCTTCCCGTGCTATCGGAAATTACCTATTTCCCATTTGAAGTCGTGATTACGAGCTTGTCGTATTCAAGTGCTTTAATGTCGGAAAGAATAAAATTTAGCATCCTATTGGTTGACAATCATATAAACATTATACTATACATGCAGTTTGTGGAGAATTCTGGAATTTCGGCCAAATACAAGCATATTTCACTGCTTATAAAACACACAATATGCTTCGCATGATCGTTCACATCTAGCCTATAAATACAATACTTAAGCGATTTCCCAGTAGTAAATACGACTTGAGAGGCCTTTCACATCCAATTTCCGATTAGGAAACTCGTATTTACTATAATTCCGATAGCATGTGAAGGCAGCATAAGTGACAATATAGTATATATGTATATACATACTTACATGCATACACACACACACACACATATATATATATATATATGCAGAGATCAAAATCAGAGAACAATCCATAAATCTTTGATTTTCTCTGAAATACTGTTAATCTTCATCACTCAAAATTTAAAGGAATATTAGCTGTAGGTATACCACTGTTCTACTAACATGTTTTACAAAATAACCAAGGCATTTCAACAAAACTTTTATTTTGTGGAAAATACAGTGATCAAAATTAGAGAACAGTAACCACTGTAGCACGAAAGAAGATTATAACAAAAAGTTTGGAGAGTTGCCGCTTTCAAAAAGTAGAGGCCCTTACTTTGAATAACTTCAGCACATCTGCAGCCGCCAGGACATCACACTGCGCTGGTGTGATCTTGATCCACTCCTCTTCCACTCTCTTTCATAGTTTGGTAGCTGTAGTGGGTTTCTTAGCCATACCTTTGTTGCCAGAGAATTTTAATCAGAATTTAGATCAGGACTCTGGGCCCACCATTTCATTATTTCATTGTTCTTAGCTTCAAGGAACTGCTTTACTCGTTTTGTAGTGTAACATGGAGTATTGTCTTGCATGCAAAATTGCAGGCTGATTGTTAGATGCTTGCAGGAAACTGCATGTTACCGCAGGAGGTTCTGATAAACATTTGCATTCACTCTGCCCTGTATGAGAAAACATTCCCCAAAGCATGACACTTCCTCCACGTTTAACTGACTTGTTTGACACCGAATAATGTATCCCATCTGACCCAAATAAATTAAACGTGCTCTCAGCACTAAAGCGAATGAACCTTGGACCAGTTCTCCTTTATCCACACAACATGCTCCTCAGCAAAGGTGATCTAAGCCTTATGATTCTTTCTGCTGATGAGTGGCTTTGTCACTGCAGTACACTTTTAGTCCGACTTCTCTTAAACAGATCCTTACCCTGTTCATCGTTCAACTGGCGAGCAATTCCAGCTGCAGTTTAGAATTACCGCTTGCTTAGTGAGAGTCTCTGCATTATCCTGTCGTCTCATGCATTTGTTTTACGTGGACGACCAGCCTTTTTGTGGGACTAATTAGTCACTATTAATTAGTCACTGTAAAGATGCAATATTCGCGAAATCACAGATTTGGAATGACCAGCTTCTCTTGCAATGACTGATTGGGTCATCCCTTTGGCCTTCATCTGGACAATCTCCTGTCACAGAGTTTCTGTCACCTTAGAGCAGCCCGCAATCTTGCAAACTCAGTGAAAATTAGAGGAATGCTGCCAGTTAAATATGGTTTGTCATATAATTAAGGAAATTACCAGATTAACACCAATAACTTGGAGGTATCGGTAAGTGTTCTCTAATTTTGATCAGAGTTCTTTTTTTAAATATCTTATGTAGGTGTTTTATACTGTACTTCAAAATATGCTAAAAAAAAAAAATCCCTGTTAAATTGTACAATTTAAATGAAAATTGTATATAGGTGTAATTTTAATTTCCACTGTGTGAGTGTGTGTGTGTTGTATAACAGTCTCTCTTCTTCCTTTTAGGTAGTGACTGAACCATTTGTGCCACAAGATGTTTCTAGCCAAGAAACTTATTGGAGGCATTATTGATGTGGTCAGGTGAGGCAATATTTCACTACAGACTCTTTCTCTTTCTTTTTCAGTACATGAGCCAGTTTATGTATTATACTGCCATTGGATGGAGAATTACTACTGATCACAGAACAGTGCTTCACTGTAAGATACGCATGACAATCGCAGCATGACAATTTCGATTTCATTTCGATTTATCGTGCAGCCATTTTAATTCATATGAGTACTTTGTGGGATTGTAGTTCATTCCTTCTTAAAATATGTTGAGGACACAGTCTTATAACTTTGTCTTTATCCTGATTTTATTTTTATTCCTGATTTTTATTTTATTTTTTATTTTTTGCTTCAAATCAAAGGTTGTGCAGTTGTGATTCATCTCAGAGTTTGTTGGTTTGGTTTGTGGTTTACAAACTCTGTATTGAAGAATTGTTTAAAATCCCTTGAATCCATAGAAAATGCGTCGGAATCAAGGCCCTTTAAAAAGTGAATGGTCACTGTTGCATTGAGCCCCATTTCATTTTAATTATCGTTTTTAATAATTTATAATTATATAATATAATGAGAGATTTCAAATCATTTGAAAATGTAAAAAATAAATGTGTAAAATAAACTTATTTATACTTTAGATAACTTCTTGATTCTGTAATCCTATTACAGAATTTTTCACAAATAAAGAAATAATTAAAAAATATATAAATAAAAAGGAAGTAAACACTGTAACCAACAAGGCAGGTAATCTGGAAAGTTTGTGTGCATTGGTGATCTTTTTTTTTTTCTTTTTCAACTAAAGCCAAGGTAACACTCATTTTATATACAAGCACAGTGAAAATGACATGAAAATGATAGTGGGCAAATAATGCGCAGCATAGTGTGAAGTAGACAGACTTCTGTTCATATTAGACAGAACTGTTAAATGATGAGAGCAAACAATGAAAAGGGAGAATGTGAGCGCTGTGAGCTCAGCCGCTGCCATACTCAGCACCGTCAAAATAAAAAACACATTGGACAAACTTATCGGCCAATGCCGATATTTGAAAAATGCCAAATATCGGCCGATATATCGGTTGACCACTAGTTGTAGTGATGTTATATACTGTATGTTTATTCATGAGATGGTAATACTAAACCAGAGTGTACTTATACAGCTGTGACTTCTTGTGTATGTGAAGTTGATATCAAAGCATAACTTTGCCTTCTTATCTTGTTTCCACAGCAATATTGACCCTGGCCAGTTTGTGCCTTCAGATCCTGTGAGTAGCAGGAGCTCTCAGTGTAGTGTTATACATAAGTGTGTCTGATGCTTGTTGTCAGTCATCTCTGACCCTTTTAAAAAAAAAAAAAAAGAGCCAATGTGTACACACAATATAATTTATCTGCATTATTGCTGCGGAATTCCTTTATTTCTTTGAATTCTTTGAAAAGTGAATAATTAATGGGAAGAAATATATGGGCCCATAGTTTTGCCACTCAGTAATCTAATCATTTGGGTTATTTATTTACTCAAATTAACATTTTTGAGTTGAAAAATCAATCAAACAATCAATTATCAGCATGTAAATATATAATACATTAAAATAATCAATTTAAAAATCTATTTTTACAAAAGATAAATAATTCAAAATATATATTATATTAAAATATTTATTATTATTATTATTATGATTAGATATACAAATTTACCAATTACTGATATAGAAATAATGAGTAAACAATGACATTTTTGTTGATAAACCAATAATAGGGCAGTAGACAAATTGAGAAAATGCATTTATGATCACTTTGTAATCACATATTAATAAAATAGCTATAGCTAAATACTTAATATTCTGTCAGTAATTTGATTTTATATATCTACATTTTTATACATTGATAATGTTTGTATATCAAATTGAATATAAATCTGTGGTAAAGAAAAACTGTTTATGCACATGCTAATTGTTCTGTCTCTGCTGATTTATAAAACCGATTTATCAATTTTTTAAAAGGTTATGGAGTGTCACATATTTGACCCTTGTAGTGATATAGCTGTATGTTCTTGCTAAAAACTGGGCTAGAGAAACATCATGTAGCGTTATCGAATGTAATGCCTTTTTTGATGTTTCAGTAAATAAAGCAAACTGCTAAACATTCATGGAAGTAATGTCTGTATTTTAAAGATGCTGTAGAGTAAAGCACATTCTGTCCATTATGTCAGCTAGAGAGTCACTGGATTGCTTAGTCAAAATATGAGTGATCGAGAGTTCTTGCAACATTAAGAATATTTGCATTAGGGATGTGCTTATAAAGTCAGTGGATTTTTTAATGTGTGGAGAGAAAATGATGTGCATTTGAGATGCTGATATTATTGCCATCCCTCCCCAGCCCCCACCCCGCAGACCGCTGGCTTATGCTGAGGCCAATGAGTCTGAAGAAGAGAAGCAGTTCCGCAGAGTGTTCCAGCAGCTCGCTGGAGATGTTAGTATTAGACAAACAAATATTCATATATACACCAATACGTACATTAAACACTGGCTATCGTAAACATTTCCTTTGGTTTCAGGACATGGAAGTAAGCCCCAATGAACTGATGAATATCCTCAACAAAATCATTTCCAAACGTGAGTGGTATATTTGTGTATATGTGTGTGTGTAGCCTGATGACTGCTGCTATGTGATGCTTATTCTCTCTGCCCCTTGTGTTATTGCAGATGGTGATCTGAAGACAGATGGCTTTACCATCGAGTCATGTAGAAGTATGGTGGCCGTCATGGATGTATCCTGCCTCATTTGATCTGAACAGTTGCTCTAATAGAAAACAACAAAGATGGAGTTTGCATTTTTCACAGTGATTTTAGTAGAAAATCTATGACAACAATTCTGGTGAATACTGATAAGGCGATAAATATTGTCATCGTGGATAACCTGTAAATGGCTGTATAATTTAAATAAAAATAAAACATAAAATCAGTCATTTTAGATCAGAGGTGTCTAAAGGGCCAGCGTACTGCATAGGACAACCTGGAAGTTTCCAGTCAGTCTGAAGACATCCTATTTAAGATGCTACGAGTGAAGTTAGGCAACACAACATTATAATGTACAGTATGAAAGATAGATATTAAGTGACATCTAGTGTAATATAAATTAACCAATGAATATCCAGTATCGACCAATACCATAAGTCTTTGAGGCTGTTGTTGAGCTTGTTTGATGGTGTTTGATCTTAACGCTGTGCTTCAGAGTGACAGCACAGGTAAACTGGGCTTCCATGAGTTTAAACACCTCTGGAACAACATCAAGAAATGGCAGGTGAGTAGAATATGTAACACCACAGCTGGAAGATTTGCCTTAGTGTGATTTTCAAGTAGAGTTTTGATTTACTAAGCTGTGTATTTGTTAGTTGCTGTGTTTTGGTCTATTCATATTGCTGATTAAAGAGTTACATGTTTTATGACTGTACAACAGAAACTCTGTATTAAGACTAAATAGATTAATGACTGAAACAGTGAGACATCAGGATAACCCAGTTAACATAATAAGCTGTCTGTTCTATAGGGAGTTTATAAGAGTTATGACAGGGATCGCTCAGGAACTATTGGAGCAGATGAGCTTCCAGCTGCCTTCAGAGCTGCAGGTAAACACCCATTGTGCATCACATTATCACCATCTGTACTGGCGTTACATTAATAAATCTCAATTAATGCATTCTTTAGGGGATCAGTATGTATATTTAAGACATAAAGGTCTTAGTAAGATATCATGAGAATTGAATTGATGAAAAATAAGCTCTTTGACAATATGTTGTTGAGAATTAATTAGATGTGCATTGTGGTGATCACATTTGAACTTTGTTCATCCTCTAAATTATTTTCCGTCTCTTGTGACTCTGACAGGTTTCCCTTTGAATGATCAGCTCTTTCAGATGATTATTCGCCGGTATAGCGATGAGAGCGGAAACTTGGATTTTGACAATTACATTGGTTGCCTTGTGAGACTTGATGCCATGTGCCGTAAGTTGATTCTAGAAAGTTTTAATAAAGGAAAAAATACTATTTTGTTTATAGTTTTAGCAGAGTGAATTAGTTTTTATTCTTGAGTATAATAAAGTAGAGTGATGAAAGAAAATGCAGAGGAAATAAGAGTAACAGGATCTGGAAATGTATACGCTGACTTCTATCTTGTTTTCTTTAATCTAAAAGATGGCTTGTTTAGTAGCCATTTAATAAAATGACAGCTACGGTGTTCACTCTTAAGATAAGCAGGCACTTTATATAAGTTTTGTGCCCTTTAGTCAGTGTCTGCTTTGAAGCCATGTGCTAGACTACAGCTGGAGTTGAATGATGACTCAGCTTGCACACCCAAGCACTACAAGTGTTTGTCCAATAAAATGCTTTCTAAAATGAGAATTTCCCCTCCCCCAATGCCACATGTCTCTGACTAGCAATGGACCCTTTTCACAAGACTGTGAAGACGCGCTTAATGGTCATCAGCATCGTAAATCCTTGAATTATTTATTTAAAATGTATGTACATTTATAACACCTATCATTTGTATTATATCACCTTTGTATCAAATTACAAAAAAACTAGTTAACGCTAATGCAAGGGTGTTTCTAATGCAGTGTCTATGGGAGGGACGGTAAATTTGACATTGTTCATTCTTCTGACTACCGTTATGTCTCTCAATTTTTTTACTTTTATTGAAAGTCATGAAAACACTATCGTGGAGTTTTCTTTTGCTATTTGTCCAAATGGGAATGCAAAAAATATATTTGTGGTACTCTCCCAATCAAGTTGACCCAACTATGACGAATTCTGCTGCTGAGAAACCCGGAAATGTGAAAAAGGTCCATAGCAAGTATCAAAACTCTCTGGTGTAACCTAAAGGCTGTTGGAACATGTCAAAACAAGAAAGAAAACATTGTTCGTTAATCTATTTTCATGCATTTGTAAGGGCAGCTCTTGAGGAATTGAGGGTATTTTGTCAAATTTATGCAATTCAATCACTTCTTGCTCCCCCTGCAGGCTTTGGGATCTTTTTCTTATTTTGTTAATTCTTTGAGTATGTAAATTAAAGAGATCAAATTTATGAGGTCTAAAAATCCAGTAATTTTGGAGTTAGATGTTTTTAAGCACAGTTTTAATAAATTGTTGTTCTAGACTCTGGGATGTCTCTTTGGATCTGAAAGTTAAAATGTGTTTGCGTAGTGTATATGTATAAACTATCTTTTAAAGCTTTGGAAAAATGTGATTTTAAGCCTTTTAGTTATGTGTCAGTAAATTTATACAGAATAAATGAAATTATTCTTTAATTAATGAAGCATTAAAACATTGTCTCATGTCATGTGTTGACACCAGGTGCCTTCAAGACTCTCGACAAAGACAATGATGGCACAATCAAGGTCAATGTTCAGGAGGTAAGAAAATGTTGACATTCTCTTAAAATTAGTCAAATCAAATTTACTGAGGATAAAATGTTTTCTAATGTGGAATTATAAAATAAACTCTGTCTCTTCACAGTGGCTGCAGCTGACAATGTACTCTTGAGCGATGCGAAGGCCTGCAATCAGTTCAGTGCTTATATGCAATAATGACTTTATGCTTTACACTGCTCTCTCTCTCTCGTTTCTCACACAGTATAGCACTAATTCCAGAGAAACACCAGCATGGAGCTGGTCAACCACTGGGGTTATGTGGGTCGCTTCACTGTGCCATTTCTTTCTCTATAAGTTTTACTTTTACAATTTCTTAAAGTGCGTTTAGCCCATTAGTAGCATTGTTCAACAAAAAAACTAACCAAAGAAAGAAAATTACAATAAATGTGTCATAGAAAATGAACAAATATGCTCTTATGAAGAGTCTAGGTGCAGTCACAAATATGCAAAACGTATTACGTATTCATGTCAGTCGGTGCCATTTGTGCATGAAGCCAATGGGGGATAGAAGCGGTAAAAAAAAAAAAATTGCCACGAGTTCATGATGAAAATCTGGTGTCAAATGCAATTTTATATTAAATAAAAAGTATAAAGTGATAAACTTGTCTGTTTTTTCATCAGTTTGATTATTGATTAAGTTCATGATCAGTGATGTATGTTTTGTTGCAGTAATATTTTTTCAGTGTTTTGATATATTATATATCCGGCATACATTTAAATCCAATAGCTATAAATAAAACCTAAATGTTTTTATAAGAACGCGAATTTTTTTTAGCTAATGGGCAGTTTTAGCTAAAGCGTGTGTACTGAACCTGTTGGGGTTAGTGAGCACCAGCGCCACAGATACTGGAGCGGTCAGACATGGTAACTACACCCACCCTTCTACGCCACGGAGAACAGGCGAGCAAGTGCGCAGGCGCAGCGCATACGCTGCTTTCTACGAAGTTTCTGGATATCTGGGCGCAACGCAAAATATTGATTACGTTTGACCACTCTAAGGTATTTATGCCACGTATTTGCAGTCTTAAAGTACTTTAATATGCTTATGGCGTTTCAGGAGTTTACAAACTGACCGATAAAGTGACTGTGATACCACATATCGTGTAAAATAGCTAGCTAGCTTAAATAGCTAGACAGTGATGATGTAGGTAATAAGAAAATGAGGGCGAAATGTGCTTCCGCATCCAAGCGTTTTGTTTCGTTATGTCAAAAATGATAGTCTATGTACAAAAACATGAATTATGCGTACTCGACAACAGTTGTGTGCTACCTGGGCATGCTTGTATTTGGTTTAACGTCAATTCGGTCGCTTTCCAACGACGACGCTGCTTCTCGCACAAAGACGGAACGCGTGATCGTTATGTCGATGTATTTATGTAACTACAGTTTTAGTACACCTCGGTGGAAATATGCGCTCGTGCGTTTACAGTGAGTGAGTGAGTGAATGAATGAGCCGGTGTTTTAGTTGCTCTTCCTTCCGTCACATTCATCATGTCTTAAGATCATCTTGTAGTTAGCAATCAAGTGAATTATTGATGTCAATAATTAATGTGAACTATTTGCACTCACGGTGACGCTGTTGTTCACTGCATGCTCGCCTTTCAGAGGGATGTGGATCTTTAGTTTAGTTGTACGTGATTTATATACTCACTGATTTAAGAGACATGTGACAAAACATATCTCAACTTTGAATGGCATTAGTTTTTTTCAAATGGCAACGTTTCCACTTTGACATTAATCAGAAGTGATCGCTTGAATGTCTATATAATAATAATTATAATAATAACAGTTGTAAATAGATAAATAAAATGAAGTGAAAGACTCTTCCAATATTTTATTTTCCGCAAGTGTTGAGTTTTATAGTTTTATTTAGATATTTTTAAATAATTGCTATGTATTCGGTGTTATGACCATGTTGTGTCAATTCTGCAACATAAATTGTAAAAAAAATGTATTGTTGTAGATAATTTCTCACATTTTAAGTAGGCTCTAGAACATAAGTAAATGTTTCTTGCGTTTAACCATGTAAAGCCTGACATATGAAATATTAGTCTGGGGGGAATATATATATATATATATACACACACATTATATATATATATATATATATGTGTGTGTGTATAGATCTATTTTATTTTTTTTAATGGAAATGTTTTATCAAACTTGTAGAAAAAAAACAAAAAGGAGGAAACACTTCCTTTTATTATTTTAAAAAAAGCAATTTGGCGCAGATATTGTTATTTATATGGTCAAAAAGTACGATTAAATTCAAGTATTGTACAGTGCAGTTTGTAGAACTAATTTAATGGCTATTTCTACACTGAACACAGACTCCCTCTAGCTGAAGAGAGTGATATTCTGCTGTGAAGATGTCTGTGTCTTCGCTCTACCTCAAACAAGACAACATGGTGCGCTTCAAGAGGAGAAAGGCCCGTTTCTCCTTCAGTGAAGTGCACATCCTGCTGGACGAAGTGCGGAAGAACCGCCACATTGTTGTGGGTGAGTTTTACTTCGTTTTGACAAGCAAAAGTTCACTTAGTTCAGCAAAGCACCAGTAATTTTAGTTGTCCCTGTAAAACCAATAAATGGTAAATGAAAATGTTCCAATACTTTTGTATTTGTGTGCATAGGTAAATTTAACGCCGGCGTTCCCTCTGACGTGAAGCGCAGGAAATGGGCTGAGATCACGGCGCGTGTTAATGAGATTGGAGAGTGTGACAGAGAGATCATGGAGGTGATCAAGAAATGGTCAGACCTTAAATGTGACACGAAACGTAAAGTGGCCGCCCTGAGGACCGGTGCTTCGGTATCCCTAAGATTGGCACGGTCCAATATTGAACTGTCCCCGATGGAAGTCATCGTGGAATCCATTCTCGAACTGGACAAGAGACCTTGGGAAGCGACACAGCGGTCCAGATCTCGCAGTCACAGTGATGATCAAGAGGCTGTGGGTGAGGATGAGGAAGAGGAGGATGGAGGGTTTATGGGGATGGGGTCGGTCAACAGTTCGCCGAGCAGAGGAATGGATGTGGCAGGAATGCCTGCTACTACAAGTGGATCTGGGGGTGAGATGCAGTATGATAGCTCCAAACCTGGAGGTAAACAAACTCAAAATATTCAATTTGGATCATATTAAAATTATATCAGTCTTTTTGGATCATTGGATCATATTAAGAATTTTCAATAGATTTAGAGCTTCAGTGGATAATTGTCCCTGATGTTTAAAAATGATTTTGTACACATCAGTGATCCGTTGCCAGGAAAAGTTCACTGCAAGAGTTTTCAGTGCACTTTAAGTATTCACATATTTTCCTCTGATCTCAATAATGAATCATCGACCATGTTTTCAAAAGCTACACTACTGATATAAAGTTTGGGATACGTGGGAATTTTTTGAAAGAAGTTTCTTACGCTCATCAAGACTTATTTATTCTATCAAAAAAATACAGTAAAACAGTAATATTATGAATTATTATTATTATAACAATTTAAACAAACTGTTTTCTATTTTAATATTTAAAAATGTAATTTATTCCTTAATACAAGTATTCATTTCTTCCAAGAAAAAAAAATTATTATCCTGACCCCTGATAACAGTGTATTTTTCCATTACGTTATAAATTGAATTTCTGTAAAAAGTCTGAATATTACAAAAACAATTTCCATATAAAGCAATAATTTCATCCCATCTGTTCAAAACTGACGTGAAAGGAAGTTGTAGCCCCTGGGGAATCCACAGTTGCTATTTTAGTAAATATAATACATTACTTTTTAAAGCAAGCAGACAAAACTCTGACGAACGTCATGTTTGCTGGTAGATGCCTTACGTCTGATATTAACAACATGTCATACAGTTCTGGATGGTAAATGTAGCCAATCATTTTGATGACAGGCTTTATCTCCAGCATAGACTTCTTTCTTTTTTTTTCAGTCACATGACTTGAGGCAAAGTCACATTATGTTTTCTCTATAAGCTCTATATGTCTATCAAAAGCAAATGATCATATGATGTATACTGTTTACTTGTCTGATCACAGATCCCGAATCCCACTTAGACTCAGATGAGGACAACCGTGACCTCTTCCCATCATCCTCTATGGCATCTGTCACTAATTCATACTCTGAGGAGGATGGAATTGCAACTAGAGGCAGTGCTGGACACGTTTCCTCAACAGCCACCGCTTCTACTAAAAGACCCACGTCTTTCTCAGGGGTGGAGCCAGACAGTTCACGAGAGCAGTTAGTGCACAATGCAAGCCTCAGCGTGCAGGAGCAGCACACCGCTAATGCTCTTCTAGCCACCGTCTCTCGTTCGCTTGAGCTGCTTGCGGAGTCAGTGCAGCAGCTAGCAGAGACGCAACAGGAGTTTGCACGAGAATCGCTGCAGCTACAGAGGGACACTGTGCAAGTGTTGCGAGATTTTTCCTCAGGCGCGCTAACAATACTGCAGGAAAAGGTTAACGGCAAACCTGCATTGTGAAATTTGTGTTTAGCAATCAAATGAAGAGACAGTGTGTGACGCATTGTTGATATGATGGCTACAAATGTTGTGTGATATAGACAGACACACCTTCTCATCAGAGGGCACAATGTCAGGGTGTCAAAATACTGTGATTAATTGCAAAGACAAAGACGACTATTTTAGAAGATACTTCTGTTGTTTTCAAAAATGCAAAAATGTTAACATTTGTCCCTAGTCTCTGTTTATCAATAGGACAGACTTTCGGTCAAGTGCAAACAATAGTGAGACCACAAAGGGATTTTGTTTGTGCCTATAGTAATATCACACAACCACAACTAGACTACAATCCACAACAGAATACAACTTTTTTTCCCCCCTTCATTCACTGATTTGGGCTTATTGCAATTAACCTGTTATGAGGATATTGACAGGACTGACACTGACGTATACATTGTATGTAACATCTGTCGACGAGCTAAAGGGATAGTTCACCCCAAAATGAAAATTCTGTTATCATGTCGTTCCACACCTGTATGACTTCCTTTCTTCTGCAGAACACAAAAGAAGAGATTTTGAGGATGTTGGTAACCAGTTTTGGTGACCATTGATGTACATTTTATGGAGAAAAAAAAAAATCTGAGACATTTCTGATGATAGACAAGGCATTTCAAGTCATTGTTTAAAAATCCTGTAATCGGTCATGATATTCTCTTGGTTGATATGAGAATGAGGTGTACTTGTAGCAAGTTTATCATCCTAATGCTGCTGCAAGGAGTGTGTTCTATTTACTCACAGACACGTTTTGTATTCATTACAACTCTGTGAGAGACGATGCTTCTGTGAAATTTGATGTTATTAACTTTCATGGATATGAAACATTATATATACACGAGTACAGGAAACATTATATAGACACAAGTATATGCAGTCACATTTAATGGTGTTTAAGGATAACTAAACCTTTTCTAAGACCAGTATACAGTGTAAAATAAGGTTTGAGGCATCTGGATCTCATATTTCGTCTAGTAGGACATTCTTTTCCAGTGGATCTTTCTAAATTTTTCTTTTTTATTTCCTATGCTTGTATACATTGATTTAAGGAAGTGGGACAAACGTACATCTTCAGGAACTGAATTTCATATTCGAAGCGGTTAATGCTGTGGTTTTGTCACTAGGGGGCAGTGTGTCTTTTAATTTGCACACAAGATAGTCCTCAAATGATTATTTTTCTGCACGTGTTTCTTCAAAGTCATTGGGTTTTCCAGCAGTTTGAGTTTTGTGTGTGTGTTTGGTTTCTAAATGAAAACAGCTCCATAAGTGAGCCAGATATTTCAATAAATTTTAATTGAAAGTTTAGTGTGTATTTTAAGATCTACTGATTTTATGTTCCTTTTTGGACACACATTTTTGTGTCTATACTATATATTGAAATACTGACATGGACACCCAGCTTCTCAGTGGAAGTGTTTGGCAGGAGTGAAGGAGAAGTGATTAAAACTCAAGCATTGTTCTCCGGCTCTCCAGGGCTGAAGAGCTCTGCTTAAACAGCTGCTTGTGTGTGTGTGTGTGTGTGTGTGTGTGTGTGTGTGTGTGTGTGTGTTTGTTTCTGATGCCGTGTGGTGTTGGGTGTGTGCTGATGTAGGGCTGTGGTTGAGAATGCTTTATGTGTGTGTAAGACGGCAGCTGGTAGCCCTATTGTGTGGTTAGGGAACTCTGCTGAGGAAAAAAAGTATTGTATCGTGTCTGTCTGCAGATTGTGAATATGTCTGTATAGTGTACCAGTCATTCATCATACAGGCCATCTAATGGACAGCACACCGGATACACAATAATAGGTTTTGTTTTCGGTTTAGGTTACATTAAGCTGCTCTTTTTTTTTTTTTTTTTTTTTTTTGGATATTTGGGTCTTCAAAAACACCTCTTGCATTTATTTTATTTTATTAGGCAGATCAATAAGATAGGTAACTTGTTTACCTCTTCAACTTTGTAACTTGAAACTTTCAGGTCCATGTTAAAGTTGGTCTTGATTTTAAGAAGCCTGTTTTGTTCGAGGAAAACAAGCAATGAAAAGAAAATTTTCCAACTGTTTTTGTGTATGTATAAAAAGAGATTTTTAAAGACATTTATTCAGCTGGGACACATGAAATTGATCAAAAGTGACAGTAAAGACATTTATTTTGTTACAAAATAACAACTGTTCTTTTGAACTTCTATTTCTCAAAGAATCCTGAAAAATTAAGCTGCAAATCAGCACATTAGAATGATTTCTGAAGTTAGAAACCAGTTATTTTATATTTCACAATATAACTGTTTTTCTGTGTTTTTGATCAATTAACTGCAGCCTTGGTGAGCATAAGAGACGTCTTTCAAAAACCCCAAACATTAGTGTATGTGTGGTTTGACGTGATTTCTCCGTCAAACCTGCCTCCATCAGCTGCCATCTGGAACAAAAGAGGCGGACTGTGAAGCAACAGCGGATAGATTTATCGATCCTTCTTTTTTTCAAGTATACATCTCTGTTTTTCCTCCCCTTCTTCTGTTGGTCTGCTGACCTCTTCACCTTTTCTTCTCTTTCTTTCACCCCTGCTGATTCTCCTGCCCTCTCTTTTATCCTACATCTGTCACTCTGGGTTCTCTAATAACCCAACGCTACCTCTGCTGTGGGGCCCTCTTTTCCTCCTCAGAGGTTCGGAGCTTCACGGTGGGGCCCATCTCATTCAAGCCTATTCAACTGCATGAGCCAGTCATGTGTTTGTGTAGTTGCGGTGTGTTCAATGCACCTGTTTTGACGTGTAATCGTATTAATATTAATGTTTTTCACTTTCACCTACTACTAGGTTCAAGTATTTTTGTTGTTGTGTTGAGACAAAATAATTTATATTCTTTTTTTATCTGAACAAGATGTCTACACCTTGGGAAAAAATCTCCAAGTAAATAATAAATATTTATATATTTTTATTATGCTTTGTATTTAATATTTAATGCAGTAAATTACATATTATTGCATTTTAGGTTTTTTTTTAGTTAGTATTTCTTTTTCATTGACGCAGATGTAAAAAGCTAGAAGGGAATAGGGTGTGAAAATGTACCGGCCCAGATTCAAATACGAATCCCCCATGACCACTCACACTGACCTCAAGAACACTGCTCTGTCTTAATGTATTTTGAAAAGTGAGCTTGTCTGAATATATGAGATCTGTTTCTGTGAGATTATTCCTGTCATTTTTACTTACAACACAGCAGCTGCACATACATAAACACCCACAGCAGCTCTGATCCTACACACATTTACATAGTTTGATCATCGGGCAAAGGTCAGTACTTTCCTCAAGGCCAGCAGATTTTGTACGTGTGTGTATATGCGTGTGTGTGTGTGTGTGATTGTGTGTGAAAGGACTGGTCTGTCGTCCCAAAGGGCTCAAGACCCGACAGATGCAGTTAGAGAGTGTGTGTCCTCAGGATGCTGGTCTGGTGTGGGTCACTAATGTAGGCAGATGAACTGTGTGTGTGTGTGTGCCCTATGGGAGCTGGTCTCCAGGGTGAGCAGATGTCATGACGTGCGTGTGTGGAAATCCTGGGTCGGGTGTCATCTAAAGGCACGAAAGAGGATATGGCGATGTGAGTGAATGAATGTGAGAAGTTGCGCTTAAAGTCAGATATTTTGAGTCTGAGGATTGTGAATGGACATCGCTCTCTTATGTGAATGAATGTACAAGTTCATTTAATTTATGAACGGGTTTTCGGTCATATTTTTAAATCATTAGTGAAGTCATTTTAATTAAGATGGACCTGATGGTGTTTGAGTTACTGGACAGGGTGATTAAAAACAACTGAGAGGAAAGTCTGTGTGTATGTGCCTTTTTGCAGGCCTGCACATATGTGTGATTTGAGGTGTCTGGATGTGGGTTCATAAATATGGATGTATGCATGTGGAGTGAAGGGTGTTCTGGGGTTCCCATGCTCCTGCCACGCTTGTGTCCCACCTCAAGGGACCACCATCCCCCAACACCCACATTACAAGACACAAATCAGTCATTGCCCATCTGCACTACACAGACAATGAGTCGACACACACACACACACACACACATGCAATAATTTAATGCAAACACATTTACAAACACACAATCTTTCTCCTACTAAAATAATGAGATTAACGGATGCCTTATGATTAGATAAGGCATAGGAAGTGTCTAATATTATTAAAATGCATCCACTTAAGGATCTTCTGATTTTGATTAAATAAACATTGGTTCTTGAGACATGGGACAAAACCCACAATGATAACAGCCCATCATGGTGAAATAATTCTAAACGATCTCTAAAATTTTCTTGACATAAATTTACTTATAAATTTATTTAATTGGCTTTCTCATTATTTTTATCAAAATAATGGCATTATCTCACTCCCTAAAACCACCTGTCCTCAGATTATAAACACTGAAAAAACAAAAGAGAAACAAAAAACACACACACAGTTGCGGTCAAAATTTGACACTTTGCAGTTAAACTTTGTTAATTATTTTACCAAAATAAGAGGGATTGATTGACATGAAAATTTATGATTATTTTCTATTTAGTACTGACCTGAATAAGCTATTTCGTTTAAAGATGTTTATAGCCCACAAGTACAGTGGCCGAGAGAGCTCAATGCGCTGCAAATAGAAAAAACACCTGCAAATTAAGAAAACAACTTCATCAATTTGACAACACACGTGCTGCAAATTCTCACAACACAACCAAATAAAGAAAATAAAATTCTTTATTTGGTTGTGCTGTGAGCATTTGCAGTGCATTTCTTTATTTGTTTGTGTTGTGAGCATTTGCAGCACCTGCTGTCAAATTGATAAAGGGGTTTTCTTGATTTGCCGGTGCTTTTTCTATTTGCATGTGTTTTCTGAAGTTGCAGCGCGTTGAGCTCTCTTGGCCACCGTACACAAGAGAAAATAATAGATGACAAAAATCAACCTGTTCAAAAGTTTACAAACGCTTGATCACTTAAATATTAATTCTGTGTTTTTATCTGGATGATCCACAGATCCACAGATTTTTAATTTTAATTTTAATTTTGTTTTTTCAGCATCTTTTGTGTTTTTGAACCCTTTCCGACAATGACTGTATGATTTTGAGATCCATTTTTTCACACTGAGGACAACTGAGAGACTTACATGCAACTATTACAAAATCAGTGAAAAATCAAAATCAATATTACCTTTTGTAATAGTTGCATGTAAGTCCCTCAGTTGTCTTCAGTATGAAAAGATGGATCTCAAAATCACAGTCATTGTTGAAAAACGTTCAAGATGCTGGAAAACCAATGGATTTGTGGGACCTGAAGGATTTTTCTGAAGAATCAAGCGTGTGTAAACTTTTGAACAGGGTCATTTTATAAATTCAGTTATTATTTTATCTTGTGGACTATATGTAAATGTGTTTCTGATTGTAGAGATGTGTCTTTAATCTAGATTTAAACAGAGAGAGTGTGTCTGAACCCCGAATGTTATCAGGAAGGCTATTCCAGAGTTTGGGAGCCAAATGTGAAAAAGCTCTACCTCCTTTAGTGGACTTTGCTATCCAAGGTACTACCAAAAGTCCAGAGTTTTGCGACCTTAGGGAGGGTGTTGGATTGTAGCATGGTAGAAGACTAGTTAGGTACGCAGGAGCTAAACCATTAAGGGCCTTATAGGTAAGTGATAATATTTTGTAACTGATATGGAACCTAATAGGGAGCCAGTGCAGAGACTGTAAAATTGGGGTAATGTGATCATATTTTCTTGACCTGGTAAGGACTCTAGTCACTGCATTTTGGACTATCTGTAGCTTGTTTATTGAAGTTGCAGGACAACCAGCTAGCAATGAATTACAATAGTCCAGTATAGAGTTCATGTATGCATGAATTAGCTTTTCCGCATCGGAAACAGGTAACATGTTTCGTAGCTTGGCAATATTTCTAAGATGGAAGAATGCTGTTTTTGTAACACTGGAAATATGATTTTCAAAAGACAGGTTGCTGTCTAATACAACACCCAGATTTTTAACTGTAGAGGAAGTAACAGTACATCCGTCCAGTTGCAAATTGTAATCCAAAAGATTCTGTGTACTGTTTTTTGGTCCAATAAGTAATATCTCTGTCTTATCTGAATTTAATAGGAGAAAATTATTGGTCATCCAATCTTTTACATTTTTAACATACACTGTTAGCTTAGATAATTTAGAAGTTTCATCTGGTCTTGTTGAGATATACAGGTGCATCTCAATTAATTAGAATGTCGTGGAAAAGTTCATTTATTTCAGTAATTCAACTCAAATTGTGAAACTTGTGTATTAAATAAATTCAATGTACACAGACTGAAGTAGTTTAAGTCTTTGGTTATTTTAATTGTGATGATTTTGGCTCACATTTAACAAAAACCCACCAATTCACTATCTCAACAAGTTAGAATACTTCATAAGACCAATAAAAAAAATAAACATTTTTAGTGAATTGTTGGCCTTCTGGAAAGTTTGTTCATTTACTGTATATGTATTCAATACTTGGTAGGGGCTCCTTTTGCTTTAATTACTGCCCCAATTCGGTGTGGCATGGAGGTGATCAGTTTGTGGCACTGCTGAGGTGGTATGGAAGCCCAGGTTTCTTTGACAGTGGCCTTCAGCTCATCTGCATTTTTTGGTCTCGTTTCTCATTTTCCTCTTGACAATACTCCATAGATTCTCTATGGGGTTCAGGTCTGGTGCGTTTGCTGGCCAGTCAAGCACACCAACACCGTGGTCATTTAACCAACTTTTGGTGCTTTTGGCAGTGTGGGCAGGTGCCAAATCCTGCTGGAAAATTAAATCAGCATCTTTAATAAGCCGGTCAGCAGAAGGAAGCATGAAGTGCTCCAAAATTACTTGGTAAACAGGTGCAGTGACTTTGGTTTTCAAAAACCACAATGGACCAACACCTGCAGATGACATTGCACTGGGGCTTCAAGCAAATTGGGCTATGAGCTTCTCCACCCTTCCTCCAGACTCTAGGACCTTGGTTTCCAAATGAAATTCAAAACTTGCTCTCATCTGAAAAGAAGACTTTGGACCCATGGGCAACAGTCCAGTTCTTCTTCTCCTTAGCCCAGGTAAGATGCCTCTGACGTTGTCTGTGGTTCAGGAGTGGCTTAACAAGAGGGATACGACAACTGTAGCCAAATTCCTTGACACGTCTGTGTGTGGTGCTCTTGATGCCTTGACCCCAGCCTCAGTCCATTCCTTGTCAAGTTCACCCAAATTCTTGAATAGATTTTGCTTGACAATCCTCATAAGGCTGCGGTTCTCTCAGTTGGTTGTGCATCTTTTTCTTCCACACTTTTTCCTTCCACTCAACTTTCTGTTAACATGCTTGGATACAGCACTCTGTGAACAGCCAGCTTCTTTGGTAATGAATGTTTGTGGCTTACCCTCCTTGTGAAGGGTGTCAATGATTGTCTTCTGGACAACTGTCAGATCAGCAGTCTTCCCCATGATTGTGTAGCCTAGTGAACCAAACTGAGAGACCATTTTGAAGGCTCAGGAAACCTTTGCAGGTGTTTTGAGTTGATTAGCTGATTGGCATCACCATATTCTAATTTGTTGAGATAGTGAATTGGTGGGTTTTTGTTAAATGTGAGCCAAAATCATCACAATTAAAAGAACCAAAGACTTAAACTACTTCAGTCTGTGTGCATTGAATTTATTTAATACACGAGTTTCACAATTTGAGTTGAATTACTGAAATAAATGAACTTTTCCACGACATTCTAATTTATTGAGATGCATCTGTATAGTTGAGTATCATCAGCATAACAATGGAAACTTTTGTTGTATCAGGTGCCAAACATCATTGGCACAATCGCTGTATTAATAGGCTACTGATCACAAACTTGCGTGCTTGTTTTCCTCACCTGTCACCCACATGACAAAGTTTATCTCTATCAATAGGCTACATGAGATACAACACAGTGTTTGGCATAAAATGGGCCTTTGTTCCCACAGCATCAACTTAATCAACTAGGCTATAGAATCATATTAGTAGTTGAATAAAGTGATTTTGTTTGCTTACAGTGTCAGGGTATTTTTCCTGACCGACTGTTGTCTTCACACTTTGAAGATTGATTTACACATATCTGTGGTCTTCGAGACATTATAAATTATGTCTTTTAAAAGACATTATAAGTGATGCATTGTGATTATGACTTAATGAAAAGGTTCTGAGGCACGCGTCACTCATTACCATAACAACAGCAGAGCCCTCGCGAGCGTGACCGACCTCAAACACGCACACACACAACCATAAGTAACAATGAATGGATATTATATTCCATTAATTCCATTTAGTTTCCACAAACACTGAATGACAGAAAGATTTAGGCGCCGTTGTTCTTAACTATTCGATATTCCGATATTTTCTATTAATCCCGCAGGCCTAATACTGTGGGAAAATCATAAACAGGGCTATGTGTCAGAAGATAGTTATTAATAAAAAGTTGAATGGCTGCAACCGGCTGCAACAGATGTCGGTTGGGTGAGTTCGGGCGGTTTGTGGCGGACAATAAGTGACCATGTGCCGCCTGTTAACATACAGCTGTTGGAGCTGACCCACACAAAAGCGTCATCATGATATTTCCCCACCCATCCTCCAGAGCAGCCTGAGCGTCTCTGCATACTGCACAACAAAAGACACACACACACGTTTGTTTTTGTGAAAAGTGGGGACATCCCATAGGCGAAATGGTTTTTATATTGTACAAACTGTATGTGCTATTTCCCTACACCAACCCTACACCTAACCCTACCCCTTACAGGAAACTTTGTGCTATTTCGGATTTTCAATACACTACATTCTGTGTGATTTATAAGCGTTTTGAAAACTGGGGACATGGGGTAATGCCTGAAAAGTCACCTTCTCCTTGTAATACCTAGCTATGTCATACCCTTGTCATTATACAAATGTATGTCCTCATTTGTCACAAAAACGCACACACACACACACACACACACACTTGTGCCTGCAGACACAAAGAACATTGCAAATAAAAACTTATGTCCTCCCCCTGCCCGCACGCGCCACAACGACCATACTGATTGTGTGTGTGTGTGTGTGTGTTTGGGCGACAGAGGAAATAATTAAAACAGAAACGTGAGCTCGATAGAAGTAGCCTACAGTATACCACTCAGGAACCATAAAAAGTGAAATCATGAACATGGAATATATTTTTTTATTGAATGATAAAAACATAATAATTTAATAAAACGCCCATGTTACAATTTTTTATATTGGTTATATAAAAATGAATAGCCTAATGAAACTATATTTTTTACTGTGAAAACATTTTTAAAATTCGTGTTTTTTATTTTCAAACCTCACAAACTTCCTTTATTTAGGATCCTAACTGCATTCTGAAGCATGTAGAGCATAATACTAATACTAATAGCCTGCCAAAACAGCTAGGTGATGTAAAGGTGCAATAAGTAGCATTTCTATTTGTTTTATTTTTATTTCTAGGAAGCATATTGTACCTGCTGGAAATATTTTCCATAGAGGCTCATTGAAGACAAACGTTAACAAAACAAAACACTAGGCTACAGATCGTCCGTAGAAGTAGCCTAATAATCTATGCATATAATTATGTGCATATATTCAAGGCGTAGGCCTACGAGTAATAAACTAATTCTGAAATTCGACATAAGTGTAAAACTTGCTAAATTTATTTTTAATAGCCTACCTCACAAAATAAAGGAAGATTCATCAGGTTTTCATACTTGAGAACTGTGCCCATCTGGTCTGTATCACTGTAATTAAAATTCCCTGTTTTGATACAGGCAGCAGTGTGGCTATCTTCAATTCTAACTCCATCAACACCACTGCCACATGCAGCAGATCAATTTAATCAGGCCAATATTATGCCATATGTCCCAGCTGACGTCACGTGCAGGGGGGCAAGGCGTATATAACGGCATCCATTCATCAAGACATTCAATGAAGACAAACCGCAAGCGCTGAAGAACGAAGAGGACGAGTGCGCTTTTCCTCTGAAGAAAGTGGACTTTTATGGACCTGACCAGGATTTCGTACCAGGACATCAAACTGTTTTTATCTTAATCTCCAAACACTTTGAAGCTTGGGAAGTAACTGATGAAGATACCTTTGTGTTACTGTAATAAAGTTTAGGATTAACTGAGCGAGATGGCGCATCTGTCTTTGTACTGCCTGCTGTCTGTGTCGCTTTTGCAGTTGGTAAGGAGCCAGTTCAGGGCTTGTACTTCGTTTATCATTTCACTTTCTCTTTAATGTGAGTTTATAGATATTTGCCCCTTAGGTATAGTGTTCTGTTTATTATTTCCAAAAGTTTCAGAAGTTACATACGGTTTCTCTGTTCGCGAACAGGTGGCTTCATCGGGTGTATTTGAATTGAAAGTTCACTCGTTCAGCACGACACGCCGCTTCTGCAGGAGGACGCGAGACTGCAACATCTTTTTCAGGATTTGTCTGAAGCATTCGGAAGACGTTATCTCCGCTGAGCCTCCGTGCACCTTTGGAACCGGACAGACAAATGTCCTGCGAGCGGACCAGAGCTCTATAGCCAGCAGCGCAGCCATCCGGGTGCCTTTCCACTTCAAGTGGCCGGTAAAGTTCATTACGCACTAGATTAACTTTAGTAAACAATATTCTAGCGTTTCATGGTGTAGGCCTATTTAGTAAGATGAACATTCTTTACATTACTGTCTCTTACCTCAGATGCCCTTAAGTTTAACACTTACTGTAAGACCATAATGCAACAGTCTGGAACGGTCAGTTCATAACAAATATGTGACCCTG
Source organism: Onychostoma macrolepis (assembly GCF_012432095.1). NCBI lineage: Eukaryota > Metazoa > Chordata > Actinopteri > Cypriniformes > Cyprinidae > Onychostoma > Onychostoma macrolepis. The sequence goes on along the minus strand of NC_081159.1, from coordinate 15,966,848 downwards.
GACCACAAAACCGGTCATAAGGGTCAATTTTTATTTATTTTTTTAATTGAGATTTATAGGCCTGCATCATCTGAAAGCTGAATAAATGAGCAAAGAATCTGAGGGTGCAAATTTTTTTTAAAGCTGTCTAAAAGAAGTTCTTAACAATGCATATCACTAATCAAACATCAAGTTTTAATATATTTAGGGTAGGAAATTTACAAAATATCTTCATGAAACATGATCTTTACTTAATGTCCTAAGGATTTTTGGCATAAAAGAAAAAAAACGATAATTTTGACCCATAGAATGTGTTGTTGGCTATTGCTACAAATATACCCGTGCTACCCGTGACTGGTTTTGTGCTCCAGGGTCACATATAAGTGGAAGACAATGGAGAATGTTTGCTACACAGTTTCAGCAAAGATGATATGATATGTTTTTAACATCTAAAATAACATCTCGTTCTTTTCAGGGGACATTTTCTCTCATTATTGAGGCATGGAATGCTGAGTCTCCAAAAGAGCATCATGACTACACAGGTGGGCTACACAGTATGATGGAAAGCAAATATAAATTTTTTTTTTTTTTTTTATTATTCAATTATTCTTTCAAGCTTAAGTTTTTCTTTATTTTTCCACAACAGAGAATCAAAACAACCTGATCAGTCGTTTAGCAACACGAAGGCGCTTGGCGATTGGAGAAGACTGGTCTCAGGATGTTCATTTTGGAGACCAGAGCGAGCTCCGTTACTCGTATCATGTTTTCTGTGATGAGTATTACTTCGGTGAGGCGTGTTCGGATTACTGCCGTCCTCGTGACGATACACTGGGACACTACACCTGTGATGAGAACGGAAACAGGGAATGCCTGGAGGGATGGCAGGGAGACTACTGCTCTGACCGTGAGTACCACCTGTGTGTGTCAGATGCTCAGAGGTCTGTTTAGTCCTTTGGGATTGTATGTCTAGGACTCTGAAAAGAAGCAGTCCCACTCCCTTTCCTGATCAGTCTGTATTTATGTGTGATTGTGGTTTGTGTGTGTTGGAACCTGAGCAGCAGCAATACATCCCCTTATCTCTCCTATCTTTGTGTGCATGTGTGTCTGATGGAAGCTGAGCTTCTCCTCTAGAGCTTCTACACTTCTTTTGTTCAGCCGAACAAAGAAACCCAACAGATACATGCTAGAGGGTCATTCTGTGTGTGTGTGTGTGTGTGTGTGTGTGCACGCTTGCCACAGCTCAAAATACAAAAGAGTGCATTACCTCTGTCAGCTCACCAGCTGCTGGCCCCAACACTTAACACACCCATTCATCTGCCCTCTCCAGGGGGCGTGGCGAGTGTGTGTGCGTAACCCCCCCCTCTGTCTCCTCCCATAGCCATCTGCTCTTCGGACTGCAGCGAGCGGCACGGTTACTGCGAGTCACCTGGTGAGTGCAAGTGTCGTCTGGGATGGCAGGGGCCATCCTGCAGCGAGTGTGTGCATTACCCGGGATGCCTACATGGGACCTGCTCGCAGCCATGGCAGTGTGTGTGTAAGGAGGGCTGGGGAGGCCTCTTCTGTAACCAGGACCTCAACTACTGCACCAACCACAAACCCTGTGCTAATGGCGCCACCTGCACCAACACTGGACAGGGCAGCTATACCTGCACCTGCCGACCAGGATATGGGGGCACAAACTGTGAGCTGGAGATTAATGAGTGTGATTGCAACCCCTGCAAGAATGGTGGCAGTTGCAACGTAAGTCCATGCTCACATGATAATAATAAAACCATATTTATATATAAACAATCATGATTTAAAAGTGTATACATAATAATAAAACAATATTTACATGTAAATCAATTTAGAATATATATATATATTTACACACACACACACACACACACACACTACATTTTACATAGCATGCAATTTTAGTAGATGTTGCATGTTTGTTCAAAAATAGAAACATTTGAACACTTAGCTTTGATTTAATGTAATTTATTCAAAAATAATATTAATAAAAAATTTAATAATAAAAAAAAAGTTTCAATTTATGTGTCATGATTCAGGTTGCGTAAATATGCTCTGATGTGCTTTATGTGCACAAATTATTTGAGACCTGAATGCTAAAACTTTGCTAATATCTATATCTTTCTCCTTCCCTGCAGGATTTGGAGAACGATTACTCCTGTACATGTCCTCAGGGATTCTATGGGAAGAACTGTGAGATCATTGCAATGACGTGTGCGGATGACCCCTGCTTTAACGGAGGGACGTGTGAGGAAAAATTCACTGGTGGCTACGTCTGCCGCTGCCCCCCAACCTTTACTGGATCCAACTGTGAGAAAAGACTGGACCGCTGCAGCCACAAACCTTGTGCTAATGGTAAGTGTTTGTGCTGGACATTGCATTAACAAAATGTGTTTTACTTTAAAGTTGCAGTTCACCCAAAGGTAAAAACTGTCATTTACTAACCCTCATGTTGGGTTTCTTTCCTTTGTGGAACACAAAAGGAGAGGTTTTAAAGAATGCTCACACTGCTCATTTAATGAAAGTTGTTGGCGAACACAGACTCTCAAACTCAAAAAAAAAAAAAAAAATCAGTAAAGTATAGGGCTGGGTATCGAGTTCGATACTTTTTAGGCACCGACCGAATTGCCTCGATTGATACCATCGAGTATGGAAAATCGTCTCAAATTTCGATACCTAAGGGGTTAATCTCATCAACCTCAGTGAGGCAATAAGCCTGCAGCACTAGGTTTGTTCGACTAGAAGCGGCTTTGCGCAAATTGATCAGTGTTTGACATCACTGATCAATGATTTGAAAGCTTACGGAGCAGTCTGCTCTCTATCGCGCGGTTTTGTTTACTACACACAGACTGAAGCGCGCGTGATGCTCGCGGTGATTTCAGCGTCTGCCATCTCACTAAATGAGGACATTAACATATGAACAACATCTCCAGAACTGCTCTGAGAGTCACTTCATTAGCATTTTACCATTTGATTTGAGTAAAACTAGCGTCATATCATATACACACAGAACTGTAAAGGTTTTCACGGCAACCCGTCAAAATAAAAGTTCGGTTTAACTTGGAAGACACTGCGGCAGAAATATATTAATATTGTTCAGCAGAATGTACATACTGCTACTACTAGGCTGCTATTAAAATTATTAAAACTTTATTTTTAAGTAATGATCACACAACATTTCTTCCATGTTTTAATTTTAATAGTAAACCCCCTTTGTTTGCCTAAATAAATAAACTTTGATTTTCAATCATTTAAAGATAAATTAAATTAATGTTTTATGCCTTCATTTGAAAACCAGAACATAGAATTTCTGAGGAAAAATAAAACATTTCATAAGGCTATTTTAAGAATAAATTTGAATAAACTCAATTTTTATGCATTCAAATAATTAGACATACTACAGCAGAATTTAATAACAATAAGACATGATGAAAGAAAATAAAACACCCACTTATGAAAGTGGATAAAGATTTTCAATATCTTGAAGTCTTTAACAACCTAGAATAAATGAATAGAAATGATGATTCTGTCTGAGCTATGTGTTTTAAAACAAACGCGCACTAGTGTAAATGTAGCCTAACAGATGTGTAAACTGAAAACTATTTGAACTTTATTAAAATGATTTGCACTGATTTATTGTGTTGTATATATTTTGTTCCTTTGTGCAGTGGCTCAGGAGATGAGGCTTTGAGTCTGTATAAATGGCAACAAGCTGAAAAAATAAAACCAAGTTTTAAAAAATAATGTAATCTTGTTAAAACTGATTTCATAAAATTGGTATCGAAAAAAGTATCGTTCAGGAACCGGTATCGAACTCAAGGTATCGTATCGATATCGAAAATTTTTAAACGATGCCCAGCCCTAGTAAAGTAGCACATATGACCCTCACACTAAGTCTTCTAAAGGTTGTTTTACGTGAGGGGAAAAAACTGCAATTTAAGTATTCTAAAAATCTTGCTTGACAGCTGTGGTCACCATTCACTTTGGTTAAATAAAAAGCAGCTTAGACTTTCCACTAAGCGTTTTCAGTTCTAAACATTTTTACGCAACCACACACATGTACATGTGATACTGTTACAGTATCTGTTACCTCATATCTAACATCTTCTCTTTTCTGTTGTAGGCGGTGAGTGTGTGGATCTGGGTGCTAGTGCTCTGTGCCGCTGTCGCCCTGGTTTCACCAGCCCTCGCTGTGAGACTAACATCGACGACTGTGCCCGCTACCCGTGTCAAAATGCCGGAACATGTCAAGATGGCATTAACGATTACACCTGCACATGTACACTAGGTTTCACCGGTAAAAACTGCAGCCTCCGAGCAGACGCTTGTCTCACAAACCCCTGCCTCCATGGGGGAACGTGCTACACACACTTCTCTGGACCAGTGTGTCAGTGTGTACCTGGGTTCATGGGTCCAAACTGCGAGTTTCCTGTGCAGGGAGGTATGGAGCAGATGGCGCCCCGGGTTGGACAGACCTCACCTTCAGCGGTGGCGGTGTCATGTGTATTAGGTGTGCTGGCTGTGTTTTTGGGAGTGTGTGTGGGACTGGTGGTGATCAGGAGGAGAAGGCATAGACTGCGCAGACAGCAGCTATGCGATTCAGTGTTTAATGATTTGGAGACAGTGAATAATTTAGACAGGCAGCACTATCCCTTTGACAGAGACTACAATCAGGTGAAACCCTGCAACACTGAGGGGAGAATTTCATTGGCGGCTTCTCACACACTGCCTGCTGGGCAGGACTTCCTGTGGAGTGCTGGGGGAGGACTTAGATAAGGCAACACACACTTGTACACTCATAAACTCATGCATACACTAATGTAGACAAGTGAGCATAAACACAGACACACAAACTCACATGCAGGGATAAGAATTTGGATGTAGCACTTGCTTTGTCTTAAATATTATTAATGAATGAATGAATGAATGAATGAATGAATGAAGTATGTAATGACTGAATAAGGGATTGGACCTTTGCCATCTGTATAGGTGGAAGACTCTGTAAACCAAAAACCAAAAGAAATAAACAAGCACATCGTTGTGCTGGGCTTTGTGAATCTGTATTTCCATATGAAGACCGACACAAGCCCTGAAAGCTGAAACGGACTTAGGTTGCAGAACTCTATACACAGAGACCTGATATCTTTATACAAAGATAAAGAAGTGAAAATAACTCTATTCAAAGAGAGCTAAGTAAGGAAATACCTCTATTGAAAGAGAAAAAAGTTCAGTTGAAGAGCAGGATTAGGTGTTCTCTAGTCAAACTCTGGGCTTTGTATAGGACTCATTAAAACAACCTTTTTTTCTCTCTTATAAGAATGAGAATATCACTTTTGTTTATTTGCCAGGATGTTGCCAGCAACACGTGTTTTAATAAAAAAAATGTAATAATAAATAAATAAAAATGTGGTGAGAAAGGAAGCAAGCAACAGTCAGGAATATGATTAAACTATGTTCTTAAGACCAAATGGTAAGATTTTGCTCCAGTTTTGTATTGCTTATTAAGCAGTGTGTTTTCTTCCTCGACTGATATGGGGAAATGTGTCATTAGTTCTTAAATGTTAAATTACAAAAAAAAAAAATCTAATTTTCTTCAACGGGGTTTTTGTCTAATGAATGTGTATTTCTTTTGCCAGATGTTTCCTATTAATTTAATCCTAAATTTATGCCTAAGTTTCTATTTTGCATTTTTGTACTTTTGCTTTCAATCATTGTCTTGTCTTTGTAAAGAATTTATGTTAATTTATTTTGTATGTGTCTTTGTTACTTTAATGAAAGAAATAAATTATATGAGAAACACCTCATTTTTTTACAATGTTTGATCATCAGAACACCATTTCGTTTTCATATACATTTCTTCTAACGACATTTTAATGTATCTTTAAATATACCATTAAATATCAGAGATGTCATTAATGTACCATTAAAATAGCAGAAATTTTGTAAAAAAAACAAACAAACAAAAAAAAAAAAAAAACAGCTTCTGACTTTGTACATCCAATCAAGTTGAGCGCGCGCCGCTCAGCGTTCAGCTTCTTCTGTCAGCGCGCTCCTCCGAGCTCTTATTCATTCTCAGACAAGCGCAGGCACAATTAACATGGCTGAGGAGGTACATACCGGTCATTCCCCGGATTTAGACAACGCTCGAGAGCACGGGATGAACTTGCATAAGCGCCAATCGCGCGTTACGGTAAAATACAACCGCAAACAGCTTCAGAAAAGGTTGGACGTGGAGAAATGGATCGACGAAGGGCTGGACAAGCTGTACGAAGGCAAGGTGAGTGTCCACAAGCATCCTCACAGATGCAGCTGGTGCAGAGTTGATACTCGAAGCTACAGGTTAATTACCTCTTGAAAAAAGTATTTTGATGGAAAAATAAACGATAGCGATGCATTTCCAAATGCTGTGGAGACACATGCTGTGTCGTTCGTTATTTTGAAATGTTTGACTGGTGAAATGTGCGACAGTTCCTTCTCTAAGAAGTTGACCACAAACGTTTTGTACATGTAACTCTTAAAATCAGGTTCAAATACGCATATTCACTTGCTTTTCTCTCCAGTAAATTCATGATAACAAGTGTTTTCATTTCTGCATAGTTGAATGTAGTTAACTAAAGTAATCTTGTTTTGTTTTAAAGTCCATGAACATGTATTCATGGATCAGCTTTTGCTTTACAAATGTTTGTAGAGAGGGCAAGTATCTAAAGAATAAGAATGGTACTCCAATGCATGAGAAATAAGTACATGAAATAGACATTTTACACCACTCAACGAAATGAAAGGTTGAAAACACATTTATGTCTTTTTTAGAGTGTGTATTTGTATCTCCTTATGCACTTTTATATGGAATGAGGGGAGACATTGTTCTGAAAGTTTCACATTTATAAACAACAGCCTTTGTTAATGTAAGTGTGTGATGGATGCTGTGAGATTAATATGTCTGACAGACCAATATTAGTTGTTGGATAATATTAAAAATGTTGGCTGCCCATAAAAGGTGAGAAGGAACAGGCCTCTGGAGGTATAGGGGAGGTTCTGCTTTCTCTCCCTCATTTACGGAGGGGATCACTTGGTTCTATCGCTACCTTACATGGGCACCCCCTGAAAAACAGTCAATGGCAGCAGCAAGCAGGAAGTTTAAACATAAGTTGTGTGAGTAGCGAGACGCTGTCCCACAGTAGGAGACGGCAGAGATGTCTCTCGGGAATTGTGCTATGTGATCTGTTATCTCAATTTCCTCCTCAGCTTGTGTAGGAGAACATTTCCCACTGAGATTATGGAATATTGAGAAGATATTCTGAGGTACTGAAACTGTAGACTGCTGAACGGTCAAAGAGATATAATGGGCAGTGTTATGAACTGGAATACATACATCCATGTGTATTCATACTGTGTGCTTTTGTCAAATTTATAGTTATATATTTTTAATAATATATGATAAATTATTATTACATTTTATATATATATATATATATATATATATATATATGTATATACATATGTATGTCAGTGTCTTTTCTGCAGTATTTCTGGAATGGTTAATTATTTCACCGCCCTCAATAATTTTTGTTGCTTTGTTTTGTTTATTTTGGAGGACATGCCAGAAGAAGTGAACATTGATGATTTGTTGGATCTCCCAAGTGATGAAGAGCGAACACACAAACTACAGGTCCCATAATTCTCTTCTCTCCCTCTCACACCACCTTCTGTACTTAGGTCTTGCCATATTTACATTTATGCATTAAACTAATGCTTTTATCTAAGGTGACTTACAAAAGAGTGACAAAAGCTATTTGTCAAAGAGCCAACAATATTCATATAAAATTCAGGTTTATTATACAACAAGATGGAGAAATACAGAAAAGTAATAGAAGTTTTATTTTATTTTTTTCACAATATTGCCCCCCCCCCATTTTTAAATCTCCCATGAAAATAACATGTAGAAGATAGGGCCATTGACCTTGAGGTCAGCAGCCTGACATTCTACTTTTAGATGAAGATGGTGAGTGGATGCCAGAACTTTTATACCGTGTCCCTTGACCTGAGTATTTGCAGGGACCCCCAATTTTTAACTTTTTTTTTCTCAGAAATTACGAAGAGTTGTAAATACTCTTAGTAATATTGACTTAACTAATTTAATTGAATTGCATTTAGATACAATTATTGAAAATGACAATCAAGAATGAATTTGTTTACGTTTGTTTTACAGGTTCTTCTGCAGACCTGCACCAGCAGTACTGAGGTACTTTTCTCAGTCCTTCCATCCGTAAATCCTTCTCGCTTTCCTAATGTTTTCCTAATCTTTCTGTCTACTCATCTTTAGTACCCCTCTATGGACCTCTTTTGTTTTCTCATCCTTTTGTTACTCTACTTCTTCATCCCTCTTTCCCGCTCTCTCCCTCTCTCTCTCTGAGGAACGCTGCAGTGGCTGACACTCCCTTCCACGCGTTTCTCACAGTGATCACAATGAATGAATGATTTGTTCTCTTTCTTTCCCCATGCCCCTATTTCTCTCTGTTAGTACAAAGCCATTCTTTCATTGGGGCTCTTTAACAATGTTCACTCTCAGCCTTTTGATTAGTGTATGTATATGATTGTTACTATGCGTGTATGCGCAGAAGGTTGTGTGCCTCTGGGTAAGCTAGTGTTGAAGTGCTGACACACCATGGAAAATCAGTAGAGAGGAACGTGGCATTTACCTCACACACATAAACATCTGAAAAATGTAATCAGTTTTCACATTTGAGACATGCCAGGGCACAATTCTCAACATTTTCAGTTTGATTAAAAAAGAAAACGTTTTTGCTTTAACAAACGCAAGATACGGCCATGAGGAATGGGGAAAATGCATTTTGGAGAGATGTTTTTTAAAGTTTAGGTTAAACTTATTTGAACTATTTTATTTTAACTTTTAGAATGCTGTGTCATTAGATGTTGCAAAAGACACGAGACACACACAGTGGTCAGACACATCTGTCTAGCTTGTGTTTGCATAGAAAAACAATGGAAGAGTTGCACACTGCAATGGAAAAATGCATTCTGTGTGAATAGCCCCTAATAGTGTAAACCAAAATGGTACACATACATATCTGCAGAAGATATTTAAGAGTTTTAGCTAGTTAACTCTGAACAACCAGTAAATAAGTCAAGATCATTTCTGCATGTTATATATGTTACAGCATATTTGTGCTCTAATTATGGAACATACCAAATATATACCTAAGATTATGATCAAACATTACATCTACTATATATTTAGTCATTAGTATATATATATATATATATATATATAGTATATTACATGCATAGTATTTTGCATTAACCAGTTTGTGTAACAGGAACACTTGACTGTAATTTGAGTATTTATAAAGTTTTACAGTATGTTGTCCTTGCAATTTGCAAAAATGTACAAACATTTTCATGCTTATTATGCACAATTTCTTCAGGTGTGTACACCCAGGTTAAGGTTATTCTGTGTGTGTGTGTGTGTTCAGGCTTTTATTGCTGAGCTGTTGCAGAAGCTGCATGGTCTCCATAAACAGGAAGAGCTGCAGAATGAAGGAATTGAGCATCCCTGTCTCCACACTTATCCCCATCACCATGGCAACATCCATCATCACAGAGGCAACCATCAACATCCAACACATCAGACACTGTGATTGCATCCAGTTTGGATAATTGTGCTCACTGAACTGAGCTCTCTAACACAGACTCAGGACACACATGATGTATGCAACTAGTTTATCAACTCTGTAACTGTGAGGTGTTTGTTTACAAAGAGTGGTATATTAACAGTGTTCAAAATTCCTCATCACTGTTGGTAAGTAAATCTATGCAGTAGCATTAATTTGTTTGCAGGGTTCTTGGTTGCTTGACTCAGTTAGGACTGATTAGTGAAACTAGCAGTGTGCAAGTTTAATCTGGTGATATTGGTTGTCTTCGGAGTATCTTCATTCCCACAGCTTCACAAAACTATACTAAATGTTATGTTAATCACAGGAAAGTACCACATCTGAGTAGTCATTATATATACGGACATATTGTTAAAGTTAATAATGTTTATGAATTGAAGATTTCATGCAATAAATGTTTAATAAAAGTAACAATTATTTTGAATTTGTGTGTGGTGTTAATGGCAGGTGAAAGTGAGCATCTTGTTGAGCTGGGGTGTGCTTTAATGTATCGTCCACCAGAGGGAGAAGTAATACAGAGGCAGTCGCACATACTTCTGTCCGAATTTTATTGCCTCTCACCTCTAGATACACACTAAACAGCTAGGTCTATGTGACACTAAGGCAGGTATTGATGGTGGTGGCTTATTTATGTCTGTGTTTTTAAAATTGTCTGTAAAGATTTCTTAATTATCCAGGTCATAGAATGTTCTAGTACAGTGGTTCTCAACCTTTTTGACTCCAAGCCCTCCTTTGTCTAAGATGATATTAAAAGGCCCTCATATCTAACCTGATATGTGCCTCTAGTACTTCTGTTGTAATAAAAATAAACTGTAATAAAAATGATGTTGGTTGAACATTTTTATTTAACCAATTTAATTAAGACTCTGTTGACATAAATGTAAATGACTTTGAGGCTTTGATGTTTAAGATTTTAAGGCCCCCTAATGGGCACAAGCCCCCTGATTGAGAACTACTGTTTCAGTAGATTCATTCTAGCTAACTGGATGTTCTTGACCACTTATCCAAGAGGCCAGTGGGTTTTGTGCTAAATCATGCAATTTCATACCATTCCTGAAGCATCCAAAATATTTTTTGTACTTTGGAGTGTATAAAAATAGCTGAGGTGGCTATCATTAAATTCACTGGAATATAAAGATTTTGCTTTCAAATTAATGAAATCTTAAATTTGAGGTACAGAACCTGGGGTTAAGTGCCTTGCACAAAGGCGGACTTTTGATGGGTCATGCGTATATTGTTTTTGTTCATTTTTATCTGTAACCGAGTCAGAAGAGCTCTGAAATAAAGCAACTGCCAATAACTATTCTTGGTATATGACAATTACAGGAATAGCCCATTACATCTCTTCTAATAGGAGAGTTTTAGTATGTCAACTGTTTAAGATAAAGGTTATTGAGAATAGGAACATCATGATTATTAAAAAGTAACTGTTGAGGTGTTCACTGTTTGTCAAAACGGTATTTGAAACTGTACATGATTTGTTGGTGTTGTGTGTGTGTGTGTGTGTGTGTGTGTGTATGTATATATATAAAGTGGTGTGTGTGTGTTTCTGTTTATTTAGGGAGGGTGTCTCTTTTTCCTCAGGAAAATGCATCATCATCTGGTTGCAAACTGAACGGCTGCCTCCGACATTCCAATACAAGGCCCCAAAATCTTGGAGACAGACACACACACTTTGCCCCTCTCTTACTGATAGGCTCTCTATCACTCTCACAGACACTGGAATGGATTTGCCCTGAGCTGACTGCCCACTGCAGCGTAAGGTAAGTGATGCATATGTCCTTTTGCTTGTATGTTTGTGTTATTATTAATACATATATTTCGAGTTTTATTATTAGTTGTTTTATCAGTAAAATTCAGTTTTACAGTTTTCTTTGTAAATACAGATAATAAATTAGTCACATGATTGCTTCAGATTAAGATTTGTACATGTACTTCAACATGTTATCAAAATTAAAACAAAAATCTAAAACTAAAACCTTTTTCTAAAACTAAAATCACATGATACCTGAATTACAGGATTAGTTTTTACAGAAATGAATTTAATATATACAGTTAGTTGATATGCAGTTGCAAAGTTACTTATAGCTAGCAGAATGTCTAAAGAGTAACCATATATATAAAATGTATAACTAACTTTATAACTGTCCATAATAATTCAAATTTATATGCATGACATATGACCACACACACATTTATTTATTTTCTAAAATTCTTAATGACAATTTTAATTAGTTATTCATATACACTTTACTCTCGCTCCCTGATCTGATCTCAAACACATGACATGAATAATGTTAAAAAATATATTTTAGTCTATTATTTTGTAAGTTAATAATTATTAGGTACTCATCATCCTGAATTTAATTAATCAGTTAATTGTGTAAATGTTAATATATAACAAAATATACTCCAAATGCCTCATTTAGTGCTTGACAAATGAAACAGCTCAAGCTCGAAACATTATACTGCATATACATTGAAATTACTATTCCTGGAATTCAGGTTTTTAGTAGACTATAGCTTTTACTAAACAAATGAGAGCAAATAATCCAGTGTCCTGCAGACTGCTCTGTGCCAGAGTGTATTCTCAGAACATATTTTTGAAGGGTCATCAGAAGTCTGAGTTATTGGTGTTGATGCCAATGGAATTAATCACAGTTCCCATTATTCAATTTGCTTGCTTGTTTTTGTACCTTGTTAATTGTGCTGATTAATTGTTACTCTGCTATTTATCTGATGCTGATAGAGTGAAATCCTTTGCCAAGCACATTTTTTTCTTGCTAAAACTCAGCAATTCTTTGTGCTTTCATTTCCTTTATATAGGTAATCAAGCTCTGGTCCAGACTATTAGATTCTGTGGCCGTCCAGTTTCTACATTTTTTTTTTCATCCATTATTGTTCGTTTAATGTTTGTCTGTCTCTAAACATATACATATTATTAGAGAAATGCACATCTTGTTCCTTTCTAAACATCAACATTATTTACAAGTGATGTTTTCCTGTCTTTTACCGGGAATTATGTAAGAACAAAGATACTTGCAGAAGTCCACCTGGAATCCAGACAATAAATAACCAAATGGGTCAGTTTGATTTAGGTGAAAGATGCAAGTGCTCATTCAGCTGACGCAAATGCCTTGCTGAAGGGTACAATGGTGATGCTTGTGATTGATGAAACTAAAGAGTTTGAACCTAGAACCTTTTGGTTCCCAGCCCAGATCTTTAACCACCACAACAGGGGAACTCTGCTTAGAAATAAAGCAGGGATGCTGAAACACAATCACAGGGGTCACTGTGTGCTACACAACAGCACCTTCCTCCCTCTCCCTTCCTCCCCCGCTCTCTCTCTACTCTATCTTCACCTCTTTATCTTAATATATATTTCAGTCTTTGTTCAAATTGCACAAGGAATGCTCTTAATGTTGACCCGTTGATAGATTTACTACTATAGTACTGACCGTTTTAGCACGTAGATTGCAGATTGTGTAGAATTTGTTGTTAGATGCTTTATTAATCCCCTGAGAGACTTTGCAGAAAGTGAGTGTGTGTGTGGAGTTTGTGTTTGAGTAAGGAGTGTGTATGTTCTGAGAAACTCTGAGGACAGGAAACTATTCTGACACATCTGGATGGAAGCTTCCATTATAGGAGCTTAAAAACTCCTAATGTCCTCAAAGAACACACATACACACATACATATGCTGTTAATGCACTCGGCTCACCGGAATACTGAACAATGAGAATGCAACAAGGCAAAGTCATTTAAGACAGACCTGACAAAGGCGGTTTGAACAGGTTTTAGCTCTTGTTACCTTTAAGCAGGACACATAATGGACTTCAGACATGCTTATTGACATGATACAGTATCCAAGAAAATCTTGTTTAAATGAATTTAATAAGTAAATGTAATAAAAAATGAATAGTTATATATATAATCAATAAAATATATACATTTTCAAATGTAATCTAATTACTACAAGTAACTGACCTCAATGGAATTTAATTGGATGTCAAACTGTTTGAAAAAACCTGTACCGATAGGTGTAGCTCAATCGGACGTAATGAAATCATTATCACATGGCACAGCTGATTGGTTCTTTTTGTATCAGAAGCCTATGAGCTTGTTGCTCAACATTCAAATGCTTGGCTAGTGCTTGCTGTAACACACTGTAAAAAAAAAAAGTTTAGCCAACTTAAAATTTTAAGGCAACAAGCTTCAGCAGATTTTTGAGTTTTCTCAACTTGTCATTTTAAGTTTATACAACAAAAATTTGAGAATCTCCCACAAAAATAAGTTGAGCAAACTCAAAAATCTGCTGAAGCTGGTAAAAAAAATTTTTTTAAGTTCGCTCAACCTTTTTTTTTTTTTTACAGTGCAGTTGCAGCACGCTTCAGAAACCCTCCACCTTCCCCAGCTCCACCTGTATAGATATGCTACGGGGTGATTCATGTATGCTATGGGGATTATTTCATAAATGAAATGAGCAGCAGCAGTTTTTCTTACATGCTCACAACCAATGTATTTCAATTAAATGAGATGAGATTTTAATGAGACAATTGATTCTGACATATGTTACAAATGTCCATTTTGTCTTCTAGTTAATCAGTGACAGGATGCCCATCCTCAAGAGGCTGCCCAGGAGGATCAAAAGTAACCACAGCAATGGTGATCTCCAAAAGAGCAATCTTACTAATGGTGAACTCATCCTAAAAACTAACCACAGCAACGGGGAACTCATTCTACCACCATCCGATCTGAATCCATTTGAGGGGGCGTGGGCAGGCATGGGGTGGAATAATGAAGAAGGTGGGGTCTGGGAGAATGGACAAGACTACCAGAGATCATCCCAGGTGAGTGAAGCACTGGAGAATGAGGCAAACTCAGAGCAGCGTGGAGGGTCAAAGGTCACTGAGGGATCCAAAGAAAAGAGAGGAACTCTGGAACGAATCTGTGGCTCGTCACCACTGAAGACCCTTGGCAAGTTAGGCAAGGGGCTGCGTATGACCGGAAGAAATGTGTGGGGCGCCACTCCTTCACTACGGAGTGCCACGCTCCCTGCAGCACCTGCCTCAGGAAAGAAAAAAAAGAACTATCGACGAGCCTCAGAGGAGATCATGACTTTACTGAGGTGAGAATGGTAACATGTATATTGTGTAACAGTGGTTCTCAGAGGTTATGTTTCAGGACTTTTACACTGGACGTCAAGTGGCGATCAAAATTAAAACACAAATATCATAAAAATCAAAAATAGTATAATCATGAACTGTTTAGGCAAAAGAATATATTAAATATTAAAATCAATTAAAATCACCATTCATTGCCAAAGAGAAGACTGTTGTTGACTATTGTCACTGGGAGACCCAGCTGTGACAGTTTGATTAAAAATTACAAGCTGGATGGATGAATCATTCACAATAAGATCAATAACATGCATTCAATGCATTGGAACAAACCATGTTAACCACATCCCTTGACAATACTGTAGCACCAACTTGTCTATAAAGCATATATTTTTGATCAGTCCAATTTCTAATGTTATGAGACAGTGATTTTTATCAGGAAAAACTTTTAAGGACATATTTATGGGAACAGAAAAACTTTAAAAAAAAATATTTTTAAAGAATATTTTATTTTTATTTTATTTTTTTCTTTGTTTTTTTTTTAAATTGTGCTTAATTTAGTCTTTATTACAGTTGAATTTTATAAAATGTAAAATGTATCAGCTTAATTGGCTATTACACGGCAGATACAAATTAAACATTCCACACTATAATATCATTATTGTATTTATGATATTATAGTGTGGAATGTTTCATTTGTATCTGCCGTGTAATAGCCAATTAAGCTGATATAGCAACAACCATCCATAGCTCTTGACATCAACAGCAAAAGAAATGTGATGCATTTCTTCCCACTGTTAAAAGCCACCATTTATTTTGCCATCCTAATTGTGCATGATTGTAAATATGGAATATTATTAGTTATGTAGCATTGTTTGCATTTAGCAATTTTTGCTTTTTTCAGACCAGACCTGAAACCAACCAACTGAGAATCAGTGTTGCAGAGATCGTTATTTCTGAGAGTAGTTATTTTCTGCAGTTGTTGTGAAGGTATTTGAAAGGACTTTTTTAAATGCGTCTTCTCTCTTCAGGTTGGCAGGCCGTCGTAAGGAGAGTGAGCGCAGAGACAGTATACCTACAGGTGATCTGACCACTGAAAATGAAGAAGACAGTCGCAGACGTCCCTCATTCCTACGAATGGTCAGTCTGAGCAAACTCAGAGGGGACTCGCTAACAAACCGCAGTTCGCAGGAAGACGATGAAGAGTCAGTAGAAGAAGAACCACCGGTCAAACGCAGGGAGCCACTATCAGGTACAACCGTGTTTTTGCTTTTGTTACGTCTGTATTAGTTTATACTTTTTATGGCATGTACAAAGTGTAACTGTTCACAGTCAAGGGTCTCCATATTTGACCCATAACACCTTGCTCTTAATGAGTAGTATCAGGGTCCAAAAGTCCCTGTGAGTCACTGGCCAATCAAGAAACACTTTCACAGAGACAGGAAATGACACACTTTCTTTGTGCAGCAGATCCTACCTGATAAGCTCAGTGCAAGGAGAGAAAAATCGGAACAGTGTCAATATACAGCCTGTTCCAAAGACAACAACACATCAAGTGATTAAACACATGGCTGTAAATGATAAGTAACACTATTCAATCTCTCACTTTCTCTCACAGTGTTGGAGATCCTACAGTTAGTTAATCAGAGAGACCTACTGCTTGCTGACACGCACATCCAGGAGCTTGAGAGGGAGTGTGAACTTGACCCCTCCCTCTTGACACAAACCACACCCACTTCAACCACACCCAGTAACATAACTTCTCCCACACTCATGTCGTCTCCCTGGCTCCCCCTGTTGGCTGGTTCGGGCAGTAAGGATTCCGGCCCAAGCATGTGGGACGCTGGGCTGCGCAAAGTGAAAGACGTTGAGCTGCTTTATGAGGCTCTTCAGAGAGAGATGTGGGATGTGGTGAGGGAGTCGCTACGTCAACCTTGCAGTGGGCCTCAGCTTGGCCTAGTGGTGCTGGTCATACAACAGGAAGAGCAGGCTGACAAGGTCTGGGCCCTGCGGCAAGAGGCCCAGTCCAACGTCCAAACTGGTGACCAATCTGAAGACCATTCTCGGCCTTCCAAGCGTCCCAGGAGACTGCGTCAAAGGTGGGTGGAGGCTGTAGGAGAGGCAGCTGATTGGTGTCTTCCACAACCAGGAGGCATCGCTGCAGGGCAGATGGGCATGTATTTGGAGCGATTGAGGGGAAGAGTGGTGGAAGATATGGATGCAGCACGTCGGAATGTGGTGGCAGTTTATCCCGAGGAGTTTGGTGTGTTTCAGGTCTACATGCAGAGTTATCACAGGGCTGTTGCCAAACGACTGAAGACCGTAACTAGTGGACCCATTCAGATCACAGACACATACTCACTGCTGGACTGGATCTACAACATTTACAACAGGTATTTTTGCACATGTACACATAGACGTTGAGGTGTGTTTTCTATTTTTACACACACCTTTCCTGCAATCACATTCCACTTGGTTTAATGACCCAGTGGAAGAATGAGCTCAGGTCTATTAATATCAGATGCATTGTTTATTAGAATGAACAACAACGGTACTGAATACCTGGGAGAATTACTGTACACAACCACAACACCGGTCTTGTATACTTAAAGTATACACACTACTAATTTGAATGTATTTTTCAGTAGCATGATAGTAGTTCAGCACTTTAATTAAAGGGGTCATATGATGCTTTTTTAAAGATCATTAGATCATTTGGTGTAACAAAATATGTTGACATGCTTTAATGTTCAAAAAACACATTATTTTTCAAATACTGTACATTATTGTAGTTCCTGTATGCCCCACCTCTCTCAAACACGTAGTTTTCTACAAAGCCCCTCCTTTCAACAAGCGCAGTCTGCTCTGATTGGCCAGCTGACATTGTGATTGGCCAAACACCACAAGCACATGTCGGAAATGTAACGATGTAATGATTCCTAATTGCAGTACTTTTGGAAGGCCAAATAAAGTGCTTTTGCTTTCGCATAGAAACACACAGCATCTCCCTGACATGGCTGCATCAACACTACTGCAGTTACTGAAACCACACCTTCTTTCTTTGCATGAACATTTGGGCGGCATCACGCAAATATTCCCACATTGTGACGTAGATGTGGGGGGCGTGTTTTAATGAGGCGTTTTAGGCTGGTCTGGATCAGCCTTCTCTTTTAGATAGAATAAATACTTTTGTGGGAGACTTTGAGCTTTGTTACTCTGCAGATCTTATACATGCACAAACAGCTACATACCACACTAAAGAAAAGGAAAAATAGAAATCGCATCATATGACCCCTTTAAATGAAAGTTTAATGCATGGTTAGAAAATAGATAGGGTAAAAAATATAGATTATATTGTGAACAATGTAAGCAGGATTTCCCCAATTATTTAGTCCACTTAAAACTGCCTTTGCAACCTCACATTCATCTGCCTTTACTTTTGAGTCCAACACCCACATCCTAAATCCAGTCAACAGCCAACAACCAGAAGTCCTTGCCCTACATTTTTTTCTCTTTTTATAATCTGTTACACTCAGATGTACATCACAAAATGAAAAAAAAGATTTGTCACTGCTTCCCGTAACAAACTACATTTCCTAACAAGTAGACAAAAAAAAAACCCTACAGTACAACACTTTTTTTTAGTAATGTTTCAGCTGAGGGAATAATCAAATGGAAACACCTACATATATGGTCATCTCTCTTTCTCTCATTCGTGGCATTGAAGAGATGGATTCATTCTAACATAAGAGCTGAATGTTTAAAGAGCTAAATATAAAAAAAGTTGAATATTACTAGATTAAGTAAAGATATTATCCTGCATTTTAGAATTGGAATGTAAAACTTTTAATTTGGCACTGCCCCTTACCATCCACAAATGGCTATTAGACTAGTTATTCAGTTAATCATCTGTGGCCCTCAGCACTGGAAATTCATGTAAATGAATCCCTGTACTACATTTTTGACTCAGTTATGTAAAATAGAAAGTTGTTGTTGTGTTTGGCTGTTCTAGTTTGAGACATTAATTTATTAGCATTTATGGTTCCACAAAGAACCTTTAACATCCCTGAAACTTTTCCATGGCACAAGAGGTGGGAAAAAATGTTTTTTAGATTATTAAAATGTTCTTCGGACTAAGAAAAAATGGTTCTTTAGAGAGACCCAGATTGGTTCTTCTGACATCACTGTCCCTTTCTTTTAGAGCCTTCACCCTAATTGAGATTGTTCATTCATTCAAACCCCACTATTGTTTTGGTGCCATCAAACATACAACTCTGATTCAATTAAATATTATATCATTAGATTGTTAAATTTTAAGTAAAATTGATGTATTTATTGATTGATTGTCGCCTCTGGCTTGCTCAGTTGGGGACACTTAATTTCTAGTGATTATCGCCGATTTGATTGCACAGATACTATTTAAACTAAACTGAGCTAGACAATGACATCTCTGAATTCAATAATGAAATGCCTTTAACTGAAAATTGAGTGTTTAATCTTATCATTCTACATTACTGACACTCTATCCTCCAATTTGATACTGTTAAGTGCTTTGACACAATCTGTGACTTGACTTGACTTGATTTGTGCAGTTGTGGCCTAATGGTTAGAGAGTTGGATTTATAACCAGAAGGTTGCGGGTTTGATTCCCAGTACCGGCAGGAATTGTAGGTAGATTGTAATTAGCTTGTTACTTTCCCAACACTGAACTACATAAATACACAAAATAACTTGGATATGCTGGACACTTATGGACACACAAAAATGCACTAGTTCTGACAGTTAGTGTCCCATAGGGACGTCCTGGCTACGGTTGGAGCAATGGGCACTATAGTGTGTGAAGCTCTAGAACCTCTACTGCCTGAAGATGTCATAGACCGGCTGGAACAGGACTGCGTCGAAACTGTTTGGGTAACACTTTTAGAAAAGTTTTGAGTCAAATTATGCATTAATTATTAATCTCTGGAAACAAAATATTGGATGTGTTAAAATAATATGTATAATGTGGGTGTGCAGGATAAGATGACTACGGAGCTCTCGCAAGTTTTGGATGATGAAGAAAAGCGATGGGCTCAGACGCTGCACATTGAAGAGTATCAGTCTGGCCTCGCCCGTTCTGTTATACAGGTAATACCATCAATCCCACACATGTACAGTCATTACTGCATTCTTTGGAATCTGACTGTATGCCTTCCACTTTGTACATTTGGCAAAATACTGTATGTTAGTGTATGTGTATTTATAAGGTTGTTGTGAATATCTTTTTGTATCCATGTGTCTTAATCTGTTTCAGAGGCTGAAGGTGGATTTGGACAGATCGACAGCTGTCAGTCAGCCACTAGGAGCTCGTGTTGCTCGTTGCACCTTGAATGGACTTGCAGATTTCCTGCACAGGTGAGATGGGGACAAGAGAGTTTGATCATAATAATGCTGATAATGACAAAAGCCTCAGCAGAAATATTTATGAACTCGTATAATTAATTAATCTAATGATATTTAGATACTTACTTTATAAAGCTCAGAAGAGACTCTGACATAGTCAACACAATATTTGTGTTCCTAACTATGGTTGGGCACTTTTTGAAATTGTGTTATCCCTACATTATATTCAAAGAATGTCTTTTTCATCTCCCTTTTGAGTTGGGAAGTCTAAAAGTGTGAAATCTGTGTGTCTGTGTGGTATTTAGTTTCCAGAGAAAGATTGAGATGTTCCATGACACACAGTCAGAGTTTGGGGATCATGGGGATGGTTATGTCTCCAGGACCATCGCTCTTGTCAACTGTGTTCCACCTTTCAGGTTTTTCATCTTATTCACTATATCTATCTATTCCATTTTCTCCCAACCTGGCTGTTTTTAAGGACTGAAAAAAATCTGTAAAAGTCTTTAGAACTGTATATTACATTTATGTTTTGAAGAATGGAGGTTCCTGACAAAAAAATGCAGTAGAAATCACTGAGCTAATGTCAAAAATACACTGCCAGTAGAAAAAAGCAGTAATTTTCTGCCAGAAAATGTTGAGGGTTTATAAAGAATATTCAGTTTATAATAATGTATATTTTGTAACGAATATAAAACAAAATAAGAGAATGTGAGTGTTCATAGTCAGGAGAATCATGACTCAACTGATCAGTAACCCAGATGCACAAGCTTAAAACAATGTTCACGAAAGACATCCAAGGGTAATACAAGTAATATAAAAAGACTTATTGAAGTTGACTTATTTTTACTTATATAAGTAAGTTATACTTACTGATTTAAATCCTTTGTTGAACTCTGTAGGAGTTTTGTGGAGCGCTGTCATCTGTGTGATGCCCTTGGCAGTGAGGACATCTCCCAGCGAGCTCAATCATCTCTGGAGAGAATTGTTAACCAGTCAGTGCAAGTTCTCTCGGACATACTGTTTGAAAACATCAGGGTGAGACCCTTGCACACATTCACATCTGGCCCAGATTTGATTCTTAAAGCATTCACTGATGATTTTCTGGCATGATTCCAGCCATTCTTCGATAAGCTGGTGAAGAGGAAGTGGCTGGAAAACATTGAGGCCTATGAGAGCATTGAGATGACTATTAAACAGCACTTTAAAAAGTTCCGCAGAATGGACTGCCCTCCATATCAGGTACAACTTAGAGTACACATGCTTTCTCACACACTCACGGTTTGGTTGGTTGATTAATTGCTCATCTGATTGACTATCAGGCATTGGTGAATGAGGTGCACAGGCGGGTCCTGGTTGAATATGTTCGTGCCATCATGAGGGGGCGGGTCATCTGTACATCACTCAAAATGAGGAAGAGAGTGGCATTCCGTCTGCAGGATGAGGCCAAACAGCTGAAGGCTCTTTTTAAAGATCTGGTCAGTGCCACTAAGTTTAATCAGGGCTATGCCTTACATTATCTTAAATAATTTCCAAATATGATAATCCCCTTGCGACCTTAGGTACTGTACTGTTAAATATATAAATCTGAATATAAGCATAAAACTATGGTTGTCAATATAAAAAAATGTGATTTGCAACAAGCCATTACAAATCAAATTGAAACTGTATTTTATTTTTTATTTTAGAACCAAAAATGCCAACACCAAAATTAGATAATTTTAAACATTTTCTAAATTATTTTTTGCCCTTTCCTAAGGAGTCAACTTCCTCCTGGTTGGACAGTGTGATTGTTCACCTGGCTGACATCATAGTTTTGGAGGAAACTCCCTCTATCCAGATGGAAGTTGGGGTTTTGGTGAGGGAATTTCCAGATATACGGTAAGACCACCAAGGCGAACGAATCAAAAACACAACTCTAAGGGTTCAAGAATCAGCAGGGATACCCAGAAATGGCAAGTGTATGGTTTGGGTTCTAACATACCCTCTGATCAGCTCCAGTTCGGGTTTATCATGTCCTCATTAGTTTGAGAAATTATGAAAACAATCATGGAGTGAGAGAAAACAAAGATTCTCTGAGCCACACCTCGCTCCAGACAAATCCACTAACTGCTTGACTTCCACTCCACATCACATGCTCTGTACAATACACACACAACACGTTTTTGCTTTTAAACAAGCAAGATGGAAAGCAGTGGAATGTAAAAAACGCAATGTGTAGAGACAAGGCGTAGAAGTTGAACAACATCTACAAGCATTTTTAAAACATTGTGTTCCGTGAGATGCAGCAAAAGATGTGAACATAATGTTTTCATAGAAAAATGAGGGTGGAATGCAAACAAGCATTCTGTGTGAACAGCCCTTTAGCATCTTGACCAATAAACTTTAAAGACTGGAACCAAGTGTTGTTTAAAAACTGCTATAAAACAGAAGCCAAATGTAGAACAGGATGTAGATTTTATATAGCATAAAACCGGAAGGAACATGTTTTATTAGCTCTTACAGCACTCAGAATATTAATATGTGACTTTGTCCGTTTACGTAACTATTACATTAATACAATTTTTAAAACACTTTTAGACCTACGGAAGGGTAGAACCTGAACTCTGTCGTCTTAAAGTGCTTTCATTCATGAAAAATTTGACATGTTCCCCTCTCATTTCCTTGAGGACTATTTTTCACAACACCTCTCTGTTTCCTGAGGTCACTCTAAGAATGTCTGACTGAAAATAGTTACCGTGGTGCTCCATCTCAGTGCCAACTTTCCTTTATGTGGACGGGAGGGAACAGCAGACAGTAAACAGGGGAATGGATGAGATGTGACCCCACTTTAGTCCAGTGTTTTTGTTTGAATGAAGAGGAGTGTGTGTGTGTGTGTGTGTGTGTGCGCAGTCAGTCACTGGCTGGCAGTGCTCCTGCTTGCTGACGCACGACCCTCCTCAGCAGACAGGAAGTGGCTGTGGAGTACTTCCTGTTCCTGCCAGGTCACAGGAGACTGACTGGTGCCACACTCCAATCAAACACACACACACACACACACACACACACACACACACACCAACTAGAGATCAAAAGCCAAAAAGTGGAGGCTACTTAACTTGTCTTTGTGCTTAGCAGTGGTGCTTCCTGTTTTTGACTGTCTGTCTATGTGAAAGTCTGTCACAGACTCACACTGTCACATTGTTATCTATAGGCAGGACATGCCATCTTCTCACTATAGAGCGCTGACTCTGAGTTTGCTTTTTGAGCCATGAGTGCTGTCAAGGGATCATTACAAAGAAACACATTTGGCTTAAATTTTTCACCTGATTTTTCTCTGAATTAATGGCAGACTGCTCTTTTTCGTAATATTACAGTTTTTGAATGGTTTGAAAGGAAACTGATGAAACTTTGGTTTAAGTGATTCTTTAAAAAAAATGTTGATTTGTTCACAAAGCACCATCAGAACAAATTTATGTATGTAACTGACAAGACACCATGATCAAGTCAAACTGAACTTTTTTTGATGCATGATATATCTGTACCATATTTATCAGACGATTTTAGAGATTTTTTGTAATGTATTGCAAAAGTTGGATATTGGATATTTATTTGTGCTGTTAATTTCTCTTATTTTTTCCCGTGGTTGTCATCAAATGCTCACATAAAATTAATCTTCATAACACCAATAATTTAACACTTTTAAGTGCAAATCCAAAATGAATGTCTATTTTTTCACACTATACATTTAGATGTTTTAATAACTGTTGTTATTTTTAAATAAAACTATTAAAAATGTGGTTATTGAAATAAACATGAAATCAAATAACATATAAATATTAGATGAAAACCGAAATATTAGACATAAGGTATTGAAAATGACTAAATACTAAAATTACTAAAACTAAATAGAAATATTAAATAATGCATGCATACATACATAAAAACAAAAGCACATGACAAAATTATACAATATTAGGAAGATCAGGCCCTTTCTTTTGGAACATGCTTCACAACTCCTTCAAGCTCTTGTTCTGTCCAGGCTGGACTATTGCAATGCTCTCTTGGCAGGTCTTCCAGCCAGTTCCATCAAACCTCTACAATTAATCCAAAATGTTGCTGCAAGATTAATCTTTAATGAGCCGAAAAGAATGCACGTCACACCTCTGTTCATCAATTTGCACTGGCTACCAATAGCTGCTCGCATAAAATTCAAGGCATTAATGTTTGCCTACAAAACCACCTCTGGCTCTGCACCCCTTTAACTAAATTCAGTTTTTCAGACCTATGTGCCCTCTAGAAGCTTGCGTTCTGCAAGTGAACGACGCATTATTGTGCCATCCCAAAGTGGCACAAAATCACTTTCACTGACTTTTTCATTAACTGCTCCTATCTGGTCAAATGACCTGCCCAATGCAGTCAGAACAGCTGAATCCTTACCCATCGTCAGGAAACTGCTAAAACCACATCTCTTCCCTCTTTATTTGACCCTCTAACTCTAGTACTCTCTATTCTAATTCTATTTTATCTATCTGTCTTCTTTTTATTTAAAAAACCCCACACACACTTGACCCTCTATCAATTGCATATTTATTCTCTAACTGCTAGCTTCACATGAAAAACTAACACTAGCTTTCTTTTTTCTATATTCTATCTACTCGTTTTCTTTAAAAAAACAAAACAAAAAAACTTTGCTATGTGCGTTAGGCTAACCGAGACTTGTCATAACACTTGCATGTTGTTGCTCTTTTGCTGGTTTTGATTGCTTCTATTGTCCTCATTTGTAAGTCGCTTTGGATAAAAGTGTCTGCTAAATGACTAAATGTAAATGTAAAATGACCTAAACTAAAATTAGAATAAAAACATTGACCTAAAAAGCTAAAAATTATATCCTAAAAAAAACCCTAAAAAATATATAATATAATGTTATATAAATAATATGCACTGGTTATGATTCCTAAATTCACTTGCAGAATTTTTACGGCTTTATTTAACTAAAAGTATATTTATTTTATTAAGAAATAGTATAGAATTTTAATATCAGCCATTTATAGCTGTAACATAAATAATTTTTAGTGCATTTATTATTATTATTACATTTGTTTTTTGTTTTTTTCTACCGTGAGCAATGTATTTCTTGTTTTGTGCAAAGGCAGAGACTGTAATGCACTTTAATGAATATGAAATATGAACCATGCCCTCGCTCTCTCATTTCATCTCCTCACAGGAGGAAACACATCTCTGCAATGTTGAATGTCCGTGGGATGGTGCATCAGACCGACCGTCAGGAGATTTTAGCTGTTGTCCGGGACTTGGAGAACAGCGACAGCTCCATCAATCTGCCCCGAGATCGTGCCCTCTTCTCTGAAATCGCAGTGGCCAAAGACATGTCCTGTCTGGGGCTGGTTCTGATCCGCTTCGGTCTGACTGTGTCATCGTGGGTCGCCAGTGCCCGGCCGCGCCATAACCGCAGCAGGAGTCGTCGGAATGAGAAACGTGCCGACGACAGACCACAATCAAGCCGTGCAAAGCGCTTTATTGAACCTTAAAAATAAAGAAATACAGCATAACTACAACACATAGCATCCTGATATTTAAAAGACACAATAAACGATGAATACACAGCATCACAACAAATAATACATAATCAAATAAGTATTATATTAAGCAAAAGATGGCATAAAAAGTGCACTCAGTCAGTTAATTCAGACTAGATAAATGTGGTCAAAACCCAGTCAAAAAGGAGGATAAGATGAGGTTATGACAGCAAAAGTAAAATCACAACAATACTTGTCCTTCAGAGCACAGCTGGAGCGGAACAAGTCAGTGGACACTTCAAAGGACAGGAAATGATCTATAATTCTTCCTTCGCTTTATACAGGCTGTTACTGGACTGCTGTATACTGACTGGCTGGACCTCTGTCGTGTGAACAGCCACATGATTTTAGAGGAGCGGCAGGAAACTCATCACTGTAGAGTGGGGACATGCTGAAATTTTTATTAGTGCAGGCTGTGTTCAAAACACTGCTTTAGCTTGACATTAAACCAAACACAGAGCAGATGCATGTACATGATGTGTCAAACACCAGGTACAATTCTACACTGCATAAACAGCTTCAGATTTTGAGAGTGCGACATTTAAAGAATGTGAATGTTAATTCCTCCGATTTTGTTCTTTTTTGTACTAAAGTTTAGGATTTTGTACATCTCATTTCTTTTCATGTCTCATCACTATTCAAATCTGAGCTGAGATCTGAAATCTGACATGAATTAAATGCTTGTGTGATTTTGCTTCAGGTAAATAAGAAATAAAGCCCCATTGACTGGGAAATTAATTATATTGTAATTAAATTGCTATTGTTTTCTTTAATACTTTTCGTTTGTTTATATACTCTGCTGTTCAGAAGTGTGGGTCAGTAGGCTTTTTAAAATGCTTTTGAAGTCTTTAATTCCCACCAGGGCTGCATTTATTTGATCAAAAATACAGTAATACAATTAACAATTTTCAATTAAATACAATTTTCAATTAAAATAATTCTTAGATTTTTTTGTCATTTATATTTGCTTGTTATTAATACTACTGACCCCAAACTAGAGTGCTAATATCTGTTTTACTCTATGCCATTTACATGATAAATGTTCTATGAATAAGTGCAGTTAATTATAGATTTTGAGTGGCAGGTGGGCTCCTCTCAGCTTTCATTCAGCTGTGTGGATTTCTGTGGGTTTGGGTTGAGTTGCGGTTGAGCTCTCCTGTCTGTCAGCTTAGGGATGTTTTGGGTAACTGGTCTATTCCTGTTGTTCTGAGAGGTGCCAAACGAGTCCTCTTATCAGAGCTAAGTATACACACCACCACAGGCGGCCACTTCCTTTTCAACACAACAATCCTGTTTTATCCCAAACAAACTGTAGTAGGAGAACGACGCACACACTTGTAAAAATAGATACACGTGAATAAGGTAAGTGAAGTCTGCTGGATTTTTCTCTAATGTCACTGATGTAGTTCAGCACAAAACATCACATATTTTATTATTATTTACATGTCGTTTTTTTCAATGCATCCCAAAAATGTATTTGTTTATGTATGTCTATATAGTAAAAGTCAGTGGAGTCCAGTGTTGTTTTGGATTCTGTTGACTTTCACTTTCAAAGAAAAAAAAAAAAATGTTGAAACAATGCAACAACATGAGGGTAGATAAAGGTCATTCCACGAAATCGGTGCCTTTTCCACTTGGAAAATTCAAAAATGAAATAAGATAATCAAAATGATTTGAAAAAAAAAACATGAAATGAAGACACCTTAAAATGACAAGAAATTGTATTGTGTCATCTCAATTTATGTAATTTATCATTTCATGACCATTTTTCTACCTCTGTTTTGGTATTTTTGTCAACCCTGTTACCGACACATTACTAAAGTGTTACTATAGGCTACTATAGTTTAATTAGAACTATGTGATAGTTTCCACATGAATGAGCAGCATTTTTAGTCGCTCTTTTCTCTGGAATTGTTTCACAGTTTAGATTTTCTTTTTATATTTTTACATTTGTCATTCAGACGACCAAGAACATCCTACTTTTGGAGAGTGACTACGTCAATTAAGAAAAAAATTAAGGGCTTTGTCCAAAATAAAATATAAAGTTACAAGGGAAAAACCTGGCTGTATCAAATAAATATATATATTTTTTTGTACAGTTTTTATGAAATGAATGACAGTAACAGTGTTGATGTCATAGTCACAAGACTGACCAGATTAACAGGGATGATAGGACACACATTCTTCAGCACACTGCACATATTTGTTTAGATAATACTGTACAGTTTTGCATTAGTTGTATGACAATGGTAAACAGTAAATATTTCAGTTTAAGGCAGTTCATTGTTGATTTAGCACATTACATTTCTAGAAGATCTAATGTTTTAATGTTATTGTAATTATACAATGCATCCATCTGTTTGTCTGAGCTCCCTCACAGAACTTCAAATATACTGATCTGGTTCAATTATTAGGCATAGAAGATGATCAGATCTTGGTCTTTCTGTGATCATCTGAAACCAGACCAAGATCTTGTCTTCCTTGAACATTGCTGGGGCGAGGGTCTGCGGTCACCTTGCTGCTCTTGTTTGTAATTGAATTTACATGGATGCATTATTGACAATGAGTTATGGAAAAAAATGAGTTTTGACACTGATCATCCCATCCCATTCATAGTACTAGTAACAATACCAATAATACTAACTAAATGGCAATGGCACTGGCAAATTTATTTATATAGCACCTAATCTATGTCATCCCTGTTACCCAAATGTCAAAACCTGTTACCCTGAAAAGTAACAGGGCTGACAGTAACAGGTTTGTTGATTTCAAACTAATTTGCTAATTGCTAGTTAGTCAAGTTCACAAAAGCACATATTGTACATTTTGAAAGGATTGTACTTGTAGATATTGATTATCTTAAACATAAGAAATAATTGTTTAAATTTATACACTGCATGATGACCCCCCTCAGTCAAGCCCCATAAATCATCAAAAATAGAACATTATAGAGGAGTGAGAGAAATATGCTTGTGTTTTAAGTGTGGGAATCCTCGTTGAGAGATGATGTAACCTCCTAGAAATGATGTCAGTTGAATGTACATTATTTTACAAAGGTTTTTTTGATGAGGGTAACAGGGCTGACATGAAATCAGGGGACACCAATAAAATGATTTATATTTTATAGAAAAAATGCATACTTATGCCAAAAACATTGCTTAACAATGAAACTGTATTTAGAACAATATGCAAATGTGATTTTTTTAAATATCATTTTGCCTTCATTTTGAAAATTAAAAGTCTGCTGAAAAAGAAAAATCATAGAGATGGACAGGACAAAACCCTTACCCTTATCAGCATAAATGCTATTTAAATTATTTAAAATAACATTTAATTGACTTTTTTATGTAATATTGATGAAATCATACATAGTATTGTTATGTTTTTAAAATGGAAATTTATTTGTTGTTATATTAAATCTATGTTTGATTATGACTATGACAGAATTTTCATTTTTGATTGAACTATCCCTTTAAAGGAACAGAACATTAAAATGGAAAGTGTACTCATCCTCAAACCATCCAAGATGTAGATGAGTTTGTTTCTTCATTGGAACAGTTTCGGAGAAATTTAGCATTGCATCACTTGCTCATCAATGGATCCTCTATGGGTGCCGTCAGAGTGTCACTGCACTTTTTATAGTGACAATAACTACCTGGTCTCATGGCATTTACGTACCTGGGTGCACTTTTTTAGCGTGACATGAAATACGTACCAATAAGTACATATCACTGCAGTTTCCAAAATAAATGAACACTTTCACACAAATTTACAGAGTTGCGATTAAAGCGTAATTTTTGCACAATTACTTGAAGAATATCATGCTATGACTTCAAAACAATAGGCTATTAATATGCTGGGAGATTTGAAAACTGATGCTTTTGAACATTAGCATCGCACACATCCAGCTTCATATCTATGGGTTTTCATAGACGATAAGTTTGTTCGGTAGCTCACGGAGTATGGAGACGGACTTAGGAGACGAGAAGCACCGGTTTGAATCCCGTGTAACTACGGTTCGACAAAGCAGTTAAAATCTGAGTAACAGGAAGTTCAAATGGCACAGTTGCATCAGCCGATACGTTTTTATATCAATTTTGCATTTGTTAACACTATCGGGTAGGTTTAGGGTCCGTGTACCTTCGGATAATTCGTTTTTTTATTTAATATTGAAATCTGAAAAATGAAAAAAACGCCACATTTTTCGTTTTTCATTTGTTCAAACAAAACGAAAAAATCAAGAATTCGGCTTCAGTTTTCGTTTTTACGTTCAGGGACAGAAAAGGGATAAACTACTTGAATATTCGATCTCTACAAGTGGGCGGAGTGAAACGCCCCTCTCCGCTGATTGGTCAACCAAACATTACAACATAATAATAGTCCTTAAAAATAATAATAATAGTCCTCTGCTTCTACAGATTCTTAACATGTTTATTTCTGCTACATTTGGTCTCTTTCTCTTCATCAAACAGCCAGATTAACCAATGGCTTGACACAAACCGTACCGAGGCAGAACCTTTCAGTCCTCTGGCACACCGCCTGTTTTATTATATAGCCACCTATCAAAATTTGTGTGGCAAAGCCGCGCGACGAGTCATAACTTTTGTTTTAGACAATACGCTACGTTTTGGACAATGGAGGAACCTAAATAATATGACAGATATGACAAGATATGACTTTGTGTAATTTACCTTCACATCACATCTATTAGCTATTTTTCTATTTTGAGTTTTATTCACAGAGCACTTTATAGCAAATCATATTGTTATCCCACTGGCATGGGACTATTTGTTCCTCCATGGTGCTGTTTTAGTGAAATGTGAATTTGACGTCATGATTTGAAGGTGAACTCGGTGCTCACACCTCATGTTTGCGGCTAAATGCAAATTATCATAATTGACGGACAGCTATGCCCCTGAAAAGACATCAGCACTCCGGCTGTTGATGTTAATAACGTGTTTTAATGTCGGTAATAATTTCACCACCATCAACGCATCTAATATTCTCTCTGAGTTTCCATGTTCCCTTACGAAAATTAGCCATGGTTTTAACACGAATAAATACATTTATAGTGGTCTGCGCTAATACAATCTCCGCTGCAGTGCGTTGTATGGGAAGCCAAACAACCAAAAATTTGAATTTGAAAATCTGGAATCTGATGGTGCAAAAAAAAAAAAAAAAATCTAAATATTGAGAAAATCGCTTTTGTCCAAATGAAGTTCTTAGCATATATTACTAATCAAAATTAAGTTTTGATTTATTTGGGGATTTACAAAATATCTTCATGGATGATCTTTACTTACAGTAATATCCTAATGATTTTTGGAATAAAAGAAAAATTGACAATTTTGACCCATACAATGTTGGCTATTGCTGCAAACATACCCTTGCTTTTTGTGGTCCAGGAATTTTTTATTTATTTTTTTTTTTTTTTGGTCTCTAAAGACCAGGGAACATCCAAGGTAATGTTCTTTAACTTTAACAGTGCAATTTTATATAATGGCTACGTTTGTCAGGCTTTTCTCTACGCTACATATTAAATAAATAAATAAATAAAATTTAATTAATTGATTTAAAAACAAACTCTTTTCAAAATTGTAAATTGTATGTAAATTCAATATGATGTATTTTGAATTTTGCACTGCATTTATTTTAGGGTTATTAACTTAATACTGATCTTCATTATGTTAACGTGCAGGGAAAAATACGAACTTCTTATGTTCGCGCTGCGCTGTCAGTTCGGTGGCGCTAGCAAACACGTCCTCCCTGCGCTGTAGAGTCGGTCGTGCCGCTCGGTCCATTGAGCCTATGACAGGACAGCGGCGCAAACTCTTTAATATCGCACTGTTTCTCCCACTTTTGGGTTGTTTGGCTTCCCATACGTTGCGCAGTTTTGCCACACAGATTTTAATAGGTGCCCTACTAAAAAAAAAAAAAAAACAATAGAAGCCCATTAGAAACCATCACAGAAATTCCAGTGGTTTACATTAAAATACCATTATGAACCATTAGCTTTTCCAGTAAAACCATTACAAAATTCCTTTTGTAGTGTGTTTTGGGCATTTTCAATAGGATTTAACATCCCACCAATAGAATCTATCACATACCAGTAGACACCACTATAGTTTCCATTAACACCAATACAATTCCCATCATAACCATTAAATCCATTACATTTTCTATTGTGTTTTGGGCAGGGTTCTATTGTTTTTTCAGCAGGGTGGTTAGCTATAATAAATCAGGCGGCCGTGCCAAAGATGTAGGCTAGTAGGTAGTTGTGTGTGCAGGTACGAATTAAATTAATATTTATGAGATTTCAGGGTAGGTTGCAGAATTTAAGCCTACACAAAAGAAATCTCTGTCTAGGCTCTGCCTCGGTATTGTTTGTGTCAAGCCATTCCTTAATCTGGCTGTTTGTTGAAGAGAAAGAGATCAAATGTAGTAGAAATAAACACTTTAAGAATACATAGTAGACTTTTATTATGTTTTTATGACTATTATTATGTTGTAATGTTTGGTAGACCAATCAGCGGAGAGGGGCGTTTCACTCCGCCCACTTGTAGAGATCGAATATTCAAGTAGTTTATCCCTTTTCTGTCCCTGAAAGTAAAAACGAAAAATGAAGCCGAATTCTTGATTTTTCGTTTTG
Source organism: Onychostoma macrolepis (assembly GCF_012432095.1). Lineage (NCBI taxonomy): Eukaryota > Metazoa > Chordata > Actinopteri > Cypriniformes > Cyprinidae > Onychostoma > Onychostoma macrolepis. The sequence continues at coordinate 15,934,440 of NC_081159.1, read as the reverse complement.
TTTGAACAAATGAAAAACGAAAAAGGTGGCGTTTTTTTTCATTTTTCAGATTTCAATATTAAATCAAAAAACGAATTATCCGAAGGTACACGGACCGTTTAGGGCTGGATTTGGTGTAGGGCATATTTTCAACACGATAGAGCATTAACCTTTAGCGACAGTCCCCGGATATTTGAATTCTGAACCGCCGCAATACGTATCTGAAGCAACGTAATAAAAAAACAGCAATACGTACCAATGTCTACGTAATAAAAACGTGCCAGGGTTCACATATTGAACCTGTGTTTTAGCGCGACTCAGTGGACATTTCTATTTGAAACTGCGGCGAAACGTGCAGGTACGTGAAACGGTGTCACACAAAAAGTGCGCAGAGGTACGTATTTTTATGAGACCAGGTTGGACAATAAGGAATCTTGACTCTTAATGTCTTGTGAAGCACACCACTTGGTGCTTGTAATAAACAATTCCATCAATTCCAAAGATGTTTTTAACTTCAAACAATTAAAATCTTGAAGAATATGAGTCCTCTATTTATGATGTTGATTTCTCCAGTGCTAGTAAATGGCCAAAAGCAACGGTTTAAATTTAAAATGCCATGGTGATGGATTTATTTCATACAAACTTAACAATATGTTAATTGATGGACTGGAATCATATGGATTACTTCAGGAATCTATTGGTGAGGATCCATCTTGTATGGCCTAAGGGTGAGTAAATTTTCATTTTTTGGGTGAACTGCTTTATCGATGATTTCAGTAAACTACATTATTTTGGATACATATAGTAAAAACAAACAAACAAAAAAAAACAGACTACATGAATAATATTTCCCTATACTCAATGTAAATATCAAATTGTAGTGGTCTATCTAGTCTAGCAATCTAGCATCTCTGCTAATTTTTGTTGTCGTGTGATGTTGATTAAACTAAAGAAACCTTTAGTCCATGAAGTGATAAGCCCCGCCCTCTGTAATGGACCCCTGCCATTGGCTCCAGCTGACAACAACTTAATTACTTCATCAGACATTCTAATCAGTGGCAACGGAATATAGGAATATTACAATGGATTTCCCAGAAGCAGCTTTCCTTTCATTACAGATGGCTTTGGAGGAACTGTCAGTACCTAACGTGTGTTTGTTTTGGGAGTGCTGCTCACCTTTAGGCTTGGTCATGAACTCTCTTTCCCTTCTACCCAAAGGTACACGCACATATTTTTTAGCTGTTTGTTTGAGTGTTTTGGAAAATGATTTGTATCAGAGCCCTATAGGCACACACACATATATGTGATGTAGACACACAGGAACACCCAAACAAGCTTGTTGAATAACATGACATGAGATAACACACACACACACACACACACACACACAAACACGTTTGTGAAAAGTGGGGACATCCAATAGGCGTAATGGTTTTTATACTGTACAAACTGTATGTGCTATTTCCCTACACCTAACCCTACACCTAACCCTACCCCTTACAGGAAACTTTGCTATTTCAGATTTTCAATACACTCCATTCTGTGTGATTTATAAGCGTTTTGAAAAGTGGGGACATGGGGTAATGTCCTGAAAAGTCACCTTCTCCTTGTAATACCTATGTCATACCCTTGTCATTATACAAATTTATGTCCTCATTTGTCACAAAAACGCGCATGCACACACACACACACACACACACACACACACACACACACTCATGTACTCCATTCTCCTGAGGATAAAAAGTCAGTCAGTCATTCACCTCTGTGCCACCACTTATGTTGAACAATGGAGGTGTGTATTCAAGCAAACAGGACATCCTTATTTATCAGAAAAAAAATTCACTTGCACACACACACATACACGTTGTGTGTAATGTATAGTGTACTGTGTTACTGCTGTACAAAGTGTTTAAAAAAATGTGCTTTTTGCGCATACATCAGAGTCTGATGTTTTTTAAAAATCTAAGATTACGAGATTAAAGTCGTAATATTTCGAGAATAAATATAATCTCGTAATTTTTTATTTTTCTTATTTTTTTTAACGTGGCACTAAAACACCGTTGTAATAACGCCATCGTAGACTCCAAATATTTTACAGGGACTACAATTACTAAGTCCTTATGCAGTCTTATATATTGCTTTGTAATATCAAAACTTTTTCTACATTGTTTCCTTCTGTTTATCTTAATGAAACAAGAAATTTCTGGAACCAAGTAAAGAATCCCTAGTGAAAAAAAATGTATTTGAAATACATTTATTTCATGCTAAGTATATTACAAATACATTTACATAATTATTTACTTAATAAAAATACCCTGCAATTGTACTTTTAGTATACTTAACTGGTATACTTAAAGTCTGCTAAACTGGAACAATTAATTTTGTACTTAATGCACTTTAATTGTGCGGAAGTAGTGCTGAAGTACAACTAAAGATAAACTGAAGTATATTTAATTATGTTAAAGTGGAACTATTACAAGTATACTTTAGGTACACTTTAAATATCTTGCATTTAAAGACAGATATTATCCAAAGATCATATAATCCTCATCAATAGTGACATTAAAACACATTTTAGGCTTAATGTTAAGAAATATGCATTGTGCACAAGTACTCCAAATAAAGTTGAATTATAATTTTAAGTCTCAAGCGATATGTTAATAAACATGTTAATAGATTTGAACTATACTTAGTATAAAAATAAATATATTGTAAATATATTACTTTTTTTTTTTTTTGCTAAGTTGTAAATAAAACAAAGATTGTTTCACTAGAAAATATTATTTTAGTCTTTCTACTTCTAAATTTCATGTTTAATTAAGTGTTACCTCCTCTTTCTTTGTAATTATTTAGGAAATTTACAAGCAATTTCAAAATGTGAGAAAGTTGTTTCAAAATAAACATACACTAAATTTTTCTCATAACACATTTTTTTATTTAGAAACCATTTGAATCTGATTCATTTTCCAGGGCTTCCTTTACTTCTCATTTAATGCTCATGAATGAGACACATCCTTTTATGAAACATTAGATTTTAAAGACAGGAATATTAGTGACTAACGCCAGCACATCTTCCTTGGGCGTAGAGCAGAAAAGAGCTCCATAAATACTGATAGTGATGTCAGAGACACCATAAACAGACGGTGAGGTGGCTGATGCGTCTCTTCCTTGGAATAAACACTGGTGACATCTGAATAACCATGGGAATACAGCACACAAATGGTTTATGTCTCTGTGTGCGCACAAAGTGCTTTATTTATGACAACACATCCCCAAAGCCAACCTGGCGGGTAACAGACTTATATACACACAGGACGTAAAACACACACATCTCAAATATGCCACGTACTATTTCAATACACACCAACTGTACAACAATGCATAAACACTATGGGTATAGGATGTCAGGGTGTACGACTTACAGAAAAACAACTCAAGAGCTCCAAGAAAAAAACCTATTAATAGGTGTTGTATAGCTGCAGAAAGAAGCTGAGGGTGAGTGTGTGTGTGTGTGTGTGTGTGTGTTTGGTGGGTTTAACGGAGCACAGAAATTCCCACTATTGAAATTTCTTAGAATAGACAAACGATTGAATAATCTCTCTCTTCCTTTTACCAGTGAATACTCTTAATATTATATAACTGAGCAATAGATCATCTTAAATATATTGCCCTAAAGTCAGTTTTACATTAGTCTAAAGTCAACAGGAAATTATAGAGGTCAATTTTTGTGAGGACAGCACTGTGCTCTTAAACTCTCTCTGTATTTCTCACACACAGAGCACTGGTACAACTTCCCTTTTCTCTCAGACTCAAGACAACGTACCTAACTTATCTCCCTCTTCCTTTCTGTGCTCTGACCTTTGCCCCTTTTACACCTGTAGGCAGATAAATGTGTGTAGTGTTTGTCTCAGGCTGTCAATCTACAGGAAGACAGACCGCGTCATCAGCACTAACTCGAAAACATCTAAACCCACTGAACTCTTGCCAGAAGAGAGACAGTGGGCTGACTGTATGTTAAAATTACTCAAACACTGACAGACCATGATATCATTTTTATAGGATCATTCAAAAATATGCCTGGAATAATGCAGTCAGACAGTCATTATCGTCAAATAAGGTGCGATCAGGACCTTAAAACAAAATGGGGGCTGACTGTACAGCAAATTACCTCACTTTTTTGCATGGCTACTTACCAAATAAATAAAGGGAAATGAAATATTGATTAAAGTGGAATTTACTTTCTTGGTGTTTTTGTAGAGACAGGACAAGCGCACAGCAATGTAGGAAACAGGCTTCTCAGATGGGCAGTCATTTATTTAATGTTGCCAAAGACAACAACCATCTGTATGTTGTAATGTTTTTAGAGTTTTAACAAACTAGCTAATACATTAATTGAAATACAGAATGTATACACTGTAAAAAAAAAAAAAAAAATTTTTAAGGCGACCAGCTTGTAGGAGATTTTTGAATTGTCTCAACTTTTTGTTGTATAAACTTAAAACAACAAGTTGAGAAAACTCAAAAATCTGCTGAGGCTGGTTGCCTTAAAATTTTAAGTTGGCTCAACTTTTTTTTTTTTTTTTTGCAGTGTACTAAAATGGTTAAACAGAGATAATTATATGAAATATAAATGCTGCTATCGGAAGTGAATGTTAGTCTAAAGCAGAGGTTCTCGACCTATTTTGAACTCAAAGACCCACCATTGTCCACAACAATATTCTTTTCCAGTTGTTTGATATTTACTGGATAAGGGCGAAGGATAAGTATATATTTTTAGAAATATTTTTACTACAGTTTCTACCCGTTAAAATATTAATTATTATAAAATATAATAATTAAAAAAATTAAAGTATAAATTTGTATACAAATGCCCACCGAGTCTAGAAATCACACTTTTAAAATAAGGCTTCCTCATAACTTCACAGGTTTCAAGAATGTGGACATCTTGGTTCTTCAAAGACAAAAAATTAAATAAGAAATATTTTGATTTGTAATTATTTTGGTTGAGTTAAATTCTAGATTTTTCTTATTCTAATTCATTTTTAAAGGCTCCCTTGGAAGTTTGCTGAGGCCCTCTACTGGGCCCCAGGCCCTTGGTTGATAACAACTGGTCTAGAATCAGATGAATTCCAAGGAACAGAATTTAGCTAAATTAGTTTATTATGGTTGAAAGACTGGACTAACTGAATAAAATCACTGAATCACATGAATGTTTACAGGAAACTAAAAGTATGAAGATACTTAGGACAATGAGCTCGTTAAACCTTAATGGAGCAACCTGATTGGTTAATATGGTTCATTTTGATGTGATTTCATATAGTTGGTCAAGAGTGAGGTCAGCGGGAGGTTTTCATTTTGGGTGGTTCTTTTGTACATTCTAGGACCTATTATTCAAATATACAAGAATAAACTTGGAAGAGCTCTTATCCTGACAAAGACCTTTTGTTTAGTTGCCTTGGATGAATTCAAGAGGCTGAAAAATTGTATGTAAACAGACACTAACTTAAACACATACTCCATTTTCATGACCTTTGACAGTCCACCTGAGAGCTGAGCACAGCCAAAAACATGTCTGCGACTTAGAGTCATGCGTTAATTTATAATGTCTCTAGGGTAGAAGGAGAAGGAAAGCCTTCCTGAAAAGAAGCGAGGAAAGAGAGGAACAGGGAGGACATGGGAGAAAGAGAGAGAGTAAACGAGAAAAAGAAACAATAGCATGCTTTCTGAAATATTGCATTGGGCGGTTGACCTCTGCCCCCATCACACAGGACTTCATGGATATTTACGCAAACAGGCCCTTGCTTCATCAGCCAACCAGTCAGAGGACGTCCCGCAGGAAACAGTAGCGTGGGTCTGAAACAGTACAAAACTCAAGACGTCAGACACACACACACACACACACATCCATCACTACACTTGGAAACATACAAAAACTGCCACTAAACACAAGCCCATGTGTAAAGATGCAGTTGATCACACAAAAGTTGAGCGGATACAGTTACACACGTCATTCTCTCATTTTTATCTAATCCAAAACACTCTCTTTTAACCATAAAGCATACAGTTCACAGCAGAGGTTACTAGTTCGAATCCCAAATGGGCCCTCTGAGGATGTTGACATTGTGTGCCCATAAAGATGTTGCATTTGCAGGCGAGAATGGTTGGTTCTAAAGTCACTGCCCTTCCTTTGTTCACTGTCATTGCGACCCAGAGCAAGGCACTTAACCCTTGGATGTTGAAGAGGGCTTCCTGCATGCCAGTCCTGCCATTACTCATGAATACAACCATCAAGACAAGTGGATCAAAATATGTGTGCGACTGTGCAAATTTAATATATAAAATAATTATCTATTTCAGCTGATATAAGCAGTCATACCTAAAACCCTAAATTTAGTACTAGGTGATGGTTGTTTTTTGGAATGCCTTGCAATATAATCAAACACAGACAATATTTGATTATAGAATATTAACACCATGCTCTCATATAACATTTAAATATTTACCTTGTGTATGTAGCTATTTTAATTGATATGCGTAATACACGAAACCCTTAAATTTAGTAAATGGCGGTTGTCTTTAATGTGGAAAAAAGCCCTGGAGGTGAATTAAGCTTTATAAAAATTATTCACTGTGTTTATTTTGACTTCATGGAGTATTGAATTGGCGCGTAATGACTGTATATTTGAATGAATGAATATAAATTTCCGTCTCCATTTCCTGTAAAGTGATGTATCCATACTCATTTCCTATAGGCCTATGGCTTTTGCAGTGGACTTCAGATTGAATAATTCCTACGATTTGGGATCTAACTGAACATGTTGTAATACTTGTAATACCCATTTTTCAGGACACCATCGACGCTCTCAGTGTCTCTGTTCAGGTTTTACTGACACTCGCACTGTTACCGAGAAGAAAATGGATTTCTGGGACCATCTGTGGGTAACTCTCTCTTCAGTGGAGAGAGCAAGTCGTCCTCTGGATGCAGGCTTCATCAGTTGCGAATACTTTAAGAATAGGCAAGGAAACGTATGATTTCCACAAGGATTATATTGAACAATGTAGGCTAATGCAGGCTGTTGTCAAGCAATCAGATCACCGTCACTGTTTATTTGTCAGGAATTTGACGACAAGATTTGAAATTTAGTGACAGTGAGCACTGCTACTTCTACAAAAATAAAGAGACAGTCTGTGATTTATCTCTGAACAGAAGCCATAAGACTCCAGGAACTGATGGACCCCCCCAATTTTTTTTTTTTAAATCACCAGGTAGGAACCTGGTAACTAGATGTTAGAACTCCATCTAGTGGTCTTTGATGGTCTAAACTTAATATCAATTATATGCCATGTCTTTTTATCATTTTTTAAAGTTTAAAAATGTACATACACAAGAATGAAGACTTTAAGATTAGTGGCTCAGATTAGAAAAAGCTATTTGGTTCCACTTTGGTTGTGTTAACCACTTTCTGGTGGTCATCATGAAATCACATGAGCTGCATTTCTATAAAACAAATGGTCCAGTGGAGGTTGCCTGACCATTTTGAATTCTTCTGATTTTTGAGTAATTGCCTCTGTTTTTTGTTTTTATTTTACTTATTTACAACCGTGTTTGCGTCATGGAACACAACAAATTTTGGTTATACAGATGTTATGAGTTAGAGATTATTCTGGTTACAGATCAAGGGATAGTAGGAAAATTTATTCATGCATTTTGATAAATGAAAAATATGTACTCTAATGTGAAACTACCAAATGAATAATATTTTACAACATTATGTTTATGAATGAAGTTGATGAAGTCTAAAACAGTGTTTGCCACCAGAGGGATGGTGCCCACTAGGGGTCCTCGGAAAACTTCCAAGGGGGACTTCATTATTGTAAAAATTACATAGCAACCAACTTTACATCTGAGATGGACTTGAGACTCTGGTGTAATTAAGTTTTGATTGGCATTAATTGTCTTATTAAGAAGATACTGTGTATAATTAAATGTATGAAACATTGGATTGTGTTTGTTCCCTTTTTATTTGATCACCAGGTGATAAACAGTCCTCATTAAGCCTGAACTTAATGATTTTTGTGTTTTTACAGCTTTAGTAGGGTTTACCTGAGTGCAGCAGTGAAGAGAGACCATTGTGGGGATGCTTTTCCTGGTTCTTGTCCTGCACTTCTCAAATGAAATGTCCTGTAAAGTGAAGAGAGCATCACTGATGATGCACTCAGTGGAGCATTTCAATCTCTGCAGGGCCTTGCAGTCCTGAGATGAGGAGTTTCTAAACTAGGCTGTGAAAGAATGTGTTGTAAAAAAAATAAAATAAAAATGACATTAGTATAGTAACTTTTTTAGAAGTCTGAGGTGGTGGTGGTGGTGGTGGTGCTGCTGAGGTGGATATTGTGGGCAGATAAGAGGGCTGTGATGTGAATTGTGGTTAGATGGGGTGTGTGGCTTGATGAAGCATTGAGTGTAGAGCAGGGCAAGGCTATTGGCAGCTGATCTGTAGATTTCAAGACTGTTTAGTGTCTTGAACTTAGGAAATAGCAGCAAGTGGAATTGGACTGCAATAATGTGATATAACACAATTGATAGAGATTAAAAGAATAGTTCACATAAAAATGGTAAGTCTGCTGAAATTGTACTCACACAGGCTTACAAGGTATTATTTTCAGTTGTTTACTCTGACAGCACCCATTTACTGCTGAGGGTCCATTGGACTTAGTATTGTAATGCTAAATTTCCCAAAATCTGATTAGATGAAGAAACAAACTCATCTACATCTGGGATGGCCTGAGGGTGAGTAAATCTTCAGCAAATTTTTGTTTTTCGGGTGAATTACGCCTTTTAAAAAAATCTTTAAAAAAGGCAGTTCTTTCAAAAGAAGCTTTGCTCTTTTCGTCTTTGTTGTAGGATGCTTAAAGTTGATTTATTTGTCAAGTGCTTCGTAATAGCTGTGGTCTGCTTTCTACTCCTTATACTGTCCTGTACAATCATCCTTTAATCATTCCCCTCTGACTGGCAGTCTGCTGCAAGCTAGAGATGCCAAGGAGTTGCGTTAAGATCAAGCCCTGCCCTCTGTTTTCTTCTTCAATGTTTTGTTTCACTCATAAATATGCCACAATACTTAGGTAAAGTAGGTCATAACTTTCATTTCACGTGGACATAATAGCCTAATGAAAAATGTTTTGTAACATGTCTGACTTTTAAGTGCATACAGCACACAAAAGGTTTTCCAAATCGCCAGGTTATATGATTGGATTTATGCAGCTTCCAGGTTCACAGGTTTTTATAGGTATGCTGGGGAAATGTCATGTTTACGAGGTACTAATCAGGGCTTCTAGGAAGAATTCATTGGATTGGACAAAGTTTGCTATGTTTAAGTGCATGCTTAATTGCAAGTTAATGGGATATCCTGAGCAAAGCTGTGTAGTCCACTTTGTTATGTCATATACAATGACATAACATATTATTATATTATTATGACATAATCACTACTTTTAACTTTTGGATGGATTATAATTCTGGCCATAAAATTTCGCCATACGTATTTTCCACAAATTCCTTTACTGTTGTCTGTACAATAGTTTCCTGGACCTGCTATTGTTTGAGTTCTCACTGTAATTCAGGTTCGGACTTACCTATCCTTAAAGGGAACATCTTGAGGGTGAATAAATGACAGTTTTTCAAATCAAATAAATGCAGTCTTGGTCTTGGCATTAGAGACTCCTCTCAAAAACATTTTTTTTTTAAACTGACCAACCCTAAATTTCTGAATGGTATTGTGAATATAAAAGGAGAGATAAATGAATGAATTGTGAGGCAGACAGTCCCAATAGTTTCAGTTCCTCACTAAGACCTCAACAACCTGACCCTTTATATAAAATGTATTTACTTTAACATACTCTAATGAATTACTTACAATATTTTTTCTTAGTTGTTTCAAATGTACAGTGAGGAAAAATATATTCATTGTCATTTTAATCTAGCATACTGTTTTCACAACGTTTTCAGAAACATGATTAAAAATCTTACCAATCCCAACTTTTGAAAGCCTATTCTAGCTTTGAGCAGTTCTTAGGCACTGAAGTCAGATGTAGCCTATCATGTAGTTTGTTTATAATCTCGTCCTTTGCCACTGGCCTGTGTAAATATCTATTGTAAATATGCGCTCTGTCATGTATTTTCATTAGACAGTTTTACAGTTAAGAAGATTGGTATCTTAAAACAACTGCAGTAGGTAGCCTATTGGTATTTCCCCTTTAGCCCTTCGAATAGCCTACTCTTGAATAAGTAAAATGGCCATGATGAAAAAGCGCAGCGATTGAGAGTTGAGTTTTGACACGTGCAAGCTGTCTGTCAGTCCGCTTGTGTGGAGCTCTTTAAATTGTCGGTCAGTGCGCGCGCGTGTGCGCCTGTGTCAGTGCTGAGACGAGCGCTAGAGGAGGCAGCAGTGGCGCATCTCACATATCCGCCGCTGGAATATAACGGCTGCTTTAGGATGTGAACGGGTCTCGGCCTCGTCACCGGCCAAAGCTCCTGTTTTCCCATGACAAACAGATGCGAGAAGAGAGCGAGCGCGCGCGAGAGTGAACGGTACAGGGGAGCGGAGAGATCCTCGGTATTATTATGAGAAAAGAGGACGGGGTTGTCGGAGCCGTATTTGTTTTGCTCGCGGAGATGAGGCGGGGGGTAGCGAGTCGCTACAAAATCGTTGGGCTCCGGCCAAGCATTGCTCTGTTTTAGCACATATATATAGCGCAGCGCTTGCGTTTTCATCGTCAACTGACTCGTTTGATCGTCACGGTTTGCATCGCAGAAAAATAATGCAGCTGTCTCGAGGACATCTGTGAGATTTGCGGACTGCTGTTGCCGCTGCCATGACAGACGCAGGCTTTACCGAGCAGGCGGTGTGAGAGAAGCACGGCCCCAGCTGCAGCAGCACGGCCGATGTGGGCTGCGTTTACCGGGGGAGATTAAATCTGTAAATACTGTTCGCGTTATTCCTCTTTAATCGTGTGCATTCTCAGGGAAAATGTCCTCTCGGTCTGCTTTACCGTCTGCGAACGACCGGAGCACAGATCATGTAAGTATCATCATAATTTCAAATGAATTATTTTTGTTGTAATATATCATCTCAGCGCCACTCATATCCTACAACGCCCTGTATTTAACGTCAGGTGCGCCGTCATTTTTGCAGCCTGATACATTCATTGCCCGATATCGTTCATGGGAGGATGGAGAGGCAGGATACAGTGGCCCATGTACGCGTAGCAGGTTCTTTGGCAAAATGGGCCGCATCCTTGAATGTGCAAAGCAGCAAAAGAGTCGCTGCGAAACGCGCAGGCAGCAGAGCTCAGGCCATCCGCATAGTGTACACATCAGCGCATCATCTGCGCACTAGCGCCATGCGCTCTAAGCGCGCTCATCTCCCAGAGAGCGGTTTTGCTTCATTGGCAGAATTTGCGGGAGAAAAGCAAGAAAACGTTATGTCTCTGCAGATTGGGAAATGAATATAACTATGCCGGGGCACCAGAATCAACTAGGGAGGGGGGAGGGCGGAGGGAGGTTTTAGCGTTAGCTGTGATCTGTCGTTCGCGTACAGTACCGCGCTCCATAAACAGACGCACTGGCTGGTGTAGTGGCCTACCAGTGCTGCGCCAACAAATTACACTGGTTCATGAACTGACCTAGACTTGTGTTTGCTAATGTATTATTATTATTATTATTATTATGTATTTAGTGTTGCTTAATTAGTAAACCAAATCTAAAACAACTACTGTTTATTTATTGGCTGTAACTGCGTTTAAAAAACACCGATTTGACGTTAACACTTATATATATATATTTATATACTCACTGTAAATTTTAAAGCAAGCACCAAGGTAAATGGTTTTAACCTAACCAAAATGTATATTATACCAGGTTCTTGATGTCTTAGTTAGGAACTGATAATGCAGCTTTGCATTTGAACTTTGCCTGCCTGCAAATATATAAAATTATTAAATCCTTTCTCTTTTTATATAGACTTTTATATGTTTTTGAAAGAAGTCTCCTATGCTTACCAATGCTGTTTATTTAATCAAAATTAAACAGTATCAAAATACAGTAAAACAGTAATGTTGTTACTGCTTAAATGAATTGTTTTTTTAAGTGTTTGCAAAGCTTTATTTTTTAGCAACCCCTTCAGAATCTTCAGTGTCATGATCCTTTAGAAATTATTGTAATATGTTGATATGGTGCTCAAGAAACATTTCCTATTGTTATCAATGTTGTCTTTTCATTTTAAAATTCCTTCAGACACCATTGTTCTTTAGAACGACTGCCAAAACAATCACAGGATTCTGGGATATCACAGAAAAGGATACATCTATGCCATCAAAAACCAACTAGATGAAGGCATCTTAGACACAAATGTATGTGCATGTACCTTGTTGAGCCAGAACCCACCTTTTCTCTCTCCTGGCTGGATTTTTCCCAAGAGACACTTTTGAAAAGAACTATGATAATTATCTATGATACTTTCTTTCTTTCTTTTCTTTCTTTCTTTCATTACAATTATAATTATTATTATTATAATTTTTTTTTAAATAGGAATGAGAGCTAGTGCACACTATGTGCTATTTGGTATGTTTTGTATATAGTGTGTGAGGTAGAATCCAGTAGGAGCAGGGCAGGGCATCGTGAGTAATTTATTCAATCCCTGAGCTGTAATCCTGTGGTCAACAGTGCAGATGGGGACCTGGGCATGTTTTGATTTCTGTGTGAGCTCCTTCCTATCCCCTCTTAAGGGGACAGTTGGAGCCGTTCAGGAAACTTTACCAGATGTTAGCCTGAGTGTTCAGGGCTCAGTCAGGTTTAAATGTGCTAATCTAAATAGAAAGTTTAGTTTCAGCGGCGACAGACTAAAACCCCCATGGCAAAGTAAGTTAATCCTGTATTATAGGGCAGAATTACTCACACACCAATGCTGACCTCAGTTTTCCTGCACACTCTCGTCTACCATCATTACATTAACAATCTAAATGATAATTCATATGATTTTTTTTATTTTTTTTTATTTAGTTTTCATGTTTATGATAAGCAAGCTGAAATATCTTAATTTCCCCTTACATTTATGTATTTCTTCATCATTTTAGACATTTAAATGCACATAAGCCATTGGTGAAGAGTTAATTAAATGTCACTGTTTTGGCCCTTTTCCCGGTTGTCAAAATTTTGATGCATCATTAGTGAACATTGTTCTTTTTTAGAAATGCTTACAATATAGTTTAATCAATCAATCAATCAGTCAGTCAGTCAATAAATAAATTCTAATTGAGAGATGCTACAACAGTTGTGTGGCTCATCTACATACATGTAGACTGATTTGTGTGTGTAAAGTAAGAGCTTAAACAGTAAATGAGGATTTAATTCTGAAATCCGGTGCAGTCGGTCAGTGCTGAAGCATTAGTCTTTTTCACCACAGTTTCCTACTTGAAACTCTCCCATTTAGTTTCTTTCTTAACCCTCCTAACTCTTCTATTCTACAATTCAATTTTTTGTTTCTACATGCAATTTCTGTAATATGAGATAATCACTTTAGTCCTTTGGACTGGCTAGAGTCACAGGCAGGTTTTTCTTCCTTCTGTTTGCTTCAGCATCAACATGTTTTCTCCAGTTTAGTCTAATCCATCCCCCAAATTGAACTTGATTAATCTTAATAAATGTTCTCTGTGTCTGTCTCTCTGTCTAGCATGCGTCTCTGGTGGCGAGTCGTTCAGAGAAAGGGACGAATGTGTCGAGTCGTTCACTGGGTGCGAGATGTCGTAACTCCATGGCCTCTTGCTCAGATGAGCTGCCACACATCGGAAACTACCGGCTCCTTAAAACCATCGGCAAGGGCAACTTTGCTAAAGTCAAACTAGCCCGCCACATCCTCACAGGCAAAGAGGTGAGAGAGAAAGACTGCGAGAGAGAGCGTTTACATAGGTAAAACCAGAAGCGTTTGATAAGATGTTGGTACAGGAGCTGCTGTATTGTGTCTCATTCCCATCAGAGCATTTGTGAGCTGTAATTCTTTGGGTGGTATATTTTTAAAGCGGTCCAACTTAAGTGCGAAAATTTCCACACCCACGTTTACTTTTTATAAACCAAAGCTGATATAGTGTGATTTTAGATTAACTTCTTAGTGGGCAGCAGAGAGCTTTAATAATCTTAATCACAATAAATTGTGATGTTTAAAGAATCATGCTGGCATAGTGTTAAAATATTTAAAGTCCTAGAATTTTTTAGAATTATGTTTAAATACCATAACAGAGAGTTTAAATAACCTTGGACCAATAATAGTGAACTTAGGTGTGGTAGTCTGGAGCCGCCACGTATACACTTTTGGGAGTGACAACTGCATTTAAATGCAGATGGAAACCCCGTAAATTATGGTTGTGTGTGTATACAGAATACAATCGCCACTCCCAGATTCATTGATGGTTGACATAACCACAACGTCATTGTGGCTATAATAGGTAACATGGATGCTAAAGGTTTTGCGCCATCTATTTTTGACCAAAGTACAGGTTCTAATAAAATACCCATCAACGGAGTGTTTTGTTTATGCTCTTTAAGCTGCTACTAACAGCATGTGCTCTGATTGAACTGTACAGTGTGAGTTGCCTTTAGACCACATGGCTGGTGGGAGCAGTTACGGTGGAGAGAGACAGACTGGCATGTGAATTTGCGAATGAGTCAAGACACATGGCTCTGTCTCTGACTAATGCCACACGAGAAGAAAAGAGACATAGATGCACTTTTAATTACATCACTGCATTAACAGTTTGGTTCTATGCACACTACACATGAATACATTCGGTTAAATTTTTAATTTGGTCACTCCTGTAAACAAACAAAACTCTGAAACAAGGAGTACTTTTAACATCCTGACACAGATTTCTTTTCATATACTGTATTATTATGATAGTTTCTTGTTGTTTGTGTATTCTAATAATGAGGTTATTAGATACACCACTGTTCAGAAGTGTGGGTTCTTTTTGAAGGCAAGTAATACTTTTATTCAAAAAGGATGCATTAAATTAATCAAACATGACATTAAAGATATTTATAATAGAAATAAAAAAATCTATTTCGGCACAACTGTTTTCGACACTGACAACATTGTTTTCAATGTCTTTGATAATAAGACATGTTTTTGAGCACCAAACTAACATATTAGAATAATTACTGATGGATCACTAAAAACAGGAAAAAATTGCTGCTTAAAATTAATCTTTTCCATCACAGCAATGATTATTTTAAATTGTAATAATTTTTTACAGTATTTTTGATAAAAAAATACTTTTGAACAGTAGTGTATTCTCATTTATTGTAACCAAGAATTTTTAATCTGGTTGCCCTGTCTAGCAAGTTTATTTTAATAAAAGCATCTGCTAATGAATGTCAGATGATACTATATCAGGTTTGATCACAAACAATCAAGAGCCTTTGGGGGAGCTATCTATCTGTCATAAGAGAAAATCTATGTCTGGAGCTTCAATCACTAATTGTGCATTCTATATTTAGGTTGCAATAAAGATTATCGATAAGACTCAGTTGAACCCAACCAGCCTACAAAAGGTAAGACCAGTTTTCAAGACATTTTTTCTTTATTAAGACAACTGTCACAATGCTATGCAATGAAAAGAAAGAAAAAAATCGACATTGTACATAAACATCACCCAGTGTCCAGAAAATATTGACTGTGTCTCAAGTGACACACACACACACATATATATATATATATATATATATACAGTGAGGAAAATAAGTATTTGAACACCCTGCTATTTTGCAAGTTCTCCCACTTAGAAATCATGGAGGGTCTGAAATTGTCATCGTAGGTGCATGTCCACTGTGAGAGACATAATCTAAAAAAAAATCCAGAAATCACAATGTATGATTTTTAACTATTTATTTGTATGATACAGCTGCAAATAAGTATTTGAACACCTGTCTATCAGCTAGAATTCTGACCCTCAAAGACCTGTTAGTCTGCCTTTAAAATGTCCACCTCCACTCCATTTATTATCCTAAATTAGATGCACCTGTTTGAGGTCGTTAGCTGCATAAAGACACCTGTCCACCCCATACAATCAGTAAGAATCCAACTACTAACATGGCCAAGACCAAAGAGCTGTCCAAAGACACTAGAGACAAAATTGTACACCTCCACAAGGCTGGAAAGGGCTACGGGAAATTGCCAAGCAGCTTGGTGAAAAAGGTCCACTGTTGGAGCAATCATTAGAAAATGGAAGAAGCTAAACATGACTGTCAATCTCCCTCGGACTGGGGCTCCATGCAAGATCTCACCTCGTGGGGTCTCAATGATCCTAAGAAAGGTGAGAAATCAGCCCAGAACTACACGGGAGGAGCTGGTCAATGACCTGAAAAGAGCTGGGACCACCGTTTCCAAGGTTACTGTTGGTAATACACTAAGGCGTCATGGTTTGAAATCATGCATGGCACGGAAGGTTCCCCTGCTTAAACCAGCACATGTCCAGGCCCGACTTAAGTTTGCCAATGACCATTTGGATGATCCAGAGGAGTCATGGGAGAAAGTCATGTGGTCAGATGAGACCAAAATATAACTTTTGGTCATAATTCCACTAAACGTGTTTGGAGGAAGAAGAATGATGAGTACCATCCAAGAACACCATCCCTACTGTGAAGCATGGGGTGGTAGCATCATCTTTGGGGTGTTTTTCTGCACATGGGACAGGGCGACTGCACTGTATTAAGGAGAGGATGACCGGGGCCATGTATTGTGAGATTTTGGGGAACAACCTCCTTCCCTCAGTTAGAGCATTGAAGATGGGTCGAGGCTGGGTCTTCCAACATGACAATGACCCGAAGCACACAGCCAGGATAACCAAGGAGTGGCTCTGTAAGAAGCATATCAAAGTTCTGGCGTGGCCTAGCCAGTCTCCAGACCTAAACCCAATAGAGAATCTTTGGAGGAGCTCAAAGCCAGAAACCTGACTGATCTAGAGAAGATCTGTGTGGAGGTGGGCCAAAATCCCTCCTGCAGTGTGTGCAAACCTGGTGAAAAACTACAGGAAAGCGTTTGACCTCTGTAATTGCAAACAAAGGCTACTGTACCAAATATTAACATTGATTTTCTCAGGTGTTCAAATACTTATTTGCAGCTGTATCATACAAATAAATAGTTAAAAATCATACATTGTGATTTCTGGATTTTTTTTTAGATTATGTCTCTCACAGTGGACATGCACCTCGATGACAATTTCAGACCCCTCCATGATTTCTAAGTGGGAGAACTTGCAAAATAGCAGGGTGTTCAAATACTTATTTTCCTCACTGTATGTGTGTGTGTGTGTGTGTGTGTGTGTATATATATATATATATATATATACATACATACAGGTGCATCTCAATAAATTAGAATGTCGTGGTAAACTTAATTTATTTCAGTAATTCAACTCAAATTGTGAAACTCGTGTATTAAATAAATTCAATGCACACAGACTGAAGTAGTTTAAGTCTTTGGTTCTTTTAATTGTGATGATTTGAGCTCACATTTAACAAAAACCCACCAATTCACTATCTCAACAAATTAGAATATGGTGACATGCCAATCAGCTAATCAACTCAAAACACCTGCAAAGGTTTCCTGAGCCTTCAAAATGGTGTCTCAGTTTGGTTCACTAGGCTACACAATCATGGGGAAGACTGCTGAGCTGACAGTTGTCCAGAAGACAATCATTGACACCCTTCACAAGGAGGGTAAGCCACAAACATTCATTGCCAAAGAAGCTGGCTGTTCACAGAGTGCTGTATCCAAGCATGTTAACAGAAAGTTGAGTGGAAGGAAAAAGTGTGGAAGAAAAAGATGCACAACCAACCGAGAGAACCGCAGCCTTATGAGGATTGTCAAGCAAAATAGATTCAAGAATTTGGGTGAACTTCACAAGGAATGGACTGATGCTGGGGTCAAGGCATCAAGAGCCACCACACACAGACGTGTCAAGGAATTTGGTTACAGTTGTCGTATTCCTCTTGTTAAGCCACTCCTGAACCACAGACAACGTCAGAGGCGTCTTACCTGGGCTAAGGAGAAGAAGAACTGGACTGTTGCCCAGTGGTCCAAAGTCCTCTTTTCAGATGAGAGCAAGTTTTGTATTTCATTTGGAAACCAAGGTCCTAGAGTCTGGAGGAAGGGTGGAGAAGCTCATAGCCCAAGTTGCTTGAAGTCCAGTGTTAAGTTTCCACAGTCTGTGATGATTTGGGGTGCAATTTGGCACCTGCCCACACTGCCAAAAGCACCAAAAGTTGGTTAAATGACCATGGTGTTGGTGTGCTTGACTGGCCAGCAAACTCACCAGACCTGAACCCCATAGAGAATCTACGGGCTATTGTCAAGAGGAAAATGAGAAATAAAAGACCAAAAAATGCAGATGAGCTGAAGGCCACTGATCACCTCCATGCCACGCCAAATTGAGGCAGTAATTAAAGCAAAAGGAGCCCCTACCAAGTATTGAGTACATATACAGTAAATGAAAATACTTTCCAGAAGGCCAACAATTCACTAAAAATGTTTTTTTTAATTGGTCTTATGAAGTATTCTAATTTGTTGAGATAGTGAATTTTGTTAAATGTGAGCCAAAATCATCACAATTAAAAGAACCAAAGACTTAAACTACTTCAGTCTGTGTGCATTGAATTTATTTAATACACGAGTTTCACAATTTGAGTTGAATTACTGAAATAAATGAACTTTTCCACGACATTCTAATTTATTGAGATGCACCTGTATGTGTATATATAGATAGATAGATATATACAGTGCCCTCCACTAATTTTGGCACCCTTGGTAAATATGAGCAAATGTGGCTGTGAAAATAAATCTGCATTGTTTATCCTTTTTATCTTTCATTCAAAAAATTCACAAAATTCCAACCTATCATTGAAGTAAAACAATTGAAAGTGGGGGGAAAACCTCATTGTGAAATAAATGCTTTCTCTAGTTCATGTTGGCCACAATTATTGGCACCCAATTATTGCAACGTCCTTTTCCCAGGGTAACAGCTCTGAGTTTTCTCCTGTAATCCTGAAGAGTTTGAAGAACACCTGATAAGAAATCAGAGACCATTTTCTTCATACAGAATTCTTCTCTTCAGTTCACCCCACTCGTGTTCTTTAGGGTTCAGGTCAGAGGACAGGGACAGCCATGGTAAAAGATTCATTTTGTGCTCAGTGACCCATTTTTGTGTTTATTTTGTTGTTGGTTTTGGATTGCTGTCCTGGTGGAAGATCCAACCACATTATAAGATTTCTAACAGAGGCGGTCAGGTTTTGATTTTTTATCTGTTGGTATTTGATAGAATTTGATAGAACAAGATGTTCAGGACCTCTGGCAGAAAAACAGGCCCACAGCATTAAAGATCCAGCAATATATTTAACCGTGGACATGTGGTACTTTTTTATTCCTGTTTGTACTAAACTCATCTGGTGGGTTTGCTGCCAAAAAGCTCTTTTTTCAGTTTCACCTGACCATAGAATCCAGTGCCATTTGAAGTTCCAGTCGTATCTGTCAACTGAATTTGGCATCTTGTCATTTGAGTTTGTTTTTGGATGAGCTAGGGGAATTTTCCTTGAAACCCTCCCAAACAACATGTGGTGATGTAGGGGATGTTTGATATATTTTTTTTTTTTTAGGTTTCTGACCTCAAGACTCAACTAATCTCTACAATTCTCCAGCTGTGATCCTTGGAGAGTCTTTAGCCACTCAAACTCTCCTCCTCACCGTGCATTATGTCCTCTTCCAGGCAGATTTTTAACATCTTTATTTGATTGGAACCTCTTAATTATTACCCTGATGGTGGAAATGGGAATTGTCAATGCTTTAAGTCTTTTCTTACAGTCACTTTCTATTTTGTGATGCTCAACAATCTTGTTCTGCACATCAGAACTATATTCTTAGGTTTTACTCCTTGTGATTGATGATTAAGGGAATTTGGCCTTTGTGTTCCTCATATTTATAATCCTGTGGAACAGGAAGTCATGGCTGGACAATTTCATGCTCCTAGTCACCCTGGTGTGCTAAAAAATGTAAATATGAATGGGAATATACTTCAGAGATATTTTACTCATAAGAATTTCTAGGGGTGCCAGTAATTATGGCCAACATTCATTGGAGAAAAACATGTATTTCATAATGAGATTTTCTCCCCATTTTCAATTGTTATACTTCAGTGATAGGTTAGAATTTTGTTAATTTTTTGAGTGGTAGGATAAACAATGCAGATTTATTTTCACAGCCACCTTTGCTCATATTTATCAAGGGTGCCAATATTAGTGGAGGGCACTATATATATATATATATATATATATATCTCAGTATGATGATTTAAAAGATTGTGAGGTTCTTGGAAGTGCTGCAGTATATATGTGTGCGATGTTAGTGTTTAGTGTCGCTGTTCAGTTTGCGCTCTCTCCTGTACACCAGTGACTCATCTGTCTCATAATAGATTATCACCGGCCTTCATTCCTCCCACTGAAGCCCACCACTCAAATACGGCACGGAGTTTGAACATACATCAAGATTTTTATTGATTATTGACAAAGCTATACTTGATATCCTTCTGACTTTGAACACACTTGTGAAATCAGTGGTTTTCACTCATCTGGATGGATCTTACATTAAATCTTAGCACTCACAACTATGTCACCACTCAACACTGGCCCTTTTGTGTGCAAAATTTGAAATGTAGTAACATAACCATTGGATATTGGTATATAAGTGAAATATACAATGTTTTTTATAGGGGGCATTGCTGTGTGAGTAGTTAATTTTTTTCCCTAAATATCAACTGTATTGTAATACTGTATTTAAATGCATTGTTTTGTTAACTAGTTTTAGAAACTGGCCATAGGCAGTCTTGTTTTAAAATGCATCATTTGTTTGTGTGCTTAGTGTGTGTGTTGGAGAGGAGAGGTCGACAGCTGCGGTTCTCCACAGGCCCAGAATGCCCCACTGTGATTCAATCCCGGCTCTGTAACACACACAGTTAACTGTACACAAACCGTAAACCACCCTTATTGAACATAAGTCACGTATGGCTTCTTGATCACTCATATGGCTGATATGAGCTGTTATAGTAATGCTGGAATCATTGTTCTGTGGCACATTTGTCAGTTGTCAGAGTAAGTGTTTGTCTCCTCTCTCTTTTTTTGTGTTGCACATGGACAAATGTTGAATTTTGTCCCATGTCATGTTTGATAGATGATAGCTCCTATGCTTTACAATATAGGTGATATATATATAAAAAAAAAAAATAACAATAAGTATGTTTACATGTGACATGGCTCATAGCTTTACTTTCTGTGGCTGTGTCGCAATATCTCTTCGCTGATGGTTCTGATGGATTTTCTTCTAGTCTTCTGATCTGCATGTTATAGCAGTTTATTCAAACATTTCTGAGCTCTTATGTCAACAACACAATTTTAAACATGTTTATTCTACTGAAAGTCACAGTGAATACCAAAAAGAAAACAATTAAGGCAGGGACTTTGTCCTATATCTCTGTTTTTCAATGAATGGAGGCAGATCTGATTGCAAGCTCGCAGTTGTAAGAAGTTGGTGGTGTTTAAGAAGTCCAACATACGTCACCAGAGAGAAGTCTCTGGTATCACCCTTAGATCAAGTTATGATATTTTGATTATAAATTACAAGGCTAAAAATAACATTTGCATGGATGAATCATTTACAATAAGGTCAATAATACGATTAAAAAATTTATAGAGAAGATTTCCATTTCATGCTGACTTTAAACTGAAATTAGCAGTTTTTCAATGAGCAAAATATTGGGCTTAGTCATTATGAGAGGTTGAGGCAATGTGATTAAAAAAAGAGAAATGTAATGTGATTGAATTATGAATCGACAAGCCTCAGTAACCCACACGGGTGAGGAAAACAGCTGCTCATATATTCTTGTGTTATGATTGACAGGATTTGCTGTACAAGCTCCCGGCAAACGTTTGATGAGACATCTGTATTGACTAGAAGACATATTGAGTTGATTTAATCTTTATGTTTTCAACATTGTGTGTGTCCCTACATGTGTAATTGTATATGTATCATCTAATAATGTGAATTAAAGAAATGAGGGGTGTATTAAAGACATTTCTTCTGAACACATGTCTGTGAGATGTATTATGGGACAGATGCAGGTGCAAGACTCCATTATGGGGTTTCCAACAGGGATTGTACATTGGGTACTTTGTACAGATGGAGAGAGCACAAAATACATAAATTGTGTCTAGATATTGCTCTTCTACATGAAGGCTTGATTTTGACAATTATTGATGTTGATGAAGGGTATCAGTATATTCTGGGAATAATTTGAATGATATGTATCACGTTACCCTCGTTTTCTTTCTTTCTCTCTTCTTTTGTAGCTGTTTAGAGAGGTGCGGATCATGAAGACACTCCATCACCCCAACATTGGTAAGATGCACTAAAATGCAATAAATGCATGCTTGCTTTTGTAATAATCACATTTCAAAATAATTATCTAATTCTTGCCAAAAGTATTAAATGCCAGCTACTCATATATATTACAGTCCAACTCTTTGAGGTTATAGAAACAGAGAAGACGCTTTATCTTGTGATGGAATATGCAAGTGGAGGTGAGCTCTGATGTTCTGAACATATTGGAGTATGTAATATGACTTTGTTTAATACTATTGTGGCCTTGGAAGTGATGCGTGTGTGTTCACTATATGGTGTATATTTGTGTAATGTGTGTCTCTTCAGAGCTGCAACATAATGCAAAAAGACTTGATGCTCAACATAATATTTCTAGGTGCATCTGTGATATTTGGGATATTATTCATGTGTGATTTGGTTTTCCAGGTGAGGTGTTTGATTACCTGGTGTCTCATGGGAGAATGAAAGAAATAGAGGCTAGAGCCAAATTCAGACAGGTGAGACATTTACCTTATCACTACAGCACATAGTGCAGGATTAAAGATCAAGGTATTGCATCACATTAAGCCTCTGGTTTACAGTTTCAGCGTTCATGTGTTTTAACTAGGTTGTGTTATTTTTTGTTTCAGATTGTGTCAGCCGTTCATTACTGTCATCAGAAGAATATAGTTCACAGAGATCTAAAGGTATGAGCTAGAATTTGCAAAAAAAAAAAAAAAAATATCCAAATATATTTAACACAATATATATTCACATGAGAAGCAAAACTGCATAACGAAATGTATCTTGAATTATACAGATTTCTCAAACCCCGTTAAACCTTACTATCTTATGCAGTTTTGAACTAAATTAATCTTGTTTTAAATATACAAAACGGCTAAATAAATGAACACACACACACACATACAGTGAGGAAAATAAGTATTTGAACACCCTGCTATTTTGCAAGTTCTCCCACTTAGAAATCATGGAGGGGTCTGAAATTGTCATCGCAGGTGCATGTCCACTGTAAGAGACATAATCTAAAAAAAAAAATCCAGAAATCACAATGTATGATTTTTTTACTATTTATTTGTATGATACAGCTGCAAATAAGTATTTGAACACCTGAGAAAATCAATGTTAATATTTGTTACAGTAGCCTTTGTTTGCAATTACAGAGGTCAAACGTTTCCTGTAGTTTTTCACCAGGTTTGCACACACTGCAGGAGGGATTTTGGCCCTCCTCCACACAGATCTTCTCTAGATCAGTCAGGTTTCTGGCTTTGAGCTCCCTCAAAGATTCTCTATTGGGTTTAGGTCTGGAGACTGGCTAGGCCACGCCAGAACTTTGATATGCTTCTTACAGAGCCACTCCTTGGTTATCCTGGCTGTGTGCTTGGTCATTGTCATGTTGGAAGACCCAGCCTCGACCCATCTTCAATGCTCTAACTGAGGGAAGGAGGTTGTTCCCCAAAATCTCGCAATACATGGCCCCGGTCATCCTCTCCTTAATACAGTGCAGTCGCCCTGTCCCATGTGCAGAAAAACACCCCAAAGCATGATGCTACCACCCCATGCTTCACAGTAGGGATGGTGTTCTTGGGATGGTACTCATCATTCTTCTTCCTCCAAACACGTTTAGTGGAATTATGACCAAAAGTTCTATTTTGGTCTCATCTGACCACATGACTTTCTCCCATGACTCCTCTGGATCATCCAAATGGTCATTGGCAAACTTAAGTCGGGCCTGGACATGTGCTGGTTTAAGCAGGGGAACCTTCCGTGCCATGCATGATTTCAAACCATGACGTCTTAGTGTATTACCAACAGTAACCTTGGAAGCGGTGGTCCCAGCTCTTTTCAGGTCATTGACCAGCTCCTCCCGTGTAGTTCTGGGCTGATTTCTCACCTTTCTTAGGATCACTGAGACCCCACGAGGTGAGATCTTGCATGGAGCCCCAGTCCGAGGGAGATTGACAGTCATGTTTAGCTTCTTCCATTTTCTAATGATTGCTCCAACAGTGGACCTTTTTCACCAAGCTGCTTGGAAATTTCCCGTAGCCCTTTCCAGCCTTGTGGAGGTGTACAATTTTGTCTCTAGTGTCTTTGGACGGCTCTTTGGTCTTGGCCATGTTAGTAGTTGGATTCTTACTGATTGTATGGGGTGGACAGTTGTCTTTATGCAGCTAACGACCTCAAACAGGTGCATCTAATTTAGGATAATAAATGGAGTGGAGGTGGACATTTTAAAGGCAGACTAACAGGTCTTTGAGGGTCAGAATTCTAGCTGATAGACAGGTGTTCAAATACTTATTTGCAGCTGTATCATACAAATAAATAGTTAAAAAATCATACATTGTGATTTCTGGATTTTTTTTTTTAGATTATGTCTCTCACAGTGGACATGCACCTACGATGACAATTTCAGACCCCTCCATGATTTCTAAGTGGGAGAACTAGCAAAATAGCAGGGTGTTCAAATACTTATTTTCCTCACTGTATATATATTAGTACTATATAATCACTATACTATACTATAAAAGTATAAAGGAGTATTAGTGTTTGTAGTATGTGTTTGTATCACTTTCTGTCTTGTTTTTTTTTCACCTTGTTTTTCCTCTCCTTCACACAGTTCTGTACAGCCTAATTATTTCTCTCTCCTTCACTATTTCTGTCTTTGTAGGCAGAGAATTTGCTATTGGATGCAAATGCTAACATAAAGATAGCAGACTTTGGTTTTAGTAACGAATTTACATTGGGGAATAAGTTGGACACCTTCTGCGGTTCCCCACCTTACGCAGCTCCAGAGTTGTTTCAAGGAAAAAAGTATGACGGGCCAGAGGTGGACATCTGGAGCCTGGGGGTCATCCTGTACACACTGGTCAGCGGGTCGCTTCCTTTTGATGGACAGAACCTCAAGGTACAGTTACTCTGTTTCTACACCTGCTATGATCCATTCCAGCCTCTTTACACCCAACTTACTGGAGTCTGGGAAAGAATCAATACAGTGTCTTATTGTAATATTCTCTGATTGTGATATTGCGTTGATAGACTGATACCAGTTACTTTGGTATTTACAACAAAATACAAGTCAAGTCAGTTTCATTTACATGTCAACGCAGCTTTACCGTGAAAATAATGTTTCAATGATGCATTTTTCAGTTAAAAATCAGTTCATTCTCTATTTAGTTTAATAGCTGTGTGAAGTTCATCATTTATGGAACGAGTTCAATTAATCTATAAAGCAGCTCTGTAGAAAACAGTGATGTCATCATCTAGCTCAGTTCAGATCAGTTCAGTTTTCTTCCAATAGTGTCTGTACAATCAAGTTATATCTGTCTGTCTGTCTGTCTGTCTGTGTCTATCCATCTCTGTCTGTCTTTCTTTCTTTCAGCTTGTCTATTTATTTATTTATTTATTTTTTATGGAATTTATTCATGTGCTGGCAAAGCTGAATTTCAGTAACCATTCTTCAGTGTTTCATTTCTTCTTATTATTATTAATGTTGAAAACGGCTGAAAACGTGATACTTTTTTCAGGATTCTTTCATGAATAAAAATGTTCAAACAAACAACATTTTATTTTTTGTAACAATGTAAAAGCCTTGCAATTTGATGCACCTCTGCTAAATATTGAAAATAATAATGTTTTAACAAATAAAATCTTACTGACCTCAAACTTTTAAACAGTAGTGTACATTGAAGGAAATTAATTTAAAATAGTGCACCGTTTTTTTGTTTGTTTGTTTTTTACATTACATTGAATGTGTCTTAACTTTGGACCTAAAAAGTTCTTTAAACTCTCATTTCTTAATTACTGTCTAAAGACCACACTGATATCTGTTTGTCACACAGTTTTCTTGTGCATGTGTGTTTTCTAGGAGCTGCGTGAGCGAGTGTTGAGGGGGAAGTACCGTGTGCCCTTCTACATGTCCACAGACTGTGAGGGGATTCTGCGCAGGTTTCTTGTGCTCAATCCCAGCAAACGTTGCACTCTAGAGGTGCATACTTGCAGATACATAGATACACTCTGCCATACCAAATCATGTACCAGATACATTATATTATGCCACTGTGCTGAGTTATAGCTCTGTAAAGCTTCTGTGCTGTAGAATGCATATAGCATGCATTTGCTGGAAACTGCTAATACTATTACATGTGTATTAATCAAGTTATGAAGTCAGTGCAGTCAAATGACTGAGCTGGGAAGTTTCTGTGTAATCAGGATGCTGGTATTTCCTCCACAGCAAGTGATGAAGGATAAGTGGATGAATGCAGGGTATGAGGCCGATGAGCTAAAGCCGCACATTGAGCCAACGGAGGACTACAGTGATGCCAATCGAATTGGTAAGCATGTAGACCAGTAGGAAACTAGTTGTGTTTTACTATGTATTTTGCTACTATTTTTATTTTACTGTCATGTCCAAATTATCCTTAGAGGGAAAAGATTGGTTGTGTTTGTAAATATTCCTCATGTTCTCTTATTTCTTTGTCTTTCCAGAGATTATGGTTGGAATGGGTTTTACTCCAGAAGAGATTAAAGACTCTTTACTCAATCAGAAATACAATGAAGTCACGGCTACATATCTATTGTTGGGCCTGAAGACTGAGGTAATACATTGAGCACACACACACACACACTGTTACTACCAATTTTCTACTTGAAAATACTACTTGTACCTAGATTCTTAGAGTTTACTTTGTACTCATATTCTCTATTGGCATCTGGTCATAGGATGGCGCTGAGTCACGAGTTAGTGGCAGTATGACTTTGCCGCGGGTGCGTCCGAGCCCAATTACCAACGGAACCAACAAACACTCCTCTTCTTCGTCATCTTCCTCATCCTCACACAGCAAGACTCAGCGCAGCGCCTCTACCTACCACCGCCAGCGACGGCACAGTGACTTCTGTACGAGGCACTTCAGCTTAAACTTGCTTCCAATTGTGAATGATTATAATAATTATTAGTTTCTTCTGCAGGTGGTCCCAGCATGCCTGTGATGCATCCTAAGCGTAGCCCGACCAGTGGCGGAGACCGTGAGCTGCGTGAGAGCCGCATGCCGCCAAGGAAGGCCAGCTGTAGCGTTATGGGCAGTCGGACCCTACCACCATCTAGTCCAATGGTCAGCACCGCCAACAATCCCAATAAGGCTGAGATACCTGATCGACGCAAGGAGATGACCGCCACCACTGTGAGAGACGTTTCTCTGCCTAGATAATTTTTTCAGTTTCTTATATATATATTTTTAATTAATTAATTATTGGCATCCCAATACTTTTTTGTCCATATAGTGTATTTACAAGTCATTGGTGCGCTAAAATTAGAACAATTCCAAACCACAGTTCCCTAGAATATCATTATATGCTTAAACAAAAGTTTTTTACTCACGGAAATGACTAAAGTAGTCAAACCTGTTCATTAGAAGGGGGTGTCCCAATACTTTTGGCAATATAGTGTATATATACATACACTAAATTTTTGGGGGGGTTAATGAAATGTTGTGTCTCATCTTTGTTGTAGAACAATATCCCAGGAAGTACCATGACCCGCAGAAACACGTACGTATGTACAGATCGTACCAGCACTGATCGACACTCGCTGCTGCAGAATGGCAAAGACAACAGGTGACAAACGCATACATTCACAAACACAGACATGCTCTGTCACTGTGCTGCATATCCCAGTGCACTATCTGCCTCTCATTCACTGAGTCTGTTTCTGTCTCTTCTCAGCTCCCTGTCTCACCGCCTTCCTCCCACCTCTCCCTCCACTCTCAGTATTGTCGGAGCGGGAGCATCCTCCTCCTCTTCCTCAGGTGAGCGCTGTAGGCTGACACGTGGATCCACCATCCGGAGCACCTTCCATGGGGGTCAGCTCCGTGACCGTGTCCCGCCCACCTATGGACCTCCGCCCACATCGCCCACCCTCAGCCATGATGCTGGAGCCCTGCCGCCAAATGTCCGCAGCCGGGCCACTTCTAACCTGTTCAGCAAACTCACCTCCAAACTTACACGCAGGTAAGAGGAGAGACTCTCATCATATAAAAACATCCACTGATGATGCATTACTATGCACCAAAAAAATCTGAAAACCATGTAAAGCATCAAAAATGTCTGTCTCTGATCTAGAGAAAAATTATTATTTTTATTTTTTTGCAAGAAATCGGCAGTTTATTGCTCAACATCAGGCATTTGTGCTGCTAGATCCAGCATTGTATAATGATCATATCATATGAACAAGATGAAGAATTCATGGGGGAAAAATCCTGTTATGCTCAATATGGCAGCTTTACAGTTGAGTGGAGTTGACAGAGACATCAAAATGCTCAATAAAACAACAGTAGGAACAGAAGCCTTTCCATAGGGTGCGGTCACATTTACCATTGTTTAAAGCTGCAGTCCGTAACTTTTCTGGGTTAAAAATGATCCGAAATCAATATTTGAGCAAGTACATAACTAGCCAGTGTTCAAAACTATCGCCTTACTTTAGCCCGATTCACAATGGTTAGCTTATAATAATGTTTTCTAATTTGAGTGGTACGGTTAAGTTTTCGAGCATGCTACTGCGTCATTACGTCACGTCTGTAAACATAAAGAAGTTGTCCCGGCTTCTAGGCTATCGCATGTGAAGATCCTGCAGGTGGCGGATCGTTTAATCTTTTCTCACAGCAGCTAGAATAATTAAATGTATCATTTTGATGGTGGATTGTAATCCAGAAAGGATTATGTGTTTATGAAACACATGTGAATTAAATTATATTATATTCCAGTTTTAAATGTGCCTCTGATTATAAATAGCCTGTGATTACACAAGATTTGTATTTTAAAGACAACCAGCTCGAAGGGAGCATAGTTTGCTTTTCGGGTTAAAAGAATTTCTTAATATGAAATTCGAATGACAATGACAATTAGAGATTAGACTGTAGCTACAGAAATTGAAATCTACAGGCTAATACACACCATACAGTCATGCAATGCTGATGTTGTTAACATTAATAATTTGAGAATAAAGTATAACAATAATAATAATTTGCACGGTTTGATGAGCTAACCGATCGTTAGATTTAATTACCATTGGTAGCGCGATTTATAGCTGCAATTCCAGGTTTTCAAACAGAGATGGCGACAAAGAGGCAAAATTTACAGACTGTAGCTTTAATGAAGTCATGTCATAACCAGCTCAATTAAGATATTCGCCTGATAGGCGTCCGACAGCAAAGTAATTTTCTTATGCAGATTTTGTATCATAAGCAGTGTTGGGCACGTTACTTTAAAAAAGTAATTAGTTATAGTTACTTCTCACAAATAGTAACTGAGTTAGTAACTGAGTTACATCATTATAAAAGTAACTAATTACCAGGGAAAGTAACTATTGCGTTACTTTAAAAAAAAAAAAGTTCAAATGTCAAATAACTTTGGATGCCCCCAATATTAAATATGTTAAATTAATGAAATGGACAATAAAAAGAATAAAGTGTTATTATAAAACATTGTACATTAATCTACACTATTTATCTACTGACACTTAGTATCAGTCAGTCAAGCATTATAATATAATATTATGATAATTCAATATTATATGATGGTAGAACTTTAGTAATTAGAATAACCAAGTATGAATGCATATTTGTCATCAATATAAAACGCACTAAGGATTAATGAGCTGGCTGGGTTCATGAATATTAATCACGTTGTCTGCGTTCGCTCAAATTGATTTGCTGAAATTAAAACAGGGATGATAATAGGTGAGCGCCAGCCAATGAGATTGTCGTTTGCACATTAGTTCCGCCCACTACCAGAGAAACCAGCAGTTCTTAAAAGCTGAAGAATTCCAAAGGAACTCCGTTATTTTGACAGGAAAATACAAGAAAGAATATCGTTTACATGTAGCGCGTCAATTCCACATTTTATGAAAGACTCTCTTGCTCTGTATCTTTCTTTGCGTGCGTGTATGTGAGAGAAAGCGACGGCGAGTCTTGCGCTTCACACTAGAGTTTACGGTACGTCAAATACAGCTACATACACGCATCCATTCAGATGAACTGAAAAATTAAATTCTAATAATATAGTATAGTAACGCCACATTTTATTGTCAGTAACGGTAACGGCGTTGTAACGGGGGAAACAGTAATTCGCTTGATTACTCGTTACTGAAAAAAATAACGCCGTTAGTAACGCCGTTTATTTATAACGCCGTTATTCCCATCACTGATCATAAGTTGTGTGAACTTTCACACAAATTTGCACTGATCAATAGTAAGCCCCTCTTGGCTCAGTAGTGTGGTGGTGTAGATTCATAATTAAGCAACAAAGCAAAACAAAGATGCACAACAGTTGAGGTGCTCATTCTGGTTTTGTGAACAACACTACACTTCAATACTATAAAATGTAGAGATGTAACGAATCACTCAACTCACAATGCCATATGATTCATGGTACTGATTACACAATGCAATTTTTTAACAAAATGAGATTTAAGACAAATTATAAATGAGAAGGTGTCTTTTTATTATTGCTTGGACAAAATGCTGCACATTTCTTTGTGAAATTGAAATATATCAAATAACAAAACTAGACCCCAAATTAAATAAATAAATAATATAAATAAAAGATAAACAATTTAAGGGTTTTCTTTTGCTCTTTCCATTTAAAATTAGAGGCAATCACTGTATTTTAATCACAATCCAAACGAAGATGCTGCATACATGCAGCATGAGCAGTTTTTAATCTAAATTAGATTGTATAATTTTGAAATATGAAGCAAAAACGGAATGGTCTGACTTAAAGGTGCAATAGGTGATTGTCTTCAGAAAATTTTTTTGTTATGCTGGTTGAAAGTCTCCTCACATCTAGATAGCAATCATTAAGTTAAGTGGTCTAAATGTATTTTTCTGTATTTATATATTCTGTGGAAGGCGTAGGACCAAGAAATGTTCGTCCAATCAAAACGCTCGGTCCGAGCATTTTAATTGGCTTTCCTACCTGCCTGTCAACGTATGTATTTGCATACCTCTGCGCACCCTGTTCGCGCAGACAGGATACGTCATCAACAACCTGATGTTCCTTCCTGGTATTGTAGTACTTTTACTAACTGTGCTATAAAGTTTTCTCACCGGTGAATGGCACATGATGTAGCCAAGCAGTTCCCAATTCCAGTCCTCGCGCCCCCAGCTCTGCATATTTTGCATGTCTCGCTTAGTTAACACACCCGATTCAGATAACCAGCTCGTTAGAAGTGAGCTACGTGCATGAACTGTGTTCCGATTGACATGCTTCCTACACAGTGTTCTTTGCTCCCTAACGTTACTCCCTGAGCAGGGAAATCTGTTGAAATTTACTTCACTTCGGAACATTCATTCATAGATTTACGCTGCGCAGCATCTTCACACACAGACTAAACTTACTAGAGAAGTGTTAAGTGACATAATATACCTCTGTAAATAAATACTATTTAAATTTATGTCTTGCACACTTTAATGCCCTTTGTATGGAACATATCCGCTCGCTTCGAACTGGAATCATGGCGGAATATTTGGTGTTGTCCACTTCGCGGGGCACTTACGGTCGAATAGAACAAATGTTGCACGTCATGAGAGATACATATGAAATGTGCAGAGCGGGGGGCGCGAGAACTGCTGATGTAGCCTATTGTAGTAAATTTGTCTCTGGTATTCTGGTCTGTGAGCATATATGCGTGCAGGGGGCGTGGCTTTGGACGGCGATTGCAGGGAGGGTGGGGCGTTCGCTTTCAGTGCTATCAGGCTAAAGTTAGCATTTTCCAAGATCTCCTACTGCACCTTTAAGCTTTCTGAAATGATGCTACATAAAACATATCTGCATGAATGAAAATGCAAATTCACTCTCTGACAGCAGGTGGCACTTATGGAACAGCAGTGATATAGCGTTTCCTTGTTTGCTGCTGTAAACGAAACATTACTGTTTATAAACACCACTTTAATATGCATTATACGGAGGCAAGATGAAAAGAAAATAACATCTAAACTTTTCTGAAGACCCAAACCCTAACCCTATCCCCTTAGAGATACATTCATACTAACTCCTACCCCCAATTGTATCACGATTGGCGATATTTGTATAGATTTTCAACCAGCTTGGGGGTGCATCGTTACATCCCTAATAAAATAATCAGTAAAGCAGGCTGTTTGGAAAGCAGTTACTTAAAGGGGTCATTGGATGCCCATTTTCCACAAGTTGATATGATTCTTTAGGGTCTTAATGAAAAATCTATTTTCATTAAGTTAGCCGTGGAACTTGCTAACTAGCATGTTATTAGGAAAGGCGATTTGCAAAGATTCATAAAAAAAACTTATACTCACTTTTTCTGTAGGTGAAGCTG
The DNA here is from genome assembly GCF_012432095.1 of Onychostoma macrolepis. NCBI lineage: Eukaryota > Metazoa > Chordata > Actinopteri > Cypriniformes > Cyprinidae > Onychostoma > Onychostoma macrolepis. The sequence continues at coordinate 15,901,650 of NC_081159.1, read as the reverse complement.
GATCACGAATGATTCACGCGAACATAGACACATTTAGGTAGATGCGTTCCCTTTTAGTTTTAAAAAAGTTTTAAAGTTTTATTTTAGCTTGTTGTTAAAATGTTTTAAATGTAACGTTAAAATTATGGTAATTTTTTCTCTCTCGTGTAATCGACTATTGATTTCAGTGTCGACTAGCAGGAGCTGTAGTCGTTTAGTCGACTAGTCCCGCACATCCCTAGTTTATTATTACATCCAACAACAAAGCACCTCAATCGCTTAGGAGACATTCTTGTCTTTATCTGCTCCAGCGGTGAAACAATGGCCAACTGATGACAGCTCACTCAGGGCGGGTCTAAGTTAAGACGGCCTTGTCAATCAACATTCGTGGGATTGGCCTTGGTCTGCGTGACATCACACAGACAAGAAGCTGAGAACGGCTTGATTTGAGAAAGGCGTAATGATTTTAGTAGATTTAAAAAAAAAACACACAGGGTGGATTTTTATCATTATTGGGTGGTTGTGTACACACACTGCCAACACACATTTATGTTCAAACAACATGTAAAAGTGCATTTTGCATCCGAAAACCCCTTTAAGGTTGGTTTCCTATTTTTGCTAAATAAAAAACATAACTTTAATTCTAAAAAGAAAACAAAAATCAGTGCATCACTAATTAACTTCCTCTGTTTTACCTACACTGAACTACAGTATCTTACAGGAGACAGATCATGTGCTTCACTATCTTGACTCTTATTGGTAATCATCATTTTCGTGAATGTAAATTTTTCTCATTGGACAAATACACAACACTTCGCCAAAGGCCAGTGCCACTCCTGTCAGTGCAAATCAACAAACTGTTAATGAACAGTTGCTGTCAGTGTGAATGGGGCCTAATGGCTCATTCCAACAAGCTGTACGGGTCAGTACAGTACAGAACGGTACGGTTCGGGATCGAACACCCTGATCCAGCTTGCGCTTCCACCGCCAACAGTACCCTTACTTGATAGGCGGGGTGTATGCTGGAAAGTAGCGATCGACATCAAATGTATGCTACAAAGTCAGCACTGTACTACGCTAAAGTTCAAAATAAATATATAAAGTTAAACATAACTTTGTGCTCAGCCAAAACAATATGACCAGGAACAAATAATAGATTCATGAGACCATGAATGCCTGTTAAATATACCCAAAATGAATTGTATTTCATGTTTAATCACTACAGAGACATCAGAGCCAGCTGCAAATGTCGTAAGGACTAGCCGAGCTAAGGCTGCTCTAGGCGGATACATGAGCACTGAGCACCCAGTGATCGCCTGAAGCTCCGAAATCGACATAGCAAATTTTCCAAATAAGCGCTATCTTTATAAATAAAAGATTTGAGTTTTAAACAACTACATTCTCACCTGAAAAACTCTTAAAACTACATTTCATGACAGAATAACAGTAATATTTTGAAAATTACACGGGTTTTTGGGCAATGATGTTTCACCAGTCCACAAGAACAGACAAGAACGCATATTGAGAAACAGCAATTGTCTATGTGAAAATTATAAAATTTTGATAAAACACTGTTATATTTTTTTGTGTTTGCACACTCTGATGTAAATAAGCCCAACACTCATGGACAGTAGAGTGGAACGAGTGAAGGAGAAGCTTTATCCCCTTGTATCATGCAAAAGTGACGATTCTAGTCAACCATTCAACATTCTGCAGTGAGTTTAGCTCCACCCATTTGGTACCCTTTGCTGTGCTAGGTACCCCAATGGAAGGTTACCAAAAAAGTGGTACGGTACGGATCGCTATTTTGGTACCATTCACAACTTCTGATAATGGAAACGGACATAATTGCGTACCATACCGTACTGTACTGAACCGTACCGCTCAGTGGAAACTAGCCATTAGGCAGCGGTTTGCGTTTAGGTGAATCTTAAATGGTTAAATTTGTAAATACGCTTTTGACAGACACATTCTTGCAACAAATAAATGCGTAGACTTGATGATTTATGTCACTCGTTACTGCATCAAAAAATGTGATTCCTTTAAAAAAAAAAAAAAGTGCTGGAGTGCTGCCTGTGCAATAACACACGGGGTCCCACTGGGGAATTCTTTCAGCTTAAAAGTTGCTTTTACTATCATGCTTCACACATTCATCTTTCTTTGGCTTATTGCCTCTCTTTTTTAAGCTTTCCAAGCATACAAATGTGTACCTTTCCTAGTCTCTCCCTCTTTGCTCTTATTTCTCTCAATTGCATTTCTCTCTTTGACTTTTTGCATCTCTTCTTTCTCTTGCTCTCCTCATTGTGTATCTCTCTCTCTCCTAGGGTCAATCTTGACCCCTCTAAACGCCAGGGCTCTAATAAATCAGTGTCGGGTTGTACTCTTCCACAGGGATCCAAAACAGTTAGTAAGTTCCCCTGTCTGCCTCTGTTTGCCTGTCTGTTGCCGCTGCACGCCTGTCTGTCTCTGCACATGGCATGCCTGTCTGCATGCGGTCTACTTTGCAGAACATGTGTCTGGTAAACAGGATGTGAGGTTGAGGAAAGGCTGGATGATGGTGCATGGAGGTTTTGTCTCTTATCGGTTTGCATGCATCCAGGAACACACAATTTTTTTATTCTATATGACCCATTACACATTGCTCAGGTCAACATCGGTCAGCCATTTATATTGACCTGCTAGCAGTTGGACAGGCATGAGAGATCCAGATATGTATGTTTGTATTTCTTTGTTGGTTATGGTGGAGTTGTGTTTCATGGAGCAGACACTGTTAGGGTAATGCAGACCATCTGAAAATGTGTGTATCTTTGCAGGGTCACAAATGAATCTGAGGGAGTCAGCAGATCTTCGGTCACAGGGTGAGTCCGCTTAGGAATCTTTTAACATTTATGGTGCTTTTAAAACTGGTTTGGGCCAAGCAACTGAACTAAATGCCAAGTGTACGTCTAGAAGATCATGTTATTACATTTTGATTAAACATTACAGGGCAATTTATTTTAAAAAATGAAACACGTGAATGAAGTGTTCACAATAAGATCTGTAACATGCATTTACAAAATTGATAGGATGAACTTGATTTCATTGACAACTTAAAGAACAGACTTACAACAGATTACAATGATAGAAGAATATCAATTTGAGCTGTGGGAAAAACGAGTTTGAGCTGACAATGCAGTGCATTGTTAAACTTCAGTATTAGTACAGTTGATAACAATACAGAAAAGATGCATTCTTTTTCTACATCCTCTTAACTTTATTTTTTGTAGTGCCTTTTGATTTTTAAAATTAAAATTTAACTTTAAAAATTAGCATAATTTTTACATAAAATTTTGCCAAAGCATCAATACACACGAAGTGAAGGGAAAAAAAAGATCTGCTTATTTACCATAAAAAGAATAGAAATAAGAAGTAATAATAAACAATAGTAATAAAAATAATAACATGATAAATTTTAATAAAAAATTCGAATTTTTTCTAAATCTCTCTCAATGCTGGTGTTTCTCTTCATACTCTGTTTCTTTCTCTTTCCCAGTGGCCATTTATCTGGGAATCAGAAAGCGCCCGAGCCCTGGAGCGGGGGAGGGGGGTGGGATGTAAGGGGTCATCTCTCCCGTCCCCCCCGGGCCCCTGCTGATGTGGTACTGGCCTTGCGTGAGGCGGCGAGGGGATGCGGCTGCCAGGTCCAGCATGCTGGCCCGTTTGTGCTGTGCTGCAGTCATGGGGCGGCAGGGTCAAAAGTCACTTTCCAAGCTGAGGTGTGCCAACTGAGTGTGGGTCCCGCAGAGGCAAACGGAGTACGCTACACGCGCCTGTGGGGGGCCCCCCTCGCCTTCAGGCACATCGCATCGCAGATCTCTAAAGAGGTGGAGCTCTGAGGGGACGGGGCGGAGACTTGACTTGGAGACGTCCCCTCACTATATCCATCATTATAGCGAACTGACGTTGACCCACCCAACTATGTGTTATAGACTTAAAACAACATCCGATCCCTCCTCCAGTCAACACTCAACACATACCGAAACTAAACACACGTACAAGTAAACAAACACGATCACCTTAAAAGCACGGGACACTCAACCCTGACAATATGGAAACCTAAAGTACAAAAACAAGCACACCCCTTCCATGCACAGCATAAACCTGAGCGCTTCTTAACATGGATACACACACACACTCTGAAAAGCCTCATTCACCGGATCTGGAATGAATCCAGTTTAGTATTTTTATTCTCATTCTAGTCATGAAATTCTTACTTAAATAATTGATGTCATTCTTTTTTTTAACCACTTTTGTATGTTTTCAACAAGTCTTGACATTTTAAACGGGTCATCATTTTTAAGTTTTTGTGATTTAATGTGTCTTACATTTCTTAATACTGAGTCATTGACAATGTAGGACTGTAGCTGCCAATGAACTATATGCACAAATGTGAAGTTGGCAAACTTATCCTAACTTCATCATAGCTCACGGTGCCCAACCAAATCTACATCGCTGGCGACCGCAAATTTGATCAGGCTGCAAGCCAACCATCCACACTTTGTTTTTGAGATTGTCTAAGCTAAATTTTGTTCCCTAGAAAATCTGTTTTTCTGATGTATAGTGCCAGTTTACTTCCTACCGATTTTAATTTAGAAGAGACATTTAAAGCCAAATGACTTTCCCTGACCCTTCGCGAACAGGCTCTGTGATTGGTTGGTTCTAGATATTAATCCTTTATTTCAACTCCTATTCAGTGATCCTTTGCAAATAGTCACCTCTCCCTTTACCTGGTCAGAGTGGAGTTGAGGTTACCACAAAAGTGATTTTACGGAGAGAGACTGTTTTAGTGTTCAGTGTTATTAAAGACACGTTTCCTGCATTGTATATATCTGAATAATTTGGAAAAAAGACCTATTGGATATAGGATCATATTGGATATTATCTAATTGTCAAACAAAAAACAATTTATGTATTTAAAATTGATTCTATCCACCTCCAGTATTAAAAACGAGCAGATAAGTAAATATCACATACAGAAATGGTGTTGGCATTGCAAAGTATGTTGTGGCCTAGTAATATGCCAACAGTATGCCATAGAGTCACATTCAATAGCACATGTATGTTATTGTTTGTTTACTTAAAAATCACTAGATATCTAAAATGCAGGATGTTATCATGCAGGAGTGCAGGAAGAAGTTCAGTGCTCTTACTGCTGGAATACATTTTAGGGGCAAATGCACCAACAGGGTTTTGAAAAGAGTTGTTTTTTGATTCAAAGTCAGTTGCACTTGCAATCTTGTGATAAAATAGCATTATGTATGACTATATCCATTGCAAATGCTGTGTAACATAAATAGAGACGCAGTTTTAGATTGGACCACAGACATAGTGTTATGGACAGGCTATGTTTTTGCTGTAGCTCATGATGGTTTTTTAGCCATATGCGAGTTTGTTTCTTTAACAGATGTGGAAGCATGTTATTATCGATTTAACAGGGATTTCATATGCTGGTTTGACACCTGAGTAAAAGAAATACGCTGCTTAAGATTGTTTTTCATGAGTAGAAATAGGTTTGTTGGGAGCTTTTCTGTACTTTTTTCAAATAATACTCTTGGCTTGCTTTTTGACCAAACCAGTTCTGGCCATTTGTTATATAACAAATCCTAACTTTGCAATAGTTGTCAATTTGGCAAGCATAAAATAAACAGCAATTCACAAGCGAGTGGATCAAAATGTAACTGTGAGTGGTGATAATTGTGCAATAGCAGTAGATGTTACTGTCAGGTTTAGAAGTTGTTTCTATCTTAATGTAAAGCCATGCTTCGGCCCTGTTGGTGCTGCCAGCTTGTAGACAGTGAGATACTGAGCAGACACATGGATTCGAGTAATGATTTTTTTTTTTTCAGTCGGGAAGGTGTATAGGACACTTCTTGCTTGTTCAGTTTGAATAATCAGGTTGGTTTAATAGGTTTGGTCTGTTAAGTTTTGATTGGGGAGTCATTGTGCTATCGTGTGAAATATATAGTAGATACTAAAGAATTATATTCCACTTTCTCTATGTTTGTGATGGCATCTCCCTCCGTTTATGAGAGGGTGTCGGATTATCGTACTGAAAAAAAGCTTGGTTCTTGATTTTGATTGTCTGCAGCAAGTAGGTCAAATACTTCAAGATGCTTGAAAGTTTACTTGTGATGACTGACTCCACAAGAATCACTGTGGCACATCACCTTTGACCTTTAGCCACATAGTGAGCCCCCAGACCACAAGTCTGCCATCTCTTTATCCATCCACTTTTTTGTTGTCTCGTTCACTTTATTCTCTGCCTTTGTGCCACACATTCGCAAAGACACCCAGTTTCTCCTCGTCCGATTGCTGAATCACTGGAAATCCTTGTGTCATTGTTCTGTCTGCTCTGTGACTGGACTCCTTTTGTGGAGACGCTTCCTGTTTCAAACTGAACAGGGTAAGGACTGGGCGTCCTGGACCAGTCTGAACCGGTCTCCACATCAGACCGGCCCTATCTGGTTTGGACTGCTGAGATCTGTATCTGTTCGATGTCCATTAAGACCTCTGTGCACTCATGTTGACTTGAATCAGCTGCATCCTATGGCTCTGTGGGTTTGTACCCATGTTTGGCCACCGGAAGGCGCCAATGTCTTAAATGTGAACACTTCAATTTGTGTATATTTGCACAGGTACTTAATTTATTTTCTAGAATAATTATCTTGGGAGAAAAAAAAAAAATCATGGTTTATATCAGTCAGACTCTGGCTGTATATAAAGATTATGATACTGATGATAATATTGTGAGTATAGTATATACAGTATCTTAGAACTCCAGGTTAAATCATAGCTAGAGCAGAGACCCTCTGCTAGCTCTCCAGACGTTTCTATGTGTGCTGAAGTGAAACACTAACCTGCAATCCTGCATGATTCAGAGCAAGGATGGAGAAAGAGAGAAGACAAATGTGAAATAACAGGACAGGCAAAAGCAAAAGAATTCAAGGGAGAGAGTGTGTATGCGTGTGCATGTATGTGTGAATGTGTGCGTCTGTGTACTGCGCTACTCTGTTGCCCTGCCTCCCTCTCTCTGCTGGTAGGAAATGTTTGTTTGTGTGAAAGGATTAGGGCAGACTTTAGCTCTGGCAGCCATACTTGACCTGGAGTGAAAGTGTGTCGTTATGAATGAGCTTTTTTAATGTCCAAGGCATTAAAAAACAGAGTATTAGAGAGAATCGCGAGTCAGGTGCGTCACATCTGAATGGTAAATCCCTCCAGTTCAGTGTTGTGCTGTCTGTGACGTAAATTATCTGCTATGACATTGGGTTTCTCATGATGCATTTAGCTAATATGCAATATGACGAGAGAAGTCAGGCGGAAACTATATATATATGAGAGTGAGCAAGAGAGAGACAGAGAGATTCAAACCTTGATGCTGTTTGCAGAAAGTCATTTTTTCCCCAGAGGTGTTTGCACCTCTGGCCAAATATTAAAAATGGAAACAAAAGATATTGAGAGAAATAAACTTCACTGATGTTGGCATCTTTGCTTGTGTTTGATTATTGCATCATTTTTATCCAGATGTATGGAAATGTCGTGGTGTGGGGCAAAATTCTATCCCTCTTCTTTTTTATGGGTACTTTATTTGTTGCCTGGTAGGAAAAGATAAAGAACATCATTCATGTTTTTTTTTTTTTTATCATAATATATGTTAAATTATTCATTAACTGTTAACTGGCATCTAAACTTTGAACAAATTAACTCATTACAAAATGAATAGTTTATACATATACGTATGTGTATACACACACAAATTTATAAATATATATAATACAAAAAATAGAAGACATGTTTATGTTTTATGGGGTATTTTTATTTAAATACAACTTGATTGATTCACTTTTTACAACCAAGACTGAAATTAAGGTGAAGCCTCGACGACAGGCGCTCACACCTGCGCCGGGAATCTGATCCCAAGATGTTGCCAACTGAACAGAAAAGTGGAAAAAATTGATGGCGAAATGACATGGAAAATAAAGAAGAAGGGGAAAAAGGAAAGCAAGACAGATGCAAAGGCGAGACTGTCTTTTTGAGCAGCAGTTTCCTCTGCATTGATGTCAGATTGCGCGATGGACTAAAAAAAAAAGACAAGGGGAAAAAAAAGGAAGGGCTCCCGCTTTACTTCTGGGCAGGGATCATGCTGTCGATGGACTCGCCCTTCTCCAGCTTCTTCTCCATCTCAACCATCAGCTTAACACCATCAACCACACACTGCACTTGCTCAACCTCTGAAGAGCCAATACGGTCAGCGTTGGAAATGTCGAACACTCCACCAACGGAAGCGGTGTCCACACCACCTGAGAAAATAAATGAGGATGGAGGTCAACAAATGGAGCAGATGTTATCTATACCACATCTTCATGACGTTCATATCATCAGTCAACATTTGTACAGTGTGTTCAGGCAGGGTTTGTATACCTGTGCCACGCTTCTGCAGGCGCAGTCTGGTCAGGATCTCCTCAAACTTGGCATGTGTGCTCAGCTTGGGCAGCTTGACGTGAACACCACCACGCAGGCCTGTGCCCAGGTTGGAGGGGCAGGTCAGAATGAAACCAAGATGGTCATTCCACATGTAATCATGGTTGTGCTTCTTGAAAATATCCTCAATCTGTCGAAAGCAGAACATACACATGCTCACACACTGCAGGCAACAACAGAGGATTATGTATGTGCATTTATGTGTGCAGGTTCTCCATACCCTCTTAAGACCAACGCAGAAGCGCTTGAACACTTCCTTCATGTTGCCACCCTTCTGCATGGAAATGACACGCAGGTGATCCTCCTCGTTCACCCAGACCAAGAAGGTCTTGTTCTCATTGTGCCTGTGTTTAAAGCATAGGCCTCACTTAAACCACTGCACCACAATTTAGTTACAATTCAAAACCTAATTTATATCATACTTCAATATTCCATAGGTTCAATCTCCCTCACGCAACACACCGGAACTTTTCATTGTATCACAATCTGTTCGTCTTTGTTTGCACTTTCTGCAGGTTACACCAGTAGGTGGCAGCAAGTGTCTGTCTTCATGAGTGAGTCACTGAATCATTCACTCAAAGGATTCATTCAAAAACACTGACTCATTCAGGAATGAAACACTACTGTATGCTGCTCGGAGACAGAGTACACGTGGTTTCTTTTACTTAACAAAAAGTAACCATCAATATTGTGTCTAAAATGCGAGTTACTCGATATGAACTTATTTTTAATATAATGTTGATATTACACTCGCCATCATGCAGTTGGTGTGGCTGTTCACGCGGGTAATCAGAACAACAGCATTCTTGCTCCTGTGGTGTCGATTAATTATATATCATCTTTGTTCGGTCATTTGGTATGTCTCACACTGGACCTCACATTTGTCGGAAAAGTAAAGTTTCATAAAAGTAAAACAAGTTTCATAAAGTGACCATTACATTCTAAAGTAAGAAAGAAATTACAGTAGTTTACTCCTTACAAGGCATACCAGTCAATTTTATAATGGTTACTTTTCTGAAATGAGACAGCCTTGATGATGTATGTGACTGACAAATGTGACCTACAAAGGGTGCAGCCTTTGAAATGAGACGGCAATTGATAATTGTGATTTGACTCACCAAATGCCTCTGGCATCAGGCCAGTCGCGGGCCATACCAGCACCCAGCAGCAGGGGGGAGACGGGTTTGTCAAAGAGGAAGTGATCAGCGATCAGCTGCTCCTGCTCAGCATCAGTCATGGATTTCAGGGGGTAGTACTTGCCCTTGAATTCTCCGTCCAAGCTGTTCAGAGCTAGAGAAAGAAGGAGTGCTTAAACTTAAACTGATTCTTATGCATACTCTCATTCTACAGATGACATTGTTATTGTAGAATTATTGTGCTAAACTAATAAAAATGACTAAAACTTTAAAATGAAAACTGTAAATATAAAAATAGAAGTGTATTCAAAATATCAATTCTAAATTACATTGATTTGTGCACACATGTACTGTAATGACAGCATACCTTCAACAGACAGCTTCTCCACAGCTCTGCGCTCTCCACGGCTGTTGTGGGGGGGCAGGGCGTATCCCTTAATGCTGCGGCCAGTACGCACACGGCTACTGAGAACATAGTTGGGGTCCAGGTCATCTCCACCCTACAAGTAGAGATTTAATTCATTTCAGAACATTGTTAAACAGTAGATTCTGGATATAAAGTATTCCCATATGGATTGATGTTCATATTTATTTACTATCTCACATTTCACATTATTCAAGTAAATAAATAATTGATTTCAAGGAGACAGTTTATTGTTCCATCTATTGCCTATGTCTATGTCAGGGTGGCCGCGGGTCCTTAAAAAGTCTTAAAATGTATTAAATAAAGTTTTGCTTAAAAAAAGGCCTTAAAAAGTATTAAAATGTCTTAAATTCAGATTCAGTGGGTCTTAAATATCTTCGGTGTCATTACCGCAAAAGTTTCACCAGTCTGATGGACCCAGGGACTGTTTACAATCGTTGGACAGACGGAAGATTCCTGTTCCTGAATGATTCAGTGTTTTGAATGAATCTGTTGAATGAATAAGTGACTTACCGCCACCTACTGGTGCTTTAGTTAGTTTAAAAGTATGCATTTTCCCACCAACATTTCTTATTTGTATATTCAAAAAAATTTATTTAAAACATTAATCTCATAACATTGTTTATTGCGGTTGTAAATTTGTAGTGCAAATTATTTAATTTGATTGCTAACAGCCCTGTTGTGTATATTAAATTTCTTCATCAGTTGTAAGCATTTGACATGAAAGATGAGGCATACATTTAATAAGGTAAAAAAATATTGGACTTTATGGAGGTAAATAACAACCTGGGGTAAATATTAAAAACATACAGATTTAAATATGTAAATGCTGAATAGAAAACTGATTAAAATATTGCTTAATTTACACCACCAAAAATATTGCTGATGTGGAGCTTTTGAGGGATATTTTGTATGGGATATTGTCTTCAGATATGAAAAGTTCTCTGTATATCGTAATAATAAATAGCATTTTTGACAGCGATGATATTTTGTTTTCTTTTTAAATTTAAAAACACATTAAATATTACATTTACGTATGTAATATAATGTGTATTTCCTTCACAGGTTTGGTCTTAAATTTTACATGGTGGTATTAAAAAGGTCTTAAAATGTCTTAAATCTAACTTGTTCATATAGACACCCTGTTTATTTCTAACATTTTATAGACTATTTGTTATTTCTGTTTCGTACCTTCAGGTTCTCAAAGTTGAGGTCAGTCTTGTGCTTGTCAGTTGCCTTGTATCCACCGTGGCGGTCGGAAATGACAGGGTCAAAGAGATCCTTGAACACTTCATAGGACTCCTCATCACCAGCAACACAGCCGACGGTCATGATGAAGGGGTGACCTGGAGAAAAATGTTGTCTCGTCAGTATATGAAGGAAAGAAACATGTTGTGCTTTCTGAAGTGATCCAGGTTTTAAATATGTGGTAAGGATGTGACACTGATGTCTTTACTCACCTGGGTTGTCAACACCGGTCTGGATGGCATCGTCCAGGGTGAATCCAGTGGGGGTCTGCTTGTCCCTAAGCTTGCCATACATTTCCTTAGTCAGCACCTTGGCCATGTGGTTGTTGTGCTTGGTAAGGTCTGGATACTCCTCTTCAACTTTGAAGTTGAGCTTGAAGTTGTTGTGGGTGTTTCCGAAAGGCATGATTGCGTTTCTAAAAAGAATATTTGCGTTTGATTCTTTGAATGATCATATATTACTTCTACATATACATGTCTCACCTGTCTAACTATTGGAACGTAAATTTTACTAATTCTGCTAAGTCAGGATTGAAAAGAGTTTTCTAAACCAAGCGTGTAAAAGCCGGCAGCATGATTGTCTCACCAACAGCTGCAGACACTATAGCATTATGTTTATATTAAAAAATGGCCATTTTAGTATATCCAGATGGTTTCCAAATGTTTTACAGCATGCTTACTGAAATGAATAAAACTGTATTCAGTGCAGAAACATAACTGCTTAAACATCAGCTTCCACTGGATTGTGATAAATGATAACATGTGAAACACAGCTGCACACATTAAAACAGTCTGTCTGGTATCCTAGCAACCTCCACTTGAGGTCCTCACTTGTTATGTGATATGTCTGATTGGTCCAGGAATGGGAGAGACGCTCTCATGTCTAAATGTAGACTGATCTATTTTTACTAAGGTCTCCACTCCCTCCCGTTTACTTTCACATAATCTCAAACTTTTTCCAAAATTCTATGAACACATTGCAATGTGTTCTGCCTATATCACTTAATGTTTTATACGTTATTAAAAGTGTTCCTACACAGTCTGACATTTGAGAGTTTCCTTAGACTCGAATGTTAATAACATATTTGTTGTGTTATTTTATAATTTACCATATACAAATCCTAACACTGCTATTAACTTGTGGTGGTCTGAACTGTCAGTCGCTTGAATTCATTTCTGTGAAATACAGCTATCAAAAGTCTCTTGCATGCTTACCACGGGATCTTATTTTAAAAATAGCCAGCAGAGGGAACCTGTCTCATACGTGTCAGTAAGAGAAACAGAAGCATGTCCCAGAGTTTTTATAGCTGTATCCGATTATGCTCTCAGAGCAGCTGCATATCACACGTTTGACATCTGCTCCAACATTTCAGTCAACCAAACTAGTTCTTCACCCACAATATTTGAACATGCACAAAATTAAAAATATATCAACAGACGCCTTTCACAAACACTCCAATACTTCTGTCATGAAAAAGAACATACATCTGCATATGAAACATCATACATTTGAAATTGGAAAATTTATGCAGCCCCACAAACCACTTCCATTTTACTTTAGACGTTTTTCTTTTTCTTTTCTTTTTTTCCGGGGAGTATTCCGCTAGCTTGCATTTTTTCTAAATTATTTTATCTCGTTGATTTTTTTAAATTATTTATTTTTCATTTTTAAGAATTTTTTCTTAAGCTTTCTCTCTTCTCTCCTCTCAGTGAATAATGGTTATTCAAGAATGTTGTCTTTACCTGCACACAAGACAATAAAAGTGGTAACAGTCCTTGGGATCAGATCCTGTTCACCAAAGCCGAAATAGGGGTCACCCAAGCAAGAAGAGTCTGATTTGGGTTTATATACCGCCAACCCCTGCAGCCATTGGCTAGCCCATTTTAGAGCTCACTGAATTCTGATTGGCTGGCCCCAGTCTCTTATGCCCTGTTTAGTGTAAGAAAGGCTTCAATTTAGATCCCAGGCATCTTAAATGAGGTGGCAGCTGTGGGTCGTGCCCCCCTCCCCTCCCATATCCCTTTACACTTCCCGCCCCATACATAGCTTTCAAGTAGGGTTTAGGTTGGAGAAGGGGTGGTGGGGCATGGAGGGTCTACCATGCTAAAAAGGCTGAGCAGCACTTTTGCCAAACATACCTTGGATATTAGAAGTGCTCACGTCAGGCCGATGGCTTTGGAAAAAAATCAGCTGGTAGGCTCTGTCCAGCACATCATTCTTAGTGCAAATTCACTTAGTCTGCCGCAGTGCCCAGTGTATCTGTCTAGCTATCCATTCAGCTGCAACTTGTATAACACATTTTATACATTTTGTTAAGTAATGCATTAAGAATTAAATTTAACTGTATTGGCTTATTTTATCTTTATGCCCCAAGGCTTTAGGTTACACAGGACACTAGTCCAACTGTCTCCAACATGGCAACAAGTGTGTATAACAGGCCTGCCATGGCTCACATGCTTACCAGCAGCTGTCATGCATGCATACACATATCAGAACAGCTTATCATAGAGATATAAACGCCCAATTGCGCTCAATTTGTTACTCTGACTTAAAGATTTAGTGTGGCTACAGACATGTTTCAAACACAGATTCAAGAGATAATAATATTTGAGGACTGGTTGGTTGGGGAGAGTGTAGTATCCAGCCAGTACTGGATATATAAGGGGGAGGGGTCGTTCACTGGCCTTGCTCTGTGGTGTCACCCCATGTCCCCTTACTGACACAACTGTCTTCTGTTTGTCCCTTTACAAATTGTAAGCTTGCCGCTAGATCGAGCTATCTAGAAGCAGTTTTTTAGAAATAATGAGCAGTGTTTTTAGAAGTACACTATACTATTCAAATGCTTGGGTTCTGTAAGATTTTTAAAATGTTTTTGAAAGAAGTGTCTTACTTTGAAAGTAGTGTTTTATGCATTTATTTGATCAAAAATAGTAAAAATAGGTTTGAAACATTATTACAATTTAAAATATCTGTTTTCTCTTTAAATATATTTTACAATATAATTTATTCCTGCGATGGCAATGCTGAATTTTTAGCAGCCAGTCTTCAGTCTCACACGATCCTTCAGAAATCATTCTAATATGCTGAATTGGTGCCCTTTCTTCTTATTATTATCAATGCTGAAAACTGTTCTGCTCCTTAATATTGTTGAGCAAACCGTGACACATTTTTTCAGGATTCTTTGATGAATAGAACGTTTGAAAGAACAGCATTTATTTTAAAATAGAACAGTAGTGGACATAGTCCACTAGTCCACTATCAGAAGACATAGGCACCACTGATAAGCTACTACTAAACATATTGTAGAAACTTAATTTCCTGTAAAGCTGCTTTGCAACAATTTGTATCGTGAAAAGCGCTATACAAATAAACTTGACTTGACTAGTGAATGTGATAAATGCCTTCCATTCACTGAACATTATTCCTTCCAGTTGGGTGTGTATAGTCATGTCTTATCTTTCTAGGTCTGTGAGGTGGTGTCAGAATGTTGTGCATGTGGAAGAGGAGGAAGGTTGCATAACATTAGTGTATTTGCGTATACAATGAAACAACACACTCAACTCCAGCTCCTATACAGGACAGTTACACAACACAAAGTGAAGACAGTGTGAGAGTTTTAAAAAGTCTTCTTACTCATTTGCATTTCTTGTATACTAGGTACTATTGTTAAACATATACATAGTGTGCAATACATCTGATTATACATTTTTTTGAAGTAAACAGAGAAAAAGGGAACCATACTAAAGCCTCAAATTATCTGTCAAACGATGTCCTGTTAAGAAATACAGCCAGGGAGTGGTGTAAGATGCATGGTTAGTTAACTACTAACAAACTAGAATGAAAACTACCAAGTCTCATTTAAAACACATACATATTACACAAACAGAATGTGGAAGTGGAAGTGAGACTTGGAATTCAAAATGAGAATTATATGTTGTGTGTATGACTCTGTGGGTCTGGGGAGGCCATGTCATCATCATGTTCAGTAGTCTTGGTAAGCATAGCAAGTTAACAAGCAGCAGTGGCTAATAATATACTTGGCCTTTGGCAGAGTAGCAGGTAACATGAGTCTAAACACTCCATATGACCTTCAGTCAAAGCTGGTTTTTAAGGTACAGTGTGTGCACGTCTGTTCCCGCTCGTACTTTTCTGCACAATTTTTGTTTTATCTCCTATGATGATTCATTTCTGCAATATATATATATATATATATATATATATATATATAATTTTTAATTAATTAATTAATTTTTCATTTTTGAATACATGTAAATATGCCTACACTGTAAAAAAAAAAAAAAAAAAGTTGAGCGAACTTAAAAAAAAACATTTTTTACCAGCTTCAGCAGATTTTTGAGTTTGCTCAACTTTGTTTTTGTGGGAGATTCTCAAATATTTGTTGTATAAACTTAAAACAACAAGTTGAGAAAACTCAAAAATCTGCTGAAGTTTGTTGCCTTAAAATTTTAAGTTGGCTCAACTTTCTTTTTTTTTACAGTGTAGTGCTTGCATGCTTGTAAAACATGTTAGGTAGTGGGAAAGGCAGGACGTCTCACAGGTCATCTGAAGCGGTGTGGAATTTCATTTTCAATTCGTATAGTAGTCTGACACTTACTATATTTGGTATTCCTGAATGACGCACAACACTATGCACTAATAATGTCTAATTACATTAACTAATTTAATTTACTGCAATGCAATTGATGCCTAAATGCATGGAAAATGCAACTCTGCAGGTCTGTTATGTGTCAGGATGGGATGTGTCCATCAAATGATGTTACAGTTGCCCAGTTGAGTCTAAGATTGGAGAGAACATATGAAATATTAGTTAATCAACCAATATTAACTTGTTAAGCTATACCAAAAACTGCAGCAGTATCTAAGAAATAAGACGCTGTATGGGAAAAACACTGGACGAGTGGTTTCTCCCGGGGCGCCAGCAAGCCCCCCACCAACGCTCGTCCCTTTTCTCCTCGACCTCATCTAACAGCCTGTTCGGGCCAGCTGTGGAGGGCTTTGCGGAGCGGTTTACGGAGGCTCAGAAGTCGTCTCAAGCGATGCGATAGAGGGCGTTCCCGCTCGGCAAGATGCCACCCCTTCCCGAAGCGCCAAGGACCCCGGCCCAAGATCGCCTTGGATCTGGCGCCACAGAAGTCCTCCTGATCATCCAGGCAGAAAGAGGAGGGGCCCGAGTCTCGCTACCGCCGGACCACCCCGCAAACAGTCTCTAATGTGCCTTTCGCCACCCCGCTCAGTGCTGGGAACAGAGGGAAGTGTGTTATTGGTTCCCCACGGGCCGGCTCTAGCGCCATTTAGATTGCCTCGGGCTCAGGGTCAACTTTGCCAAGAGCATACTGTCACCCAGCCAACGAGTGTCGTTCCTGGGAACAGCTATCAACTCAGTGCAGATGACAGCAACTGTCTCAGCAGAACGAGCCATGACGATTCAGCGCCATGCGGCCTCCTTCAAGGAAGGGACCGTCCAACCGCTCAAGGTTTTCCAGAAAATGCTGGGCCTTATGGCAGGAGCTTCACCAGTACTTCAGTTGGGCCTGCTTCACATGCGGCCCATCCAGTTCTGGCTGAAGCAGAGGGTTCCATCTGCGGCTTGGCGTCATGGTCGCCATCGCATAACGGTGACTCGGGCCTGTGTATCAGCCCTGACCCGTTGGAGGGACCCCCTCTGGCTGCAGCAAGGTGTGATCTTAAGACATGGCGCACAGAAGGAAGGTTGTCATGACAGTGACACATGGCACTGTGCGAGGGCAAACCGACCTTCGGTCTTTGGTCCGAAGAGGAGTCGGGTCTGCACATCAACTGCCTAGAGATGCTAGCAGTGTGCCGTGCCTATCAATTCTTCCTGCCGGACATAAGGGGACACCATGTGCTAATACGCTCAAACAGTAGGTCTGTGGTGTCATACATAAATCACCGGAGCGGCCTCGTCTCGAAGCGCCTCTGCACGCTAGCGAAGGACGGAGGAACAACGTCTCCTCAGAAGAATGGACGCTCCACCCGCTCGCGGTTCAGAAAATCTGGGAAGACTTTGGCAGAGCTCGAGTAGACCTCTTCGCCTCCTAAGACAACTCTCATTGCCCAATCTATCTCACGAAGAGCACGGATGCCCTGGCCCACGAGTGGCCCAGCCTCCCGCTCTATGCGTTCCCTCCAATCGCTCTGCTACCGCAGGTACTCAGAAGAATTAGGGAACAACAGCACAGGCTTCTTCTAATAGCCCCCCTCTGGAGGAACCAGCCATGGGTGTCGGAGTTATTCCAGCTGCTCGAAGCAGCCCTGTGGCCCATTCCCTTGAGACGGGACCTCCTCTCTCAAACGAATGGCATGCTGTGGCATCCACGGCCCGAGTTATGGGCCCTGCATATGTGGCTGCTCAACGGGAGCCTTTTGACCTCCCAGAGCGTGTCTTAAACACTATGGCAGAAGCTAGAGCCCCGTCTACCAGACTCCTCTATGCTCTGAAGTGGTCTATTTTCTCGGCTTGGTGCCAAGACCGCGACTTAGATCCGGTTGCCTCTGTTGTATCAGTGGTTCTTTCGTTTCTGCAGAAGATGCTGGATAAACAGCGTTCCTCATCCACCATCAAAGTTTACGCAGCAGCCATAGCAGCCTTCCATGCCCCTATTGCTGGCCGATCGGTGGGCAGGAATAGTGTGGTGGTCCAGTTTATACGAGGCACCAGGAGAATTAACCCCCCGCGTCCTCGTACAGTTCCACCTTGGGACTTACCAACCATACTAAGGGCCTTGAAAGGCCCCCCGTTTGAACCATTGCAATCCAGATCACTCTCGTTTAAAACTGCCCTGCTGTTAATGCTGGTGTCGGTTAAGTGAGTAGGAGACCTACAGGCCCTTTCCATCAACTCTGCTTGCCTGGAATTCGGGCCTAACGACACCAAGGTCATCCTGAAACCAAGGCTGGGTTATGTACCTAAGGTGCTCTCCACTCCGTTCAGAGCCCAGGTCATAGCGCTTTCCGCGCTTTTCCCTTCAACGGATGACCAGGAATTGTCCCTGCTCTGCCCTGTCAGGGCCCTGAGGTTATACATTGAGCGTTCTGCCTCATACGGAACAGATTTTTGTCAGCTTCGGTAACCACGCTAAAGGTCGCCCTGTTACGAAACAAAGAATTTCCAGGTGGTTAGTGGATGCTATCACCCTAGCATACTCCTCCTTGGGCTTGCAGTGCCCCATTGGAGTCAGAGCCCATTCCACCAGAGGCATTGCCTCTTCCTGGGCATGGTCCAGCGAGGTGTTCATTTTGGAAATTTGTGAGGCGGCCGGCTGGTCCTCGCCGTCCACATTTGTAAGGTTTTACAACCTCGACGTCCCCGCCTTGCAGGCCAGAGTCCTTTCTGCTTAGTTCGCCGCCTCCGGCTAGTTAAGCAGTCTTATGGGTTCACTTGACCAACATTGTAGAAGGAGTCCCTCCTTCACTTGTACGGTCCATATTATATAGACACCAAGTATCAACTATATGGGACGACACCCAGGACCCACCCTGATGGCTCAGCCTGTGCTTGGTGTATTTTATTAACTCCCCTGGGTCTTACTCCCAGGTGAGTCATGGTTTTGAGTCATTCCCCGCCATAGCACGGCGTGATTGTACTAGTTCACATACAGCGTCTTACAGACGCAGTACGAGTGGAATATCGAAAGGGAACGTACTCGGTTACTATCGTAACCTTGGTTCCCTGAGATATGGGAACGAGTACTGCGTTCCTGGCTGTGCTATGAGCTGCACGCCTCAGTCACTTCATTAGAAGAAATCTGAGATATATATATCTCTTATATAACTTATATAGCCAGAGGCCCCACCCATTTTGGCAGGCTATGGCGGGCTGCATAGCCATAGGCTCGCTCAGCGCCGCCGCCGAGCCATGGATTTTATAGCACTGCACGAACCAATGGACGTGCAGTTTCATTGCGTGATTGAAAAGGCTTCAGTTGAAGAGGAAAAAAGGAGTTTTTCCAATACAGCGTCTTACAGACGCAGTACTCGTTCCAATATCTCAGGGAACCGAGGTTACGATAGTAACCGAGTACGTTATTTTGTTACTGTATCAAGTATGTGATGATGTCAGAAAGGAAGACATGTTTTTATGAGTTTATGTGTATGTTTTTGTTAAACTCTCATGACCCTCGTCTCTCTCTCGTTTCAACACTCCTACATCCCATCCTCCGTCTCTCTGGGTTGTATTGCATTGACTCAGCAAAGAACTCGATCGGTTGATATAAATCAGAATTTGATGTTAATGAATAATGGCAGAACTTAGCATGATGCATATGGATACAGATTAAGTAAACAAGTAGTTTACAAAAGTAAACAGATTGTACACTATGAAACTTTATATATAATTGAAACATTATATTTCAATTAATTTTAATAACTTTAATGTGTTCCACTCTATGTGAGAATGCCACATGAATTTGAGGACCGCACAATCCAACTCAAAATGTTTCATATTTTATACATGACAAGAATATACTTATATTCATACAGACATACAGAAAGTGAGAGAGAACTTCCCCTTTCATATCCATGGCAGTGTGAGCCTGCTAATGGAACCACAGATAATTATTCTGACACCCTGGTTCATACCGTTTCACTCTCCAAGTGTGTGACTGCAGTCTAGCCACTTACATGAGTACATAAAGAGTGTATCGTGTACATTTGGCACGTGTTGCATGAAATGTGATATGACTGAGTTTATTAATGTGCAGCTCAGTGAGTCCACCAGTACACAGTGTGCCTGGCCAACTTAACATGTTATTTATATAATTATTAGTGCTGTCAAACGATTAATTGCGTTAAATTGCATCCAAAATAAAAGTTTTTGTTTACATAACATATGTGTGTGTACTGTTTATATTTATTATGTATATATAAATACACACACCTAGAGTATATATTTTGAAAATATTTACATGTATTTACACGTATATATTTATATTCATATAATTTATATATAAATATATTTAATATATAAACATAACATTTTTCTGAAATATATACATGCATGTGTGTGTATTTATATATATATAATAAATATACACAGTACACACACATATATTATGTAAACAAATTTTGGATGTGATTAATCACGATTAAACCATTTGACAGCACTAATAATTATGGAGGATTTCTCTCTAAATAATTATACAGTGCATAATAATTTTTTTTTTTTTTTTGATTTTGTAAATATTTTACTGCTTTGTTGATGTGCATTTATGAAGCTCAGTAAGAAATCCTAGACAGATTTCAGACAGAAGATTATATTGCTGAGTGTTATAGATGAAAAGCATAATTGAAAATGTTTGAAAAGTCTGTTTCAAAGAAAATGTAGTTAACCCAGCATTTTTTATTTTGTGACACATTCTTTTTCTCGTTCTCTGTGATTGTAGCCAGTGGACCTTTCTCAAGAAATGAGTACCTGACTGAATTGTAATTGCTGGTTCGCCACATTTATGTGGATTTACTGATGTTTGTGTGGCTTCAGGAGAATGCAGAATGTTGTTCTGTGCTCAGGAAGCAGATGTACACCATATAAAGTGATGCATTGTTGTTATTTGTGTTTCAGATCCTGTAGATACAGAATTCTAGAACTGCCCATCAGTAGAGACAGAACAACCAAAACTCTCCCTGATGGCCACCTGCTGCCACTGCAAACTGAAAACAAGAAAGAAGAGTGATGTAAGGATTATGAGAACATAAGACACACAATGTTGTTGTTTTTTGTTTTGTTGGGTTTTTTTTTTTCAAAATGTTTTCAAATGTTGCTGTTTAAACTATCATGGTTTATGTATTTTATTTTTAGGTATTTATATATATTTTATTTTCTAATCCAACCAGTACCAGTGCAATGTAATTGGTCTTTGTGTGCATAACTGCTCAGAGAGCAGTATTAGTTTGTTTCCACTTGAAGTGCTATTGTGTTTTGAGTTGACTACCACAACAATGACACCAGAACATGTCTGTGGTTCATATGATTTTTTTTCACCCTTTTTCTCTACAAATATTTTCTTAGCTTTAGAAAATGCACCAGCTCAGTTCATAAAATACAGCTTGCAAAACTAAACTTGACTCCGAGTATGACTGAGTTGTGACAACAGTATGCAACACAGAAAGCAGATTAAACACTGTAACAACAAAGGAGTTTGTGAGACTGTTTTTATTCTCTGGAATGCTTGTTTCATATATGATTAATAGGAGATACTGGGTGGATGCTTGTGGGAGCAGCTGGTTTGGTGTTTGTCTGCAGATTGTTTAAAAAGTCCCAGGCCTTTGTTTATTTGGCAAAGCTCAGGATTTCAGAAAGGGCGTTAGATCTTAAGAAGTCAGTAGTTATGTAAACCACAGCAACTGAGGGGGATGTGGTTGAGAGGGTCATCCAGATGCATTTTTTGAGATGGCTTAGGTGGCCTCTGCTCTTTTTCTTATCTGCTTACAATATCACAGGTCCTGACTGAGGATAAGTGAGGAATAAAATATGTAATATTTGTGTACATTCATTGGGCCTCATTCATGCAACACAAGCAGAAGAGATTTCTGTGTAAATAGTTTGTAAAATATTCTTATGTACATTGTCGCATCAAACTGAATGTTTCATGAAACAGAAATTCATTACACACTTTTCATTAATAAGGCCAATTATATTTGAGTTTGGATGGGGATGTTGAGCAGAAAGACAGAAACACGAATTCCGGAAATGTTGGGACCTTTTTTAAATGTGAATAAAATGAAAACTAAAAGACTTCCAAATCACATGAGCCAGTATTTTATTCACAATAGAACATAGTGAACATAAATGTTTAAAAGGAGAAATTTTACACTTTTATCCACTAAATGAGCTCATTTCAAATTTGATGCCTGCTACAGGTCTCAAAAAATTTGGCGCGGGGGCAACAAAGGGCTGAAAAAGCAAGGAATTTTGAAAAGATTCAGCTGAGAGGACATCTAGCACAGGGGTCTCCAACCTCATTTCACTTGGGAGCTACTTTTTAAAAATTAAAGCGGCTGAGAGCTACCAATGCTAAACAGTACTTAAATCTCTTAAATAATGTATCAATCCAAACGGTTATACACACCATTGTTAAAATGTGCTGGAAATATAAAAAAAGTACTGATACACACACCGAAATAATTTTTATGAAAAGTTTTATGACAAAAGCCAACGAATAAAATTAGCAGCACTATGCACTTTTTGTTTGCATAAACAGTGAAATAAAACATAAAAAAAAATCATGTCCAGATTTTAAACTAACAAAAAATATTCATAACATGTTATCTACTGACATGTACTACATGATCAAATAAAGTTAAAATTACAACATATCAACCTTTAAATCTTTTTTTTTTTTTAATAAAAGGATGAGTCAGAATGATAAATTAAATTTTATCTGCTCCATAAACAGTTTTACATAAGCTAATGTGCATTCTAAAAATCTCAACACTTCTGATAACAAGGTAGGCTATTTTCCATCGACCGGTAAAGATTTACAACAAAAATCTGGTCTGATTTTCGCATTTGTCTGAACAAAAATATGGCAGATAAACTGAATGAATTTGTAAATCCACAGTTTGACAGCAGATGGCGCTTATGAACTGCAGAACAGAGCTGTTTCCACGGTAACCTCTGTAACTGCTTTATTTGGCATTACACAGAGGGAAGATGGAAAGCAAATGCAATCGAAAATTTTCTGAAGACAGTCGGTTTCCTATTATGCATTCACACAAATGAAATGAAATTCACACAATGAAATAAAACATACTGCAGCTATTTCAACAGCATGGCTTCATAGTAGAAGAGTCCGGGTGCTGAACTGGCCTGCCTGCAGACCAGATATTTCACCTATAGAGAACATTTGGCACATCATTACCTTTGTCTTATAAGTGTCACACGAAATGAGGGACCAAACAGACCAATTGTACTCATGAGTCAAGTGTATTAAATATAATTACCCAGAACATGCAAATTCAATATGACACAAACAATTGAGAGTTCAACAGTTAGGACCAGAGCATAAAAACCAGTCCAGTACTCCAAAACATAGTCCTTGGCTTGTAATCACTTGCTCGGTCTTTGTTAAAACATGAAGTGCAAAAATAACAGTACTTGAATGCCAAGATGATTCCGCAGCAAAGTTCAAGCAGAAAAGAGATGTTTGAAGTCCAGCGTTGCTATTAAGCAGTAGAAGCAAATCAGTTCTCCTAGTTCCAGACTTCTCAGATGTTTAAGCCACCAAATAATCCATACATGCTCAGAACACAAACCCTCTGTAGACAAACATTTAAACAAACAAACCATAATCAAGTGCTACAAACACATATTGTTACCAAAGCAAAATATCATGAACAATTACTTATGAATGAGCTTAGAACTATAAAGTTCCTCAAAGGCACAAACCACCATGAGGTAAGCTTCTCCAAAGAAGATAAGATAATTAAATTCCTGCCATTTCTTCTTTTTCTTCTGGTTTTATGGCAGGTTGAGAACCAACTT
Organism: Onychostoma macrolepis; assembly: GCF_012432095.1. NCBI lineage: Eukaryota > Metazoa > Chordata > Actinopteri > Cypriniformes > Cyprinidae > Onychostoma > Onychostoma macrolepis. The sequence goes on along the minus strand of NC_081159.1, from coordinate 15,877,826 downwards.
CAAAGGTGAATACCGCCACCTACTGTGATGGAGTGTGAAAAGAATGAAATAAATACTTCTATATCCTATTATATAACCCACTATTCTTAATAAATCTCATGATTGCATTTATTTGTTTTCCTGAATTTGGACCATCAGTTAATAAACTGGTTATAGTGAATTCCAGGCACCCTTCTGCTTGTAATTCTTCCTTAAGAATCCTCTTTTCTTTTTTATAAGCCTTACATTTCTTCAAAACATGTTCTACAGTCTCCTCCATCAAACAGACAGCACACAAACCTGTTATGCTTCCCCATAATGTGTAAAGTATAATTTAGATTTGAATGTCCTGTTCTTAAGTGTGTGAAAATAACTTGTTTTCTTCTACTTAAGTTGTGAATTATTTTGCTTTTCTTTATGATTTTTTGGACCTTGTAATAGTGCCGACCTGTATGACATGAGTCCCAAACTGTCTGCCATTTCTTATTGCACGCTTCTAAAATAAAATGTTTTCCTTCTGATCTACTGAGTGAAATGTTTATATTTGGATCTTTCATTTTTAATGATTCTTTGGCTATTTTGTCTGCTTCCTCATTACCTTGAATTCCCACGTGTGCTGGAACCCACATAAATCGAATTATTATTCCCATTGAGTCTAACCCACCCCTTTATTTTCCATGCAAAGCCTTTACCTGTTGCGAAATTTCCCAGCAATCATTCAGGACTTCCCTTACAGGATGATTATCTCTTTGTCCCTGTAAATTTATCCAGTATGCCATAGCCAGTTTCTGTCTTATAAATAATGGAATTTCTGATGTTTCTACTTGCAATGCTGCAATGGGTGTGGTTTTAACTGCTCCTAAAATGAGTAATAATGCCTTAGCTTGCATGACATCTAGTTTGTTTAACAACGTTGACGATGCTGACTCATAAACAATGCATCCATAATCTAATGTTGATAGCATAGGACCAACATAAATACCCTTTAATGATTATTTGTCAGCACCCTAATCTTGTCCTGCTACTGCTCTTATTAAATTTAAAACTTTACCATATTTATTTAATATATAATCTATATAATCCTTCCAGATTAATTTGTCATCAAACCACAATCCTAGATACTTAAATGTTGACACTTTCTCTAAAGACCCATATAATTTTAGTATTTTATTCTCTTTAATTTTCTTCCTTCTAAATATCTGGTAACATGTTTTAGATATTGAGAATCTGAAACCCCATTCTAATGACCATTTTTCAACTACTTCTATGGCTTCTTGAATTTTGTCCATATTAAAAGATATATTCCTTCCTCTTTTCCACATTATTCCATCGTCTGCATATAAGCCAGTGCTAATTCCCGGAGCCACTTTTCCAAAAATATTGTTAATCATAATATTAAGTAATATAGGACTAATCACACTTCCCTGAGGCGTTCCATTTTCTACACTTAAGAGTTTGAGATACTTCACTACCCACTTGAACTTAAATTGTTCTGTCAAATAAAAAACTTAAAACCCAATTAAACATTCTTCCTTCTATTCCAATTCTCTTCATTTTAATAAGCAATCCCTCTTTCCATAGCATGTCATATGCCTTTTCCATATCAAAGTAAACTGCCACTAATCCCTCTTTAACTGCCATAGCTTTCTTTACATCAGTTTCCAACTTTACTAATGCATCTAATGTTGATCGGCCTTTCCTAAAACCATATTGATTAGGTGCCAACGCTCCCTTACTCTCAAGTACATAATTTAGCCTATTTACAATTATTTTTTCCATCAGTTTACATAAATTCAATGTAAGCGCAATTGGCCTGTAATTCCCTGCTATCGATGCATCTTTCCCTGGTTTAGCTATAGGAATTATTATTGCATGTTTCCATGATCTAGGCATTCTTCTTTCTTCCCATATCTTATTATATAAGTCCAATACTACTTTAAAGTATTCTATCATTTGCGTATTTGAGCATAATATAACAAATTCCATCTTGTCCAGGTGCTGTTCATTTTATCCTGTTTATACCCTTTTAAGTTCCCATATTTCAACAATATTATCAGTCTGCAATACCGGAGGCTGCACTTTCAGGACCGCAGTTGTAGGACCGCACTTCTAGGACCCTAGTTTTTTGTGACAGCGCCACCTACCGAGCCGGAGAACCGCCGTCCCAGGAACGCATTTCCAGGACCCTAGTTTTGGAGGACCGAAAAAAGTGCAACTAAGGCAGTATTTCCACCCAGTTTTAACTACATTAGAATTTTTGAGTTTTTTAAAAGTTTTATTACACCCAAATACTACTTTCTTTATTGCAATTAAACCTGGTTCCTAGGAATGTTGAGTAATCATTGGGTCTAAGTAGCATAATATTATAACTCAAATAAAATAAACAAGGAATCATGGTATAGTCAAGGATGACTCTGGGGTAGATTTAAGATTGTGTATATTTTATAAAATAATATATTACAACAGTTGAACTTGAACACACACAAAACAAATTTGTTCATGACGTGAACCACATAGAAAGAACTTCATGGACGACGTCTTCACTGACTCCTAAGAGAGAGAAAGAGAGAAAAGTGAATGAAATGAGGAACATTTAGTTGAACATGTTCTACTCTCTAATTTTAAATTTCATATTTAAAAGATCTTAGTTACCACAGAGCGCACACACATATACGATACAAAAATAATTAATTAATGTTCATAAGTATTACTGCATACTGTTCAAAGATTTGGAAAAAATTATTTTGATGTTGTGGGAACAAAGGTTCTTGAAACATTCATGTCAATAAACCCCATCTGAACTGAGAAAAAAAATAATAGAGAGAGATGCAAGAAATCTGAATAGAAATAACATATTATTGACATGACTTTAAATATTTAAAGCACACGTTGTGATGTATGCAGCAGCACTACCTACCACCTGGATGCTCTCCCCTCTTTTCTCAGTTGTTTCTCTAGCACCCTATTCAATTCTTCCACTTCACTGAAACAGTAAATGGAGAACATAATCAGAAATACTGTTAACGCTTAAAAAGGGTTTACACATTGTGTAAAAACAATTCCAATACTTGACCAATTTTGTAGTGTATTGTGTTGAATACACCCAGACTAAACTCAGGAATAAGCACTGTTGGCCATTCTGGGTTTGTTGGCCACTCTGGGTTAGATTTTGGTTGTCCAGTTAATTATCAAAGAAAGAAAGAGAGACACCTGTGTTAATGGAGTTCGTGATTCAGTTATTGCACAGTATAGAATTAAAGAAAGAAGAACTGCACCCCATTGTCCCGACTTTTATTTGTGTTCTTGAACAAACAACAAATTTATTTATTAATCTTTTGTCATACTATTGCCTGCCCTGATCTGTGTCCTTGAAAGCACTTCATATATAGTACAGTACACAGTAAATGACAATCTAACACGTGGTATTTTAACAGTCAATTATTATGATGGCCTCTCTGTTATGTCTGACTATTAAAATGTCATATGTCTCAAACAACATTATAAAACCATGTCAAAATGAAGAGACGTACTCATAACATGTATTGTGGGGTAACGTTAAACAGGCTGACTGTGAGCATGTGACAGTTAAAACATTAAGATTATTTTAACTTAATTAAAATGGAAAAACAATGAGTAATTAACAAGCTTTCACAACGAACGTGCTACAGTTTATTGTGCTGTCAATAAGTCAACACAGGCTTATCATGCAACAGTTTCGTTAAATTAATGTGCTAACAATTCATTTTACAGCATTAGAGGCTAATATATGACGGCTATGAATTCAAGACTATTTAGCAAATCACGATATCTTCGGCTATGTTAACTTTCCAATGAAATGCATCACAATTGTTTTTAATGTTAAACAAATAAAAATGTATTCACATTTGATACTCACACTCCGACTGTCATCCATCTTCGCTCGCTGGTCCTCTAATTCGGTAGGTGGCGCTGTCACTAAAAACCTAGGGTCCTAGAAATGCGGTCCTAGAAATGCGGTCCTGAAAATGCAGCCTCCGGTTTTGCAGGCAGATGCTACTCTATTTCAAAGTCAGCATCTTATGCTCCTTTTCCATCCTGCCATTTCTCCTTCTTCAGAGCGCCCTCTAATGCTCAGGTGAGTAATGACAGTGCTGCTCTAAGAGGACTTCTGGTAGGTACATAAGTAACAGAGAAACTGTTACAATAAAACATGCCCCCGTCCCAACTATTTTGAGACCTGTAGCAGGCATCAAATTTGAAATGAGCTCATTTTGTGCATAAAATCGTAAAATTTCTCAGTTTAAACATTTGTTATCTGTGTTCTATTGTGAATAAAATATTGGCTCATGTGATTTGAAATTCTTTTAGTTTTCATTTTATTCAAATTTAAAAAATGTCCCAACATTTCCAGAAATCGGGTTGTATATAATAAATTATATGGATATAATTATTAAGTGGCTATGGATATTAACTTATTTTAAATATTACAATATCAATATATTATATAAATAATAAAGAAATTTAATCTTTACACATGTAAATCTAAACATGAAGTAATTTAATTAAACTAAAATGTATTTGTTGAGAAGTAAGGTTTTTTTTTTTTTTTTTTTAGCGAAAATTCATTATTTTACTTAAATAGATTTGTAGATTAAAATATTTTTATGATTATTTATTGAACTTATCCTGGGTTTTATGCATATGCAAGATACTATTAAGTTACATTTATTTGAAAGATATACTGATGGATTTGGTTGATGCAATGAACACTGCTTGTTCAGGCAGCCTTGGACTGACATTATAAGTCCTTGGTGTGGTCTTTATGGGTGTGGTAGGCTATATGCAAGTTAGTGCTGCTTATGAATAATACTCTATTTCGCCTCACTAATGTGATAAAAATGAAGTGTTTGAAATGCTCTGAACTCATAAATCTTTGCGTTCTATCCTAATGTCAACTCGCAGCATTATATCTGTCCCTATGTATTGGTCAAAACTATCAAATACAAGTGTCTTGACGCTATTCATATTCAGGTGATCTGTCATTCGTGTCTGTAGTGACTCACTTCTGAGTAAAGTGCAGTTAAGTACCTTGCGTAAAAGCAGAAGGCTCTTCTGAACCAGTTTTCTGGGTGGGGCAGACCATAATAAAACACTTCCTCGTGTCTGCTGTGCGTGGACTGCGAGGAAAACAGTCCGAAATGGCGGCTGACTGGAAACAGAAGTGTGACTCGCAGTGGCAGCTGGGGGCTCACGGTGTCCCTATGCCCGACAGCACGGACTGGAAATCGGCGTTTGAGAAGAAGCCGTTTAAACGCAACCTACTGCAGAACCCCTCGCCTTACGGTACTGATGTCACACACCATTCTGGCTAGCGCTACTTCGCACTGTAACATTTAATCAAATCTCTGCTTGAACTTTGTTGTAACTGGATAAAGCAACATTATTATGTTGAGATAGAGTAAAGGAGATCGAGGCCGTTAGTTTAACTATTGAGAAATTGGGTGAATCATGCAGGAACGTTACTCTAGAGTTGCACGTACATAAATTGTGTTATTTTGTTGTTAAATTAGCCTATTAATTTTATTTACTCCCGACTTGATTTGTGCTTTAAAATGAAATGTTTTCCTTTTTTTTAATTAATATGAAATTTAAAGTTAATTTCAGCTAGGAAGTTCTCAGGAGTTCCTGCAGGATGTTTTTTTTTTGGGGGTTTTTTTTTGAAAGGGATTATCTGCGTAGTAAAAAATTCCTGTAGCCTAGTTTATCTGTGAATATTAGGCAAACTTTAAAGGAATTCGACTAACATTGTTTGTGTAAGACGTTAAAAGAGAATATCATGCCTTTGTCGTTTTGTGGAAGAATTATGTTTTAATTTTGTGGATGTAGGCCTATAGGAAAAAGAAACAAGATAGGGTGAATTCGGGTAATCAGGGACATTTTTTGCAATTTTGACTTCTGCGATTTATTTTGATATCTAACACATTAGATAAACACATTAGACTTTTCTGAAATCCCTAAGATGTTTTCGAACCACACCAGAAGAAATAATGTAGATATTATGCCCAGAGGAGACATGCCACACCTATTTAGTGTTTTTGTGCCCCCCAAAAAAATTCTGCCTGAATTTGATAATCTGGGACAGGTCACTTTGTAATCTGGGACATATGTATTAGGCCTAAAAAAAAGCCTATATTCACCATACTTTATGCATGCCAAACACAATATCACCAATAGCTCCCTTCACTTTATTCTCATTCCATTGGTTTAGCTTCTTCGTATTTCCCTCTCTCTCTCTTCTTCGCTCTTTCTATTGCCATCTCTTTTCCTGATGCTGTGGTGCCATTGCATTTTGTAATACATTTCATTGAGTTAATTAAAGGCCATGGATATTTTCATATTTTAGCTGACTTAATGACTGTGTGTGTGTTGAGTGTGTGTGTTGAGTGTGTGTGTAGAGTGTGTGTGTGTAGAGTGTGTGTGTGTAGAGTGTGTGTGTGTAGAGTGTGTGTGTGTAGAGTGTGTGTGTAGAGTGTGTGTGTGTAGAGTGTGTGTGTGTAGAGTGTGTGTGTGTAGAGTGTGTGTGTGTAGAGTGTGTGTGTGTAGAGGTGTGTGTGTGTGTAGAGTGTGTGTGTAGAGTGTGTGTGTGTAGAGTGTGTGTGTAGAGTGTGTGTGTAGAGTGTGTGTGTAGAGTGTGTGTGTAGTGTGTGTGTGTGTAGAGTGTGTGTGTGTGTAGTGTGTGTGTGTGTGTGTGTGTGTGTGTGTAGTGTGTGTGTGTGTGTGTGTGTGTGTGTGTGTGTGTGTGTGTGTGTAGAGTGTGTGTGTGTAGAGTGTGTGTGTGTAGAGTGTGTGTGTGTAGAGTGTGTGTGTGTGTGTGTGTGTAGAGTGTGTGTGTGTAGAGTGTGTGTGTGTGTGTGTAGAGTGTGTGTGTGTGTGTAGAGTGTGTGTGTGTAGAGTGTGTGTGTGTGTGTGTGTGTGTGTGTGTGTGTGTGTGTGTGTGTGTGTGAGTGTGTGTGTGTGTGTGTGTGTGTGTAGAGTGTGTGTGTGTGTAGAGTGTGTGTAGAGTGTGTGTGTGTGTAGAGTGTGTGTGTGTGTGTGTGTGTGTGTGTAGAGTGTGTGTGTGTAGAGTGTGTGTGTGTAGAGTGTGTGTGTGTAGAGTGTGTGTGTGTGTGTGTGTGTAGAGGTGTGTGTAGAGTGTGTGTGTGTGTGTGTGTAGAGTGTGTAGAGTGTGTGTAGAGTGTGTGTGTAGAGTGTGTGTGTAGAGTGTGTGTGTGTAGAGTGTGTAGAGTGTGTGTGTAGAGTGTGTGTAGAGTGTGTGTGTAGAGTGTGTGTGTGTGTGTGTAGAGTGTGTGTGTGTGTAGAGTGTGTGTGTGTGTGTAGAGTGTGTGTGTGTGTAGAGTGTGTGTGTGTGTAGAGTGTGTGTGTGTGTGTAGAGTGTGTGTGTGTGTGTAGAGTGTGTGTGTGTGTAGAGTGTGTGTGTGTAGAGTGTGTGTAGAGTGTGTGTGTGTAGAGTGTGTGTGTGTGTGTAGAGTGTGTGTGTGTGTAGAGTGTGTGTGTGTAGAGTGTGTGTGTGTGTAGAGTGTGTGTGTGTGTGTGTGTAGAGTGTGTGTGTGTAGAGTGTGTGTGTAGAGTGTGTGTGTGTGTAGAGTGTGTGTGTAGAGTAGAGTGTGTGTGTGTGTGTAGAGTGTGTGTGTGTAGAGTGTGTGTGTAGAGGTGTGTGTGTGTAGAGTGTGTGTGTGTGTAGAGTGTGTGTGTGTGTAGAGTGTGTGTGTGTGTGTGTGTGTAGAGTGTGTGTGTGAGAGTGTGTGTGTGTGTGTGTAGAGTGTGTGTGTGTGTGTGTGTGTAGAGTGTGTGTGTAGAGTGTGTGTGTGTAGAGTGTGTGTGTGTAGATGTGTGTGTAGAGTGTGTGTGTGTGTAGTGTGTGTGTGTAGTGTGTGTGTGTGTGTGTAGTGTGTGTGTGTGTAGAGTGTGTGTGTGTAGAGTGTGTGTGTGTAGAGTGTGTGTGTGTAGAGTGTGTGTGTAGAGTGTGTGTGTGTGTGTGTGTGTGTGTGTGTGTGTGTGAGTGTGTGTGTGTGTGTGTGTGTGTGTGTGTGTGTGTGTGTGTGTGTAGATGTGTGTGTAGAGTGTGTGTGTGTGTAGTGTGTGTGTAGAGTGTGTGTGTGTGTGTGTGTGTAGAGAGTGTGTGTGTGTGTGTGTGTGTGTGTGTGTGTGTAGAGTGTGTGTGTGTGTGTGTGTGTGTGTGTAGAGTGTGTGTGTAGAGTGTGTGTGTGTAGAGTGTGTGTAGAGTGTGTGTAGAGTGTGTGTGTGTGTGTGTGTGTAGAGTGTGTGTGTGTGTGTAGAGTGTGTGTGTGTAGAGTGTGTGTGTGTGTAGAGTGTGTGTGTGTGTGTGTAGAGTGTGTGTGTGTGTGTGTGTGTGTGTGTGTGTGTAGTGTGTGTGTGTGTGTGTGTGTAGAGTGTGTGTGTGTGTGTGAGTGTGTGTAGAGTGTGAGTGTGTGTAGAGTGAGTGTGTGTAGAGTGTGAGTGTGTGTGTGTAGAGTGTGAGTGTGTAGAGTGTGTGTGTGTGCGTGCGTTTGTGAACAGAACATTGTGAACAGAACATTGTGAACTGGCCTGGGCGCAGATCCCCCTCCTGCTCAGTGATTTGAACCATTGTATATACTAAACTAACTGAGAATTTGGGAAATTAAATTAACGATTTACTTCATCCTGATACCTTTGCATGCTATTGGAATACGTTTCCCAGATTCCATCTCTGTAGCATCTCTCTAGCTAGCTGCTTTAGCTAGCTGCTAGCTACTGTGAACTTGTGCTAATGTTATAACCTCCATAATTAACACCCATTTCTCATTATGGCATATATTAACCCTTGTCATTAGATTTATAAAGACCCTAAATGCATATTTCCCCCATTTGAAGACCGTCCCAGATTACCCAAAGCATGCTGTTCCACATTCTCAATCATATTTGATAATGTGGGACAACAAAAAAATGTTTGAAAGAAAAAAAACTAAAACACATTTTCAACACTTTAATACACATTTTGTTGCTTGAATAGATCACAGACATAATTTGACAACGATTAGGAACATTGTCTTATTTATGACAGATTTATGTCCTTAACATTAATCTAGTCAGAATCCTATGTCATTGACCTTGTCATGCAATTCCCAGGGGAGCTTCTTGATTGACAAGTGCCCCGCCCCTTTCTGTGGACTCACCCCCATGAAGTCATGTGATTTTGGTCACATGACATCCATGCTAAAATTATAGTAAAAGTCCTGTTGACTAAATTTGATTAGAACAGGAAATAAACACACTGGAGTTTAGGTGTCCCAGATTACCCGAATTCACCCTACTAGTTATTACTTAGTTATTTGATAGTGAATTTAAGAAATACATCGTGCAGTGCTGAAACAATGCCAAAACGTAGCAGCGAAAAGTACCACCAAAAATGTACATATGCCCAGGGGTGCACATAAGTGGTCCTCAGGTCCGCATGCGCGACCAAAATTAAAAATGCGCTGTGTAAATAAATTCTGACAGCGCATTTGCTACCGACATGGTTGACAGCTGTTAATGCCATTTTAGATCGACAAACTGTACCGTATAAGATTTCTAATCAAACTGAAAGCATAATCTAAGCTACCGCTGCCATTTTCAAAGCAAAACTGTCTGTAACATTTCATTCACTAAAGCAATTCCATCAGCAGCGCTAAACCCGGAAGCGCATAATACTTGCTTGCCGGCAACCCGCCAAAATAAAAGCTCGCTGATTTTACGTTTGAAAATGATGAAAATAAAAATGATAATAATAAAAATATTAACATTTTATTTTTAAGTTTACTATAAAATAATTGCATTTGTATGTAATACTGCCTTTTTATTTTAAAATAAAATAGTATTATCACACTTGATTATTTAGTTTATTATTTTTTAGTTAGTTATTTTATATATATATATATATATATATATATATATATATGAAGTGCAATAATATTATCACTATTATTAATTAATTATATGAGAACCTGAAAAACTTATGTGCACCCCTGCATATGCCTCTCATATTGGAACTTGTTGACAAATTATTAAAATACTACTGCAAAAGTTGTCTTTACATTATATGGATGTTTTTATTATTTGGCTAAATGAATATTTGACATAAAAATTTGAAAAACAGTAGGCCTATTTGCAATAAAATTTTACTGCAATAGAAACAGATCTTTTTCATTTTGCTAAATCTTTCAAACTCTTATTTTTTTCCTTGTTCAACAACCAGGTGTAAACCACACCATCCCACCACCCGAACCCCCTCAATCGGAAATGCCACCTCCTCCAAACCAACCACCTCAGTTTGAGCCCGATGGTGAGTCAACAATCAAAACAGTATCTTCGCTGCCTACAGTATGAACTCACCTCTACTGGATTTAAAATCCTCTGCCATGGAAATGTGCTATATTATATCTTTGATTAAAACAACATGAATTGTTGATAGATTGAACTTTAAAACCAAAACCTTTGCTGTTCTTAATGTCTTTGGTTGCTAATAAAAAGGTGATTGAATCTTGTACCTGGATGTTAATTGTAGGTAATTTCTCTGGCTGGAAAACTAGCACAGAAGTTTTACCATATGACACTAGTGGAATTCCCCCCGGGGTTGTGGTCTGCCATCTGCCTCAGTACAGGTGAGTGTCACTTCTGTGAAAAGATCTTTTTTTATTTTTATTTTTTTGTCACAAAAACCTATAAAGGCATTGGCCCAATTGTTCCAACACTTCCAATAGAGATCATTTTACTTAAAAAAAATAAATAAATAATAAAAATAAATAAATACTTTTCAAAGAAACTTTTCCTTTCCTTGTCAGTTCTTCAGGGTGAGAAAAATGTCATCATCTCTCTGACATGGTCTTTGTGTATCTTAATTTCAGGTGGTTCTCTCTAGAGCAGTGTGTGGACCTGAAGGCAGAGGGTCTGTGGGACCAATTGCTAGATGACTTTCAACCTGAGATCGTCATTGAGGACTGGTGAGTTATATGACCTGTTATGAAAATAGTAATTTGCAGTGTATATGCAATCTTCTAACAGTAATTACAAACTGAGCTGCACAGAAGAGTCAAAAATTAAACTGGATGTCAGTTAAAAGCTGTTGTAACAAAGGAAGTTGCTGTAATGCAATCTCTTCCTGTCTTGGCAAATTTATCATCAGATTTTCAAATGGTTTGCAGCTAAAGAAAAAAGCGCAAAGGAATCTGAAGTAATTTCTGACATAGCTGGACAATTTAATCTATGAAACAACTGTTTTCTGTTTTAGAATCAGTTTGCATTGTTGTGATTTTTGGTTGAAACGTCTAATTTCAGGAAAAATCACAGGTTTAATATACACTTAATTTAAGTGTCTGAGTGTTTCTCTTCATGTGTAGGTATGAGGAAAGCCAGCTTCATAAATCCATCTATCAGCTTGATGTGAAGCTCTTGGGTGCTGATGGTAAGACGGTCATCAAGCAGCACACATATAACCCTGAAGAGAACCTGGAGTGCTACTCGCACACCTGGAAAAAGGTAGCACACACATACATACACATTTATATTTATATATACTTATATTAATAAGTATTTTATATTCATGTGCCCTCATGACGTGTGTTTATGTGTATAGGTCTCCCATGTATTCTCCAAGTATGGGCCAGGAGTGAGGTACATTCACTTCCTTCACAGACTGAAGAACCAGTTCATGGTTGAATTCTTTAATACCAAAGTCACAGACAGCTCGATTATTATCAAGACCAGCAAAGCCAGTGTGAAATAATCCATAACAGTAAAAAAAAAAAAAAAAAAAGTTAGGAGTTGATGTACTCTGTAGACTTTGATTTTTTTTTTAACAAAGCACTGTTGTTTCGAATGTTTTTATAAATTATCTGCACTTTCATAAGATGTATCTAGCAGGATAATAATGTAATAAAACATTCCTCATTCATTTTGTGACACTGTTTTCTTTTATGTATTCACAATAGTGCTAGATGCACTGGTGTCATTATATTTTAGTACTTATGGCCAGCAGATGGCGATATAGCTCACTGATTGCAGACAAGACGCTGTAATCTGTACGTAGGCTATTACAATGGTAAAAATCATTTCTGTAAAATTACAGTAGTTACTAGTTATTTTACAACTGTAAAATCATAACGAATATGGAACAAGAACTCTATTTCCTAATTCAGAACTAGCTGCCATTTTGTGTTATTTTTATTTTTCAAGACAGTGGTGGTTGTATTTGTTTTATTTTTTTGTGACAGCATTAACTATGCATGGTAGCATGATAAATTATTCTAAGGGCAGTTCACAAATGGTATAACTATTTTTAATAACACTTAAAATATATTTACTACTATAGCCTAACATTAATATATAATTTAGCTATAAATGTATATTTTTCTACTTTTGCATGAAACAATTACTGTAAGAAGAACAGGGATCCCTTTAAAGTATCTCTGTTTTTAAAAGCTTTTAATTATTCTTATTATTGTTTTTAATTATTAATTAGTTATTATAGATGCATATAGGTGATTGTACCCTCTGGCTTTGCTCCAGTTTTTATGGAGTATATAAAGGCAAGTGTTGGGGTATTTTGAGGGCGACATGCTTTGACGCACCAATCAGAGCGTCGCGTTGAGCTGTTGCGCAGTCTGTCGCGTGCTGTGAGCGCAGAGGATGCGCGCTTGTTTGGGATGCTCGCATAGTTCAGGACAGAAACAGACACGCCACGAAAACTTATGTCGCGACTCTCCTGAGCACTGGAGCAACATCCTCTACTGCCTCCCGGTCATGTCTGTCCATCCTGAGCTCTGCCATAGAGGTAAGTTCTGTTGAATAAAATAGATAAAGACTTTTATAGTGCTGGGGTTTATAGTGCTGTATGGCATGCACATTGGTTCACTAATTGCCACTATATCTATCAGGACCGAATACGCACTTGACAGAATCTTTGTATATATCATGAACAGAAGAATGAAATGAACTCATTATATGTTTGTAAGTGTTTGTACTGTTACTTCACAGAGTCGCACCTGTTGCCAGTCACATGTTCAGTTCAGTCTGTGGCTGCTTTACACAAGTTATTAATGAGCCGCTCAACCTTAGGTCTGTTAGGTTTCTTTTGTATTATTTAGAAGTCGATGAAAGCTAAAAACGAGAGTCATTTTCACCCTCCACAAGAAAAAGAGCAAAAGGGCAGTTATTTCTCCTGGCATTGATTCCAAAAAAAAAAAAAAAAAAAAAAAAGTTGATGTAAACACATGTAACCAGTTGGCATATTATTTACTTAAATCCAGTGTTTTTAGCAGTCATAGCCTAATATTTAGAGAGTCAGACTTGTAACCCAAAGATCACAAGTTCGAGTCTCAGTACCAGAAGGAATTGGGGTTGGGGTGGTGTTTTGTGCATCTCCCTACCTTAGTGGTACCCTTCAAACCCAGTGTTCAGCTCTGACTCTCACTGCTTGCCTTTTAATTTCTTATAATTTCACTGAGGGAAACATAGATCAAAGTATCTTTTTTTTCAGTCCACCAAACTGATTCTCTATGTGATCTAATGTGATCTAACAATGATCGTAATGATAGTAAATGTAACTGAAGCTACAATGTAAAAAAATGAAAATCAGCAGTTGTTAACTTTAACTGATCTGACTCTTAAAAATACCATTCTGTGCCATAACCTGTATTTGGGTCGATTCAGTCAAATGTACAGGCTATTGTTTTGACTGTGAATCAGATCATTTATCTTTCAAAGTACATTTTTAGCTTGCCTGATTTAGAGAATAAAAATATAATGACTGGCACACCCATATTTTTAACATATTTTTACTAGGCTTTACAGCACAACCCCCTAAATACTTTTGAATATGTAAAAATTTTTTTTTAAGTTTATTCATATTATATTTTCTGCCGTTGTCCACTGAAATAACACGCCATGTCCTTTCGGCTAATCTCAGTAGATCATCTGATAAAGTGGCCTGTTAAAATTTTTTGCAGCAGAGTAATACTTAAAGTCTTAGATTACATGAAAGTCACGATCGTCTGGTGGAAGTCTGTGCGGTCAAAGTGGAACTGATTAAACGGTAACCTGTCTAGCTCAGAAATGGTGTTGTCTTTCGAAATGGAAAAAAGAAACAGAATATTTAGTTACAATCCTTGGTGCGGTCAGTGAGTAACGTGGGTAAACATGTTTGCAGGGAGAATGCACGCATGATTGTGTCGTAGTGAGGATGATGATGATGATGGTGATGAGAATGATAAAGGTTTCTGTCCCGAAGACTCTCTTACAGAGAAAAGTGTGGGTAAATGAATGCGGGTTCGCGTGACAGAAGATCCATGCAGGAGAAAGTAACTCATTTATCCTTTAACCTACTCCAGTTACTTTAACATCCTCCAGTCCCAGAATTTACATTCCCAGCTGACTGTTTTGTTTTCCATTCTCTTGCTGTGTTTCTTAAAAATCCTACAGAGCAATCACATGGAAATACAAGCACAACAGACACTATCCAATAGCAGCATCTCCCACATGGGCGGACATACACACACAGACACACACACACACACAGACACAGGTTAGTGGTTAACCTCCCTGGGATGAAGGGTCACCTCTAAACGGTAAAGTATCCATGAAGTTCTGTAAGAGACAGAAACATGAGACTCGCCATGAGTTCAGTATGGCAGACCATCTTTACAGTAGCACATTGACAGAGGCTACACCATAAACGTTCTGAGTCAAAGATGCGCATACACTAACGTTCAAAGGCAGCACATCTGTTTTCAACACTGTTAATAATAAGAAATGTTTTTTGAGCAGCAAATCAGCATATTAGAATGATTTCTGAAGGATTATGTGACACTGAAGTCTGGAATCATGGCTGCTGAAAATTCAGCTGTGCCATCACAGGAATAAATCACATTTTAAAATATAGTAAAATAGAAAACAGTCATTTCAAATTATAATTACAAACACATGTTTTTACAGTATTTTTTTAAACTGAAATGTAGATTTGGTGTGCGTTTGAGACTTTCCCTCCAAAAAGTAAACCAGCAACACGTTATTAATATGTAGGCTATTTATAAACGCTTTATTTTAAGCCAGTGCATTTGGGAAAACAGGCTTTCATCAGATTTAGAAGAAATAAAACTCATGAATAAAAATAAAATAGATAAATGAATGAATCATTTAAATTCAAACTTTAATAAACTTTAAGAGCAGAAAAACACAAAAAACCTTCTCCAATCCATTCCTTTTCTCTTCTAGTTGATTTGTATGAGCTTTACCTCCTTGGTTTAATTTTCACTCACTTTCTTTTAACCAATGAAAACTGATGTGTTTTGGCACAAAACGTTTTATTTTATTAAATAAATTTGAACAAAGGATTGCTGCATATTTTTTGCTACTTCCATGCACTGGTGCTTTCACAAAACTAATCTAGTCCATTCTCTCTTTCCCTCTTTTCTAGACTGGTAAATGGGATGTGGTTTATTAAGTAGCCCTGAGCACGCAGCCAGACAGGTGTTTTTTCTGCTCTTTGGACAGGTAATGCAGTGTTTGCATTGCCTGCAGAATGTGATACTCTTGGAGTGAGGTAAGAGTGAAATGGACCTCTGTGGAGTTTGCACTGGAGGAAATATGGACAGAATGGTTGAGATAGATGTTGTGTATAAATGAGAGGACATCAGTGGTGTTTCAGC
This sequence comes from Onychostoma macrolepis, assembly GCF_012432095.1. Taxonomy (NCBI): domain Eukaryota; kingdom Metazoa; phylum Chordata; class Actinopteri; order Cypriniformes; family Cyprinidae; genus Onychostoma; species Onychostoma macrolepis. Next base: position 15,862,146 of record NC_081159.1, on the reverse strand, counting down.
TCACATAATACATCCAAATAGCTAATAAATATGCATGAAAAATATAGTGTTCTGTGATGGAATGTGTGTTTGTACTGTGATTCACCATGCTTGTTGTAGAAGTGTGCATGTGTGTGTTTATGTGTGTCTGTGCATGTAATGGATGGTATAGTCTTAGAATCATGCTCCTTCTATAGATATGATTGTCAGGAAGTGTTTTGTTATTAATAAATTAGTCTGTAATTGGATTTTTTCTGCTGTCACCTGATATTGAGCATTTAATTGTTTCTGCCTATTTTAAGACATAAAACATTATCCAGCTCTAACTTAAAGGGGTCATCGGATGCAAAATTCACTTTTACATGTTGTTTGAACTGAAATGTGTCTTGACAGTGTGTGTACACAACCACCCTATAATGATAAAAATCCACCCAGTGCTTTTTAAAAAAAAAAATCTTGATAAATCCAAACCCCTTTCTCAAATCAAGCCGATCTCAGGTTCTTGGCAGAAAGACGTAGTTCTGCACAGGCCCCTCCCACGATTGTTGATTGAAAGTGGCGTCAATCTTTGGTTTTATCACAGACCCGCCCTGAGTGAGCTGTCAACAGTCCGCCATTGTTTAAATGCCGGAGCGGTTATTGACAAGAATGGCTCCTAAGCGATTGAGGTGTTTTGTTGTTGGATGTAATAATAAACATAGCAGTCGTCATTTACTCCCGACATCTGAGCCGCTGAAGACGTAGTGGATTACGTTTGTTTCTGAAAGGAATATGCCCCCCTATCAACCTAAATGCGTTGCGCGAATCATTTGTGATCCAGCTTCACGTACAGAAGTGAGTATAAGGTTTTTTTTACGAATCTTTGCAAATCGTCTTTCCTAATAATGTGCTAGTTAGCAGCAAGTTCCACGATGAATGCAGCTCTCAGAGAGTGGCTCGGAAGAGAGGGGTGGGGTGAGCAGGGCTCATTTGCATTTGAAGGAACATGCAACATAACGGCTTGCTGAAAACAGAGCTGTTTTTGACAGGGTAAAAAGGGTGTTGTTTTACACTACTATTGAGAATTTTTAACCAAAGTGTGTTATAGACTTTTTATTAAGACCCTAAAGAATCATATCAAACTGTGGACAATGGGCATCTGATGACCCCTTTAAAGGTATGGAGATAAATTATGGCAAGGATTTAACCCTTAAACAGATATTTCCTTTCACACCACATGTAAACATGTAATGATAGCAGAGCTGTGAAAAGTTAATTTCCTAAAACATTTTATTTTTAATGCTACTTGGAAATGCGCTGTAACAAAAAGTCTTATTTAACACCCAACTAATCATTTAAATCTATTGGTTATAGCTCTCTTAGTTCTATTCTGAATCTAACCAGAATCCAAGTGCTCCTCCATTATCGTTTTGAGTACTTATAGAAAATTTATTATATGTATTTTATATTGTACACTATAATTTTTTGATGCCTAAATTTACTTGTAGTGATCAAACTACACTGTAAAAAGTGATAAGTTGACTTAACTTTAAAAAAATGGAGGAAACCCGTTGCCTTAAAATTTTTAAATAAATGATAATTAAAAAAATAATTAAGTGAATTGTCAAATTCACTTAACTTTTTTTTTTTTAATTATTATTTACTTAGGCAACAGGTTTCCTCAATTTCGTGAAGTTAAGTCAACTTATCACTTTTTACACTGTATATATTATATATTTATAATATTGGCCATTTACTAGTTATTGTCAGTAACATTAACAACTTATGCTGGCCAGTATTTTAAAATATTGTAAACATTGTAAAATTGTTATAATTTAAAATTTAAAAAGGCTGAATTTTCAGCAGCCTTTACATTAGGTGTCACATGTTCCTTCAGAAACCATTCTTATATGCTGATTTGGTGTTCGTGAAACATTTCCTCTTATTAGCAATGCTGAAAATGATTTGGCTGCTTAATATTTTTGTGGAAACCAAATTTAAAAAAAATATTTTAGAATTCTTTGATGAATGTGAAGTTCAAATTTATGTTTTTTTCTAACAATGTAAAGTTTTTACTGTAACTTTTTTGATTAATTTAATGCATCATGTTTCCAATGTTATGTTGTGTGGGTAATATAAGTTGAATGACATGCAGGTTGTTGTTCACTATATTTTCTTTGGTGTTCTTATACCACAGCTTCCTACACACTTTTGACTTCGAGTTCATGTCTTTCAGAGTGGGATGATGATGAAACTCTGCAGCTCCTGAGCTGAAGCTCCGCAGCTGCTGCTGAAGACTTGCCATCGCTTTGGCTCTCACACAGAGCACTACCAGAATCTGGCCTCCTGAGGTTACCTGAGTCCACCCACCTCAAAATACCACCCCATGAGGCACTAGTAAGTCATTTGAGATTGTTTTGACTTGAGCTGCCTCAACTGCATTTACATATTCTGTGCTTCATTGAAGAATTTGAGAGGAAATCATAATGTTGGTCCTCTAACCAAACGGTCAACAACTCCTGTATAGATGCACATCAATCTCAGCCTAGAACCACAGTCAGAGTTCACTAAAAAGTATCATACCACCACAGATTTTTTTGTATAATTTATTATTCCAGTCCTTCCAAACTTCCAGTCCAGATGTTTATGTTCATGTGTAGGCCTATTGGTCAGACAAAATGTGATTTAGGCAGCATTTGTCTGATCATGAGTGTGTATCTGGTGTGTGTGTGCTGTGCTAAATATTGCATAACGACTGTGTCGTGATGAGTGGCGGGTGAAGTTGAGACTACGGATCCTTCTAGAGTAACGCTGGCCAGGATGAGGGGCCACCGTAACACACACCACAAGACCTGAGCTCTCAGCCTTCCCACTGCAGTCTGTTGATGAGTGTATGTGTATCTCTCTCAGTCTAAAGCAGTCTGGTGTGTTTGTCTCTCTATGTACGTGTGAGAATGCATTCCTCCTCACATGTGCACATCTGTCGATCTACTTCGTCTTTGTCTTTTGTTAGGTCTGTGAAGTTATCTGCTGGTCTCGGTTTTAATACGTCCCACTTATAGAGCAGCATGTAATATGCAACATGCAAAACTGAAACAGGTTAATCACGTGATACCAGGTCAAATGATCACACACAGTCTCCGATCCGAACACTTGATCTAAACCTGTCATTAGTTAACCACCTGATCTTAGATCGATCTGCAACAGGTTAATTATTTAATGCATGGATGGAGACCATGAAAGCAAGAGTAGTGTTTCTCAATCCAAATGCCCATGTTAGTGTGTCAGTCACTTGCACCGTCTGCGTGCATGTGCCCCGGTGAGTGTGTACACGTGACTGTGTGTGGTTCTGTTTGTGGGCAGACGTTTGTATGATATTATATATATAAATTATGTACAGTATAATATATATAAAATCACTTAATCTTTGATGACCATGTTACAAGCTGATGTCATATTTAACATGCATCATCATTAAAGTTTTTTTTTTGTTTTTTTTTAGGTATGTTTGCTTTAATAAAAGTATTAAAGATGTAAATAAAAAACAACAACTATATACTATTATATATACTCTATTTTCAATCATTGTCTAGGACACAGGTTCTCAGTAGTGGTACTGAAGGGCTCCCACTTCAACAAGGATCCATTGAATTGACTAAAAATGTATTAAAATTGACAGTACAGACATTTATAATGGGACAAAAGATTGTTCTTTTGAAATTTTATCAGGGTTTCCACAAAAATATTAAGCAGCAGAGCTGTTTTCAATATTGATAGTAGTAAAAAAAAAATTAGAAAAAATGTTTGAGCACCAAATCAGCATAATGATTACGCTTTTGTAAAAATAATTAACATTTTATGGTACCTTGCAAACTTCATAGGCTTAGTGGCAACTGTAAGTTGTTACAGTTTTAGTTTAGTGTGTTTAATGACAGCAATAGATGACCATAAGCTGGTGATTATTAGATGTATGAGTGCTAGTGGTAAGTAGACAGAGGGGAATGTACTGAGATTATGGTGTATTGAGACTGAAAGCAGATCTCTGATCGCAGTGTGTTTGTGTGTGTGTGTGTGTGTGTGTTTACCTCATTGGCTGGTATTCCTTGGAGACAGCTGGAACACTCTGTTCTAGAACTCACTTTTAAAAGACTGGCTTAATGGTGTTTTGTTTGTGGTTCACACATGGACAGGTTCAAGTAAAGTTGACTGGCTATGGTTAACTGCTATTGTGATTGATTGATTAATGTTATGAAAGAATTCTGTGACCGGGTTCTTTATTGACATTATTAACTAGGTTAAAACATTAGAATACTGGCAGACTTATAGGCCTACAGTATCTTTAAACATTTCTGGACTGATCTAAAATATCATAGTAACTGTGCATGAAATTAGTTTTCATTTTTTTTAGTTGTGTGTTTGTATTTGTATTTGTGTAAATTTTTATAAAAATCACTGCAGTGTTGATACTATGGTGAGGTATGCTGTATATCAAGCTTTCTGTGAGTGTTTGTGTATGTGGCTGCCTTACACAGTTCTAGGCCAATTGTTTCACGTTGTCCTTCCACTATTATGTAGTCAAGTCCGTGTGAGCGTGTGTAATCAGTATTGGGTGGCAAATACAATAGAGCCTCCTAAAGAGAGAGAAGGTGTTAAAGCACACTCACTCTCATAAACACCTCTCAATCCACAGGACAACAGCAGCTCAGTAGTTGTCAGTGTGCAGGAATGGATGTTGCGGTTAAGAATTTGAAATGAATTCATGGAATTTATTTTGAAAATCAGATGGATACTGTCTAAGCCTACTAAAATTGAAAAATGAAGTTAAACTGAATTTTTACCTTTTTTTTTAACCTAAGAGTGATGTCAACATTACAACTATTATTAAAGTAATTATTAATTAATTATTTGTATTATCATTTTAAGTAGTTCATTGTTAAATGTGAAAATTAGGGATTTAGTTAAATTGTGGATGTTCCCTCTCCTTTCACTTTAGCTAACCACTCTCTTCATTTTCCTTTGTCACTCTCACGTTTCCTAGAACAGATCCTCTCCCTCTATCTCCCTCTCTGTCTCCGTCTGTCACTTTCTCTCTCTGGTGGTGGTAATCTTAACCACTAAAAGGTGCTAACTCCTATTAAGCTGTCAGAGCTCTGTGTGTAAGCCAATCCGGCCAATCACTTATCAGCGGCACTGACAGACTGAAACAGTGTCATCGAGGTAATCGGAGACATTTCAGTTTTGGCACACACACACACACACACTTACCTACACACATAACTGTAAGGGAGTAAATGCATACATGCTCACTTAGACACATACCCAAACAAACACATACACCATCACCCAACATCTACAAAAACATACAAGACACTTTCATACATGTGTATTGGTGTGTTTGTGTTGTAGGGCCAGGTGTGATGGGCAGGTTATTTTTGGACAGTGGTGTAGAGTAGCACAGTTAAGCTAATGTCCAGGTAACCATAGCGCAGCTTAGAAAGTGAAATATGACCACATGGTTCAGTCCAGCACGTCACTCTCAATCTCTACCACACACCACACAGGTGATATGGAGAAATGATTAGAGGAAAATAAGAAAGGAAGAAATCAAGATTACAAATGTATAAATGGATGTGTTATGTCAGAGCTTTTGGTGCATGTCAGCACTCTATTGAAAAATTCTTCATATTCTATCTGTTTAAAGGGATCATATGATGCGATTTCTATTTTTACTTTTCTTTAGTGTGGTATGTAGCTGTTTGTGCATGTATAAGATCTGCGGAGTTACAAAGCTCAAAGTCTCCCACAAAAGGATTTATTCTATCTAAAAGAGAAGGCTGATCCAGACCGGGCTAAAACGCCTCATTAAAACATGCCCCCACATGTCTACGTCACGATGTGGAAATATTTGCGTAATGCCGCTCAAATGTTCATGCAAAGAAAGAAGGCGTGGTTTCAGTAACCGCAGTTGTGATGATGCAGCCATGTCAGGGAGACGCTGTATGTTTCTATGCGAAAGCAAAAGCACTTTATTTGGCCTTCCGAAAGTAGATGCAGTTAGGAATCATTAATTACAACACAACAACACAGCCCAAATGTTCGAATTTGTGCAATGCATTTTATGGATGAGAGTTTTGTGGACCTAGGAGAGTACAAGGATACTCACAAAGGATATTTAAAAAAAAAAAAAAATTGGTCAGTTCTGACCTTGCTCTGAATCAGCGACTGTAAGTATGTTTTATTAGTTTAAGTATTTGCTATTGACTGTTCAAATGCTGAGTTTTGCGTTGCGTTGTGCGTGTGTTTGTGTGTGCGTGTGTGCACGTGTGAGTGCACGTGTGTATGTGAGAGAGTGACAGGGTCACATCACAGTGGAGTCAGCTGTGTTAACCGCGGCTTGTGTACTGCAAATACATACGAGCATCATCACTGTGTCTGTCACGCGACTCTGTTCCCCTTTCGGGCTTCAACTGATGGTAAAACTAAGGACATTATTAACAGTCTTTATAAAGCTGAAGCTGGCGTTTATGGTAAGGGGCGTTACATTTCCGATGGGTGCTTGTGGTGTTCTGCCAATAACAATGCACTGGGTCAGCTGACCAATCAGAGCAGACTGTGTTTATCAGAAGGAGGGGCTTTGTAGAAAATGTTTGAGATAGGCGGGGCATAGAGGAACTACAATAATGTACAGTATTTGAAAAATAATGTGTTTTTTGAACAATAAAGCATGTCAACATATTCGGTTACACCAAATACACAAAATAATGATCTTTAAAATAGCGTCATATGACCCCTTTAATATTTTCACAGTAGGAACGAGATGGACAAGTTGAGTGCAAGGTAATTGAGCTTCTTTAATTTCATTATGCAGGAGATTAACACAAACAGGTAAGCAGAAACGTTAACAGTCATAGGAAGCTCGCTTAATTGAAGTTATAAACTCATTCTCAATTCCTCTTTCGGAACGATCCAAACGAAACTCAAGTCCAAGCAGGTAAATCCCATAGGTTATTCCAGCAGGCGAATCAACAGGTAAGTACAGCCGGTAAGTACTGCACATAAGGCTCAGGATCCTGGAGGTAAGTGATGATCTACAGCGGAGCTTGTAACCTTGAGACCAGTTGATGAGTGCATGAGCAGAGCAGTGGAGGTAAGTGATTGCAGGTGGTGCTAATTAGAAGTCAAGTGATTCTGATCGAGTGTACGTGGCTGGTGTGGCTGTTGACTCCATGACAGTACCCCCTCCCCCACGGGTGTCTCCTGATGTCCGTAACCGACGGCGAGGACGGCCACGGCCTCTAGGGGCAGGCCGATCCGGCTGGAGTTGATGGAAGTCGGTGAGGAGTGATGGATCTAGAATGTTATCTCTGTCCACCCAAAATCTCTCCTCGGGACCGTATCCTTCCCAATCGACCAGATATTGGAGACGACCGCCTCGCTGCTGGGAGTCTAGAACCTCTTTGACTCTGGTTTCGTTGGTGTCGATCTCGGGAGGAGGAGGTACTTCAGGTTCTGCAGAAGGAGGGAGAAGAGGGTTAGTGTATGGTTTTAGCATAGAAACATGAAAGGAGGGTGAGATACAGTAGTGGTCTGGGAGTCACTTTGTTAATCTGCCTGATGATGGGGAAATGGAATGATGTAACAGGGACTCAGCTTTTTACAGGGCAGTCAGAGGCGGATGTCTTGAGTGGAGAGCCAGACTAGGTCGCCAGGTTGGTATTGATGAGCAGGGTTACAGCGGGCATCCAGTTGGTTTTGTGCCTCCGAACTGCCCTTTGCACGATGGCTCTCCGGTCCAAGGGAAGAGAGGTGGTTGGTAACAGAGTATGCATTGGAAAGGTGTTAATCCAGTTGTTTCCTGTCAAAGGGAGTTCTGAGCGTACTCAGCCCAAGGAAGATACTGGCTCCAACTTTCCTGGTGTTCGTGACAGTAGGCTCAGTGATAACACACATCTTTTAAATCTTGCGTTCGGTCTGGCCGTTGGTCTGAGGATGATATCCTGAAGATAAGCTGACTGAGACTCCCAGCAAACGGAAGAGTCCACGCCAGACCCTGGACACAAATTGTGGGCCTCAATCAGAGACAATATCCTCTGGGATTCTGAAATTGTGGAAGACGTAATGAAAGAGGGCCTCTGCGTTTTCCAGAGCAGTTGGTAACCCTCGTAGGGGAATCAACTTGCAGGCTTTCCAGAATCGGTCCACTACCACTAGGACAGTGGTGTAACAGTTGTAAGGAGGAAGATCCATGGCGAAGTCGATACCTAGCGTGGAATGGGCAAGGACACTAGTTTGCCCTCGGGCAGACGACGTGGTGTGGATGACATGACACAGACTGAACAAACATTGATGAAGCGGGCGGTATCCCGAGCCATGTTGGGCCACCAGTATCGGTTCCGGAGTAACGAGAGTGTTCATTGGTTGCCTGGATGGCCTGATCCTGGAGACGTATGAATGGAGTCCAGAAGGTTAAGGCAAAGAGAAGATGGCAAGTAAATCTTCCCTTCTGGATCTCCCAGCGGAGCAGGTTCGTCTTGGGTGGAGACACGGATTTGATTGTCCAGGGCCCATTTGATGGGACAGAGAAAGATAGTTGGAGGGAGAATGGTTTCTGGACATTCTGGAGCTGGGTCTGGTTGGTAAAGGTGGGACAGAGCATCTGATTTCAGGTTTTTGTGACCTGGACGATAAGTGACACTGAATCGGAAATAAGTGAAGAACAAGGCCCAGCACGCTTGGCAAGGGTTGAGGCGTTTAACGTCACGGCGGTATTAGAACTTCTTATGATCAGTGATGACTTTAAAGGGATGTCTTGCGCTTTCAAGCCAGTGCCGCCACTCCTCTAAGGTGAGCTTAATGGCCAGTAGTCCATGATTTCCGATGTCATAATTCTGCTCCGCTGGGGAAAGCTTCTTGGAGAAGTACGCACATGGGGTTCACCCTTCCTTTGTGACAATACTGCACCGACTCCTAAGGAAGCATCAACCTCGACCACGAAAGGGAGATTCGGGTCTAGATGAGAGTGCAGGAGCAGTGCAGAAGGCTGATTTGAGTTGGAGGAAAGCTTCAGTGGTCTCTGGTGTCCAGGACAGGGACATCAGCTTGTGACAGAGAAGGGATGTAAGTGGAGTGGTAATTTGACTGTACTGAGCAATGGAACGATGGTAAAAGTTGGCGAATCCCAGAAACCTTTGTAACTCCCTTACCGTGGTGGGTTGTGGCCAGTTCTTGACAGCATCCACCTTCTCCTGGCCCATCTGTACTCCCTGTGGCGTCAGGATGTATCCCAGGAACTGGATGGTTGACTGGCGGAACTCGCACTTCTCCAGTTTTAGGTAGAGGTGCTGTGTGTGGAGACACTGAAGTACCCGGGTGACGTGCCGTTTATGCTCTGTCAGACTGGATGAGTAGATCAGGATGTCGATGTAGATGATGACAAACTTGTTAAGCATGTCCCGGAAGATTTCATTCATTAAGTTTTGGAAGAGTTGAAGAGTCCATACGGCATTATCCGGTATTCATAGTGTCCTGATGGAGTTGTGAAGGCAGTTTTCCATTCGTCCCCTTTACAGATGCAAATTAGATTATAGGCGCTGTGGAGATCTAATTCGGAGAAAATGCGAGCTCCACGGAGATCTTCCAAGGCGGCTGGGACCAGGGGAAGTGGATATGGAAACTTGACGGTTTGAGAGTTGAGTGCGATAATCTATACACAGCCTTAAAGGGTTAGTTCACCCAAAAATGAAAATTAGCCTGCGTTTTACTCGCCCTCAAAGCATCGTAGGTGTATATGACTTTCTTCTTTCAGACTAATACAATTGGAGTTATATTAAAAATTGTCCTGGCCCCTCCAAGCATTACAATGGAGATAAACGGGTGCTTTTTGTCAACAGTCCAGAAGACGTGAAATAGAGTGCACGCATCCGTAATAAAACGTGCCTCACATGGCTCTGGGGGGTGAATAAAGGCCTCCTGTAGCGAATCCATGCGTTTTTGTAAGACAAATATCCATATTTCAAACGTAATGAACACTTTTTTTCTCACTTCCGCTGACTGTGGTACATTGTAAAATAAATCCGTTAAATTTACGGTAAAAAACCAGCCGCTGTTGTTGCCGGAATTCCACCGTAAAAAATACGGTAGCGACATTTTAGGTTTTACGGTTTTAACTTAAATTTACAGTTAAATACTGTTAGGCCAGCCTAAGGCACACCTGTGCAATAATCATGCTGTCTAATCAGCATCTTGATATGCCACACCTGTGAGGTGGATGGAGTATCTCGGCAAAGGAGAAGTGCTCACTAACACAGATTTAGACATATTTGTGAACAATACTTGAGAGAAATAGGCCTTTTGTGTACATAGGAAAAGTCTTAGATCTTTGAGTTCAGCTCATGAAAAATGGGGGCAAAAACAAAAGTGTTGCGTTTATAATTTTGTTCAGTGTATATAGAAGGTGCACAGTCTCATTCACACAAACACTAACCTGCATCATGGTGAGACTCATTAAACTGAAATATGCAGTAAACATTAAATTTAACAACATTAGATGTAACATACAACCCTAATAAACATAACTGATAAGAAAAACTAAGAAGAAACAGTTATTTCAAAGAAAAAACATCCAATTTGAAATGCAACGCAGGGAATTCTGTGAACATCAATTTACGTTTTTTTCCTGTAAATTTTACATTGTTTTTCACTTCCAAAAACGGTATCTCACCATAAAATTGTCTGAAATGTCTATTACAGTTTTTCACCGTATATATTAGGGGAACTTACCGTAAACCATTTAACAGGTTTTTGCTGTAGCATTTTCACAGTTTTTTACCATTAAAATCATGGTCATTTTTACAGTGTAACCATTCCAGCGGATGACGTAGGCATAGCATGATTAGTGATGAACACAGACAGAGAACAAAAACAAAACGCCGGTCACGAATTAGAAGCACAAAACGTGAATTTGTAAAGAAAAATGTAGGAGGATTTTGATATGAGCCAAGAGGTTTTCCTTTGCTAAAGTAAGGAAACTTTGCTTCCTTTGCTCTTTTATACAAACTCGCGAGACTAGCATACTCACAGACGCGCACGCAACGCATACATCCTACGTCATCTGCCGGAATGGCTTGCACCTATGACAGTCAGCGTAAGTGAGAAACAAGTGTTTATTACGTTTGAAATATGGATATTTTTCTTACAAAAACACATGGATTCACTACAGGAGCCTTTATTCACCCCTCGGAGCTGTGTGAGGCACGTTTTATTACGGATGCTCGCACATAAATGGCTGCCCACTGCTCCGGGTGTGTGTTCACAGTGTGTGTGTGTTCACTGCTGTGTGTGTGCACGTTGGATGGGTTAAATGCAGAGCACAAATTCCGAGTATGGGTCACCATACTTGGCTGTATGTCACTTCACTTTCACTTTCACTTTATTTCACGTCTTATGGACTGTTGACAAAAAGCACCTGCTTATCCCCATTGTAATGCTTGGAGGGGCCAGGACAATTTTTATTATAACTCCGATTGGATTCATCTGAAAGAAGAAAGTCATATACACCTAGGATGCTTTGAGGGCGAGTAAAACACAGGCTAATTTTCATTTTTGGGTGAACTGACCCTTTAAGCCCCCGTCCTTTTTGGCCAAGAAGAAGCTTGACGCCGAAGGAGAGGCAGAAGGACGGATGAACCCGTTAATAATTTAAGAGTTTATTTGCAAAAACCGATAAATGGCACTTTTAAAAAAAATGAGCTGATTACAGTGCATTATTCTCCACATATAGCGCGATATGAACCCTAAACGCGTTTTGTCAAAAATGCCGGTATTGTCCACTTCCAAGGCATCGCGAGTTCACGTTTTACTGCAGAAGCTGACAAGTGCCCTTGTTGTTTGTGAACAGAAGCCGATAAGTCCATTTTAGCGAATCAGAGCGTTGTATTCAGGTCAGGTGACAAGGCTACTTTCACTTTGAAAAGACGTGCTAGCTGAGAGGAGTTTCGTCAAAGCTGACTAAAAGTGATCGAGGATGGATAATTTCAACGAACTTGATGAACCCGGTGATATCTTCGTCAGGGCGTAAAAGGAAAATAAAAGCTGAAACGTTTTCACGGAACCTTGCAAAAGCAGCGCGTTACAATACAGTCTATGATAACAACAACGTTTGTCAGACATCTACATTGTCATCCGAGGAGATTACAAAGATTAAACGAGGGGTTTTTTTTTTTAATGTGGAGTTATCCGCTTTTGCTAGAAAACAAACTTTTAATATGTAAAATAAAAAAATAAAAATACTTTCGGTGAACTTTAATTTTGTAAACTACCTGTATTTGTTTAAGTTATTACTTAATCAAAACAGCCCAACTGCAGTTTGATTGATGTTACTTGGAATGCACAATAAAAAAAAACCAAAAACAAACAAACCATGATTTCTGAGAAAAATTTGGCCAGGATACCGGGGTTACACCCCTACTCTTTTTCAAAGGACATCCTGGAATTTTTAATGGCCACAGAAAGTCAGGACCTCAGTTTAACATTTCATCTGAAGGACGGTGCTTGTTGACAGTACCTATAGTGTACCCATAACTGAGAGATGTGCATGACAGAGATCATTAAAGCTTCGGTGCCAAACACTTCTTTAAAATGGTTTACAAATGCATCAAGGGAGTGCATGATTGAACTTTGAGAGTCCCAGATGGATCTTGCCCATTGGAGTGCTCGTCCCGACAACAAGGAGATGATAAAAGCGATCTTTGCTCTCTCATTCACAAATTGTTGGGGTTGCATTTCAAAGTAAAGGGAACATTGGAGAAGGAAGCCACTGCACTCAGACGCCTCACCGGAGTAAGTAGCAGGTTTGGTCATGGGACATGCGGAGGCAGATGAAGTGACTGGAGATGATGGAAGTGATGAATGGAGTGATTGTACCAGTTCAGCGAAGGGGTCAGAAGTGGCTGGATCCTGAGCATCCATTTTCCTTTCGTTAGGGGCTGGTCTTGTGTCACAGTAGGAATGAGATGGATAAGTTGAGTGCAAGGTAATTGAGCTTCTTTAATTTCAATATGCAGGAGATCAATTCAAACAGGTAAGCAGGAACGTAAACAGTCATAGGAAGCTCACTTAACTGAAGTTATAAACTCATTCTCAATTCCTCTTTCAGAACGGTCCAAACGAAACTCAGAAATCCAAGCAGATAATACCAGCATGCAAATCAACAGGTAAGTACAGCCGATAAGTACCGCACATAAGGCTCAGGATCCTGGAGGTAAGTGATGATCTACAGAGGAGCTTGTAACATTGAGACCAGCCAATGAGTGCATGAGCAGAGCGTCCTTATAAGCAGTAGAGGTAAGTGAGTGCAGGTGGTGCTAATTAATCAGGTGATTCTGATTGAGTGTACATGGCTGGTGTGGCTGGTGACTCCATGACAAATATATACAGGAAAATTCAGATTAAAATGGAAATATTTAAATAAATTTTTAAATTCATGCTGATGCGGTGCTCAAGGAGCAGTATTATCAATGTTGAAAATAGTTGTGCTGCTTAATATTTTTGTGCATTTTTCAGGACGCTTTGATGAATCGAAAGTTCAGAAGAACAGCACTTGCTTAGAAGTCTTTGAACTCTTTAGAACTCTTTTGCAGCATTATAAATGTCTTTGTCACTTTTGTCACAATTAAATGTTTTCTTAAAAAACTTACTAACCCCTTAGTGCTTTTATCCTCATTTTACTGTCTGTTGGTCTCTTTCTCCCTCTGTTTGCATTTAAGTTACTTTTTTTATGGTCATTTTTATATAAAATAAATTTCTTTTGCTGCTTTTCAAGAATTGGCATTTCCTTTAGTTGTTAGTTTATAAATGTTTTAATTATTTAAAGCTGAAAGCAAGCTGTGTGTTTTTATGTCTTTTCTTTCATTTTAATGGTGCCACTGCTGCCAGTCCAATTGTAGTATTAGTCTCCTGAATCCATTAGGTTTGACAGCCTGTGTCCAGTGTGGGCCAGGCATGACTAATGAACCACTGATAAGACCTGTGGATTTAGATTCGGACTGAGATGGCCTAGTTCACATTGTTATTCATATGGTATCCACATATAGACATTGAGCTTTATTCATAAAACACAAGCAAAATTTCTGTATAAATAATTGTAAAAACGCTTTTATGTTAATTGTGGCATAATATAACAAAATACGTATCATGATTGATTGAGCATGCTTTGTATGAAATAATACCACTCTTCTTTTCTGTCTGTCAATCTCCCAACCTCTAGAGGAGAGCCATTCTGGTCGCCATATCTGGTCATGGCTCCTCCTCTACTCTTCCACCTTCTCCTCCTTCTCCTCCTCTTTCCACAGATGTGTGCGGGTGGAAGTGCTCATAGGAACAGCAACAGTAGCGCAGATGGCCCCAAAAGATCCTGTGCTGAGAAAGTCAAATGTCAACCAGGGATTCTACTTCCTGTGTGGCTGCCACAAGACCCCTCACTGCCAATGCAGTCAGTAAGAGCAGTGATCTACTTTGCATTTCTTCTCTACATGTTCCTGGGTGTGTCCATCATTGCTGATCGCTTCATGGCTGCCATCGAGGTCATCACCTCACAGGTGCACAGCAACACAAAATAGACACAATGATAGATAGATAGATAGATAGATAGGTAGCTCTTAGTCTACTCACTGTCCTATCATAACAATAAGGCAAAAATGCCCCACAAAAAACAGTAAACACATGATTGTTTAGAAATCATTCTAATATGCTGACATTTCTTATTATTATTAATGTTGAAAACAGTTGACCTGCGTAATATTTTTGTGGAATCTGTGATACATTCCACATTCATTTGAAATAGAAATATTTTTTTGTAACATTATAAATGTCTTTACTGTCACTTTTGTTCAATTTAATGCATCTTAGCCGAATGAAAGTATTAGTTTCTTTAAATACAAATTGGCATTACTTCATGGTTTTTAAAATATATTTTTTTCCCTTGATTTTCCAGCTAAAAAGACTGCTACATTGTGATTATGTATTTTTATTTTGCTAAAAATGACTTATAGCGTGATATCATATTGGTGGCTAAAATGACCAAAATATTATGCTTTTATGTACTTGATGTGCCATATAGGAGAAAGAGGTGACTGTGACCGGTGCAAATGGAGAGAAGACAGTAATGACAGTTAGAATCTGGAATGAAACTGTATCCAACCTCACTCTGATGGCCCTGGGTTCATCAGCCCCTGAGATCCTGCTGTCAGTAATAGAGGTACGCACACATTTTCAAAACAAACCAGCAACTCGCATCACCCAGTAGTTTAGCTCAAGAGATGTAAAGGGTGAGTGTTTTTTCAGGTTAATTATTAAATGACTGACACACACACACTCACCTCATTACAGTGATGATTCAGCTGCTATTCATCCATGTATAAACCTCATTTAACTCAACGTGGTTAGACACAGAAGTAGTCAGTTAAATACTTCAGCTGTCAGAAAGGGCTCATTTTACTTCTCCATAAATGCATCTGGAGAATTCAGAAATGATTACTCAGAAATGTCTCATTTTTACAAGATTCGGTCTTTCCTTAAACCTTATACAGCAACATTCAGGGTAGTACAAATCATACTACTGTACATTGTTCAGTGGCATTCAACTGTTATTGGTTTAAATCCCAGTTAAAATAAATAGTATAAAAAGTCCCTAAAATGCTTACTAGAACTTAACAAAAAGTGCACATATCTAGCGAGCAAAAAAGCTTGACGAGGGTGCCCAACCACATAAAATAACAAAAAAGGAAGACAAAGTTGCCACACCATAGCTCCACATGTTCTCACCAAAGGTAACATTTTGAGCCATGGCTCTTCATCAGACAAGGACAATTTTTTCATGTAAGTGTCATACTTGAAAACATATTGTATAGTAAATTATAAATTATTACCTGCTTCAGACACATGGTAGTGTTGTTCTCTGTCTGTGTGTGACAGGTGTGTGGACATGGTTTTGAGTCAGGAGAACTGGGTCCCGGCACCATAGTCGGCAGTGCTGCATTTAACATGTTTGTGATAATCGGAGTGTGTGTGTGGGTGATACCTGATGGAGAGGTGAGGAAGATTAAACATCTCAGAGTTTTCTTTGTTACTGCATCCTGGAGCGTCTTTGCCTATATCTGGCTCTACCTCATCCTGGCAGTCATAAGCCCTGGCATTGTACAGGTGTGTGTGTAATCAGAACATGTTTGCATAATGTGGATGTAGATATTTATTAGAGCTGGGCAACAATTAATCGCGATTAATCACATCCAAAATAAGTTTTTATTTATATAATACGTGTGTGTACTGTGTATATTTATTATGTATACATAAAGACACACACGTATGTATTTATATTCATATAATTTTATATTTAATATATAAACATAACATATTTTTCTTAAATATATACATGCATGTGTGTGTATTTATATATACAGTCATGGCCAAAAATATCAGCACCCTTGGTAAATATGATCAAAGAAGGCTGTGAAAATGAATCTGAATTGTTTATCCTTTTGTTCTTTTATTAAAAAAATTCACAAAAATCTAACCTTTCATTGGATGATAAGAATTTAAAATGGGGGGAAATATCATTATGAAATAAATGTTTTTCTCTAATACACATCGGCCACAATTAATTGCACCCTTTTATTCAATACTTTTTGAGACCTCCATTTGCCAGTTTAACAGCTCTAAATTTTCTCCTATAATGCCTGATGAGGTTAGAGAACACCTGACAAGAGATCAGAGACCATTCCTTCATCCAGAATCACTCCAGAGCCTTTAGATTCCCAGCTCCATGTTGATGCTTCTTCTCTTCAGTTCACCCCACTCATTTTCTATAGGGTTCAGGTCAGAGGACTGGAATGGTAAGAAGCTTGGTTTTGTGCTCAGTGACCCATTTCTGTGTTGTTTTTGAGGTTTGTGTTTGGATTATTGTACGGTTGGAAGATCCAAACATGGCCCATTATAAGATTTCTAACAGAGTCAGCCACTTATTGATTTTTTTATCTGTTGATATTTGATAGAATCCATGATGCCATGTGTCTAAACAAGATGTCCAGGACCTCCAGCAGAAATATAGGCCCACAACATCAAAAATACAGCAGTATATTTCATTGTACACATGGGGTACTTTTTATCCCTGTGTTCACCAAACCCATCTTGAGTGTTTGCTGCTAAAAAGCTCATTTTTCAGTTTCATCTGACTATAGAAGCCAGTCCCATTTGAAGTTCCAGTCGTGTCTGATAACTGAATATGCTGGAGTTTGGTTTTGGATGAGCTAGGAGAATTTTTCTTGAAACCCTCCCAAACAACATGTGGTGATGTAGGTGCTGTTTGACAATTTTTTTTTAAGGTTTTCTGACCCCGAGACTCAATTATTTTCTGCAATTCTCCAGCTGTGGTCCTTGGAGAGTATAGACACACGTCCTCTTGCAGGTAGTTTCATAACATTTTATGTTGATTGGAAATTCTTAATAATTGCCCTGATGGTGGAAATGGGAATTTGCACTGCTCTAGCTCTTTTCTTAAAGCCACTTCACTAATTTGTGAAGCTCAATTATCTTTTGCTGCACATCAGAAATATATTCTTTGGTTTTTCTCATTTCTTATGGACGATTAAGGGAATTTAGGCTTTGTTTTCCCCTCCTATTTATATTTCTGTGAAACAGGAAGCCATGGCTGGATACTTTCATGTTCATAATCACCCTGGAGTGCTAAAAATTGTGAATATGAATGGGAATATACTTAAGAGATATTTTACTCATAAGAATTTCTAGGGGTGTCAATAATTGTGTCCAACATTTATTTCATAATGATATTTACCCCCATTTTAAATTCTTATTATCCAATGAAAGGTTAGATTTTTGTGAATTTTTTAAATAAAAGATCAAAAGAATTAACAATGCAGATTAATTTTCACAGCCTTCTCTGATCGTATTTACCAAGGGTGCCGATATTTTTGGCCATGACTGTACATAATAAATATACACAGTACACACACATATATTATGTACACAGAAACATTTATTTTGGATGTGATTAATCGTGATTAATCGTTGCCCAGCACTAATATGTATCTTTTTAGGTAAATGTCTTGGCCAATTTAATTAACTTATTTTCTTGTGTCTGTGTGTGTGTGTGAGGTCTGGGAGGCTCTGGTCACTCTTTTCTTCTTCCCTGTGTGTGTCTTAATGGCTTGGATTGCCGACCGGCGCCTGCTCTTTTACAAGTACTTGCACAAGCGTTACCGTGCTGACAAACGTCATGGTATCATTGTGGAGATGGAGGGTGAGCTAGCACCCAGAGGCATTGATACAATCATGGGAGAAAAATATCAAAACAGCACCACCAGTGTCAATATGGAGAAACCCAAAGAAGCCGAACAGGACAGAGAGGAGGTGAGAAAGCAAATCAAAACCCTATGAGTGAAATTGTGGTGAATGTTCTTGTGTTCCAGTGGATTCCAAGTATTCCAGGGATTATCATTGGTAATTTTTTTTTTTTATTATTCAAACTTTTTATTTTCTTTAATAAGCAAAACAATACATTCCATTTACAGATAATTATTTTGTCAAATGCCCCCAACCCACCTAAACAACGTATCACTTATATACACATATATAATATATCACAGTTATATATGTAGATTGCTAGCATAAATCCAATGAGCATAAGTAAATGAAATAAACAAAGTAATAAAAAAACAACATTTGATTAAATGTGTCTTACCACCAGGACGTTATCCTGCATCCTCAATAAACGTCAAATATTTACCCCAACTTCTCTCATAAACAGACTTTTTTTCCCCAAGTAGTCTGTACAACATTTTTCATACACTCCCATCTTCCCCATAATTTGCAAATTTGTATATTTGACTGTTGTCTTTGGCAACCAGTCAACTACATTGTTACAGTTATATATTTCCATTCAAAACTTTTTTTGAAGAAAGCTGTTTTTCAAACTGTTATTCAGCAAGGATGCATTAAATTGATCAAACATGTTAGTAAAAACATTATTATTATTATTATAATGTATACATTTAGACATATATACTGTATATACCCTTGTAAGAAAGTAATGTATTTAAAATCTATTTATTTCACACTAAGTATAGTTCATATCTATTAACATATTTACTGATATATCCCTCAAGACTTACTGGTAAAAAAATTATAATTAAACTTTTATTTGGAGTACTACTTGTGCACAATGCACATTTCTTAATATTAAGTCTTAAATGTGTTTTAATATCACTATTTATGAGGGTTGTATGATCTTTCAATAATATTGGTCTTTAAATGCAAGATATTTAAAATGTACCTAAAGTATACTTGCAGTAGTTCCATTTCAACACAATCAAATATACTTCAGTATATCTTTAGTTGGACAAAATTAAACTTTCTTTCTCTTTTGACATGTTCAAAATTAAATAGAAATCATTTAATAACTACATTTCTGTCCTGTAGTGTGACGTAATGTCCTATGGTGTGACATAAAAGAACCACAGATTTTTTTGTTTATCTCAAAATATCTTTAAAAAAACAGTTGAGTATTGCAATAGGGGAGATACAAATATCACTCAACTTAAAATGGTATAATTTTCAGCGGTTTTGAATGAATGACAGCAAAGTTTGTCTTGTTGTCAAAGTTTGTCTTGAAATTGTCCAACAAGTCATGGGGAAAAAATTATGTTAATTATAATTTCATATTAAATAAATAGCACTATATGAAAATAAGTGTCTAACAATATAACAATAATAATAACAAGATAAATCTCTCTCTTGCTATTTATGTATTATCTATTTATTTGTCACACCATAGGACAAATTTATGGTATAGTTCTGTAAAAATGTTTTTTTTTTTAAAAAGCAGTGAAAGAATTGACGAAGTTAGTGACCCTTTATATTTTCTCAAATATCAGACTTCATACGACATAAATATATGCATTTCTTTTTCAAAATTTTTATTCTTTTTTTAAAAACTTTTTTTACTATTAGTTTTTTTACTATTTTATGTATATATAGAGATATATTAGTGCTGGGCAACGATTAATTGCATCCAAAATAAAAGTTTTTGTTTGTATAATGTATATGTGTGTACTGTGTAAATGTATTATGTATATATAAAGACACACACATACAGTATATATTTTGAAAATATTTACATGTATATACAAGTATATATTTATATTCATATAATTTATATTAAATATGTAAACATAACATATTTTTCTTAAATATATGCATGCATATGTCTGTATTTATATATACATAATAAATAAACACAGTACACACACATATATTGTGTACACAAAAACTTTTATTTTGGATGCGATTAATCGTGATTAATCGTTCCCCAGAACTTTTATATATATATATATATATATATATATATATATATATATATAATGTATATATGTATATATTTGGGCTGGTAATTGATTAAATTTTTTTTATCTAATTAAATACATGATGTGGCGATTAATTAATCTAATTAATCACAAATCGTTCGCACATCAAATTTGGCTGAGAAATTACTCCCAAAAGATAATTTAAAGTCATTGTTGTGTAAAGCATCAAACAGACATGACAAAAAGTAGCTTTAGCAATAAATGTTTTGTTTGATTCACCATGAAATGTATTACATATACTCTTTTGGACCATGAGGGTGAGTAAATGATGACAAAATTTTCATTTTTGGGTGGGTGAACTATACCTTTAATAATTAATAATTATTATTATTATAACTATGGAAATATTATATTATTTCTTTAATAAAATGATACTCTAGTCTAAATAATACAATAAAATTCGTTCACCTGACCAGAGTTGGTCACCCAGCTGGATGTCATCTCTTACATATAAAGATGTTGAGCAGAACATTGAAATGAAAAATGTTTGGAGGTTACCTTGACTGTCTGTGGTTGCAGGTGATCCGCATGCTTAAGGAACTGAGAGAGAAGCATCCAGATAAAGACCTGGACCAGCTGATCGAGATGGCAAACTACGCCACCATGCAGAAACAGCATAAGAGCCGGGCCTTTTACAGGGTGCAGGCAACACGCATGATGATCGGTGCCGGGAACGTACTGAAGAAACATGCAGCTGCTGAACAGGCAAAACGAGCAGCTGGAGATTCAGCTGAGAATGACCTGGCCACCTGTTCTCACATTGCTTTTGAGCAGGCGCAGTACCAATGCAGTGAGAACTGTGGGAGCGTCAGTCTGTGGGTCTGCTTACAGGGGGGAACCGGCACCAGAACCTTCCACGTCGATTACAGGACAGAGAATGGGTCAGCCAGTTCTGGGGCAGATTATGAGTATTGTGAGGGAACAATCATTTTTCAGCCTGGAGAGACACGCAAAGAAATAAAGGTAAGAGAAACACACCGTGGTGATGTCTAATCCATGAACAGAATGTTCTTTTGAAATACATCTCTTCAATTAATTCAACCAATGCAATCTGTAGAGTGAATCATCACGTTATTATGTTCGGTCATATTTGACTCTGAAAATGAATCTATACTTTCTCAGTTAGCACACAAATTGATGATATAGTCCATCACAGCAATAAACAGAACATGATGCTAAAATATTCATTATATATTCAAATTAATAAGTGAATCATTTGTAAGTGATTCAATTAAAAAAAACTTGGTAAAATAAACATTCAAAGAGCATGTGAAAACACAAAATATATATTTTAATTAATACAAGGATGCATTAAATTGGTCAATAGTGACAGTCAAGACTTTTATAATGTTAAAAAAGTATATTTAAATTAAATGCTGTTCTTTTGAACTGTAAATATCAAGCAGCACTACTGTTTTCAACATTGATAATAATAAGCATCAAATCAGCATATTAGAATCATTTCTAAAGGATCATGTGACACTGAAGATTTTAAAATAAATTAAAATAGATAACATTTATTTAAAGTTATAACAATATTTTACAATATTACTGTTTGGAAGTGTTGACAATAAGAGACCTTATTCAAAAACATTATAAAACTTTTGAATGGTAGTGTAAGTATTTAAGTTGAATATGACTCGGATGCATGTCTTAAGATGCATGTGTGTATGTTTTATAGGTGGGAATTATCGATGATGATGTGTTTGAGGAAGACGAACACTTCTTTGTGCGTCTCTCGAACCTGCAAGAGGGTGAGGGCGGGACCAACACTGATGGTGCCCGACTGGTTGAACCCTTCGTAACCACTGTAACCATTTTGGACGACGACCATGCGGGAGTCTTCGCGTTTAGTCAGCGGGAGCTCTGCGTGGGTGAATGTTCAGGTGTGGTGGAGGTGCCGGTGAACCGGACGTCAGGTGTGCGCGGAACTGTCATGATTCCATATCACACAGAGGACGGTTCTGCGCGACAGGGTGTTGACTATGAGCACACACAAGGAGAGCTAGAGTTTACCAATGAGCAGACTAGGTAAAAGTTCACACTAAAGTTTTAAATTCAGTTTACCTTTACACTCAAAATGTGAACATATTCTCTTTACTTCTCAGATACACACAAATCTGAATTTATGTAAAAATTAGGTAATTATATATATGCAAAAAATGTAGTTTATATACTCTTTAATGCATGAGTGCATGTGTGTTAAATTGATTGTGGAGTATTTTGGTAAGTATCTCAATAAGCAGTCTGACAGTACCACTTAAAACCTTTAATTATGGGCCATTGTTACAACCCATTAATATACTTTACTAACGTATGCAGTACATTTATGATGTGTTATAAGGAATTATAAATTAACATACACTACCATTCATACCATGCTCACCAAGACTGCATGTATTTCACTTTAACAGTAATACCGTGAAATATTGCAATTTAAATTATAACTATTATTTTAATAATAGTTTATTACTGTGATGCTAAATTTTCAGCAGCTTTTACTACATTACTGATTTGGTGTGCAAGAAACATTTCTTTTTATTGTTAAAACATTATGTTGAAAACAGTTTTGATGCTTAATATTTTTGTGGAAACTGTGATGCATGTTTTTCTAAAGAACAGCATTTAATTGAAAAATAAATTTTTGTAACAGTTTAAAAGCCTTTACTGTCACTTTTGATTAATTTAATGTATCCTTGCTGAAAAAAATGCATTTCTTTAAAAAAAAAAAAAAAAAAAATACTGACTTTTGAACGGTAGTGTATGTCAATTTATATATCATATATGTCAGGTTTTAGAATCTATGGTTTAATAACATTTTTCAAATGCACAGTAAGCATTATGAAATACTTTAGTTACAAATGCAACACTCTGAAATACTATTCTGAGCTGTAATTTTGTAATACACTAATATTAAATGTCATAATACATAGTACACCACTAGAGGTCTCTTCTACCCCAGTACTAGTAATAAGGTATCAGTTACATACGCCTTTTTTGTCACCTTTGGTGCTGTTTTCCTATAATCCCTGCCTGATACCTTCAGACCCCTACATGTTTGTGTACCACATTGCTACTAAGATGTTCTGTAGTCTTCTGTGTGGACTGCTGTGGTTTTGAACTTTGGACTGTTGGTTTGATGTGTGCCCAGATGGATCCTACTCATGCGTCAACGTTACTGTCAGTCTCATTAAGCTAATAATGGCTTCTGAGCAGCAAATGTTAAAAATCAGTTTTAACCCAGGACTTGTCCTTGGCTAAAAGATTACATTGACACAAGGTAATTTCACTTGTCTCTGTATTCTCATAAAAAAATCAGTTTTGCTTCTTCAGTTATTCATTTGGATATATTTATAACAACACTATTATATTATAAATGATATCTTGTATTTTAAAAGTACAAGTATTTTGATGAACAATTTGGCACAAATTAACATTAATATTTCCTGCACTTTTGACAGGAATTTTAGATGGTTAGAATCTACTTTTGACAGGATTTTATTTAGTAGGTTTTATTTATTAATTTAGTATGTGAATGTGAAATCTGATGAGGTGAAATCTGTGCTGTCAAGTGTACAGTGACGCTTCAGAGAGCACATGACAAACAACGGCCAAAATCATGCCACACACACATTCTGGAAACTTAATAAATTTACCTTTATTATCAATACAAATGACATAAATCTTAAATGCTCAGTTCAGCAGTGGTTTGTGGAGAAAAGAGCTTGTACACAACTGAACGCTCGCCTCAGTTTGTCTGTGTGTGGGTTAATTATTAATGCACTGTGTGTTAAAGTATTCATGTAGGCCTAACTCTGATGTGATTTAAATGCTGAGGTCTCCTTTAATATTTCAGAGGTAAAACCAAGAGGAAATGATTATTTGTCCTTTGCTCTTTGTGTGCGTGTGTGTCCACAGTAAGACACTACAGGTGCGCATCATTAACATGCAGGAATATGAGAAGCGAGAAAATTTCTTCATTGTCCTTGAAGAACCCAAGTGGCTCAAGAGAGGGATCTCAGGTCTGTGTGTGTGTGTTACTATTCTTTTTAATCATCTCAGAATCTGTTACAGTATTTAATTTTTTCTCTGTGGGAGATTTTTATGAATGCTTGTGTATATTTTCATTTGTTAAGGCTGTTGAAGTTCCAATAGCCTCATACTCACCTGTCTCTCACACAAACACACACACACACACACATTTCTATGACCAGTGTCCAGTTTCAGATGAATAACAACGGCACAACAGGGGGACAAACTAGACATGCGTCACACACAGTAACTAGATCCAACTCACCTACACACACACACTTCAGCCTCACGTTTGTGTGTGTATGTAATATGAGCTCAAGTGTCCGAATAAAAGTGAATGTTAAAGAGAGAATTAACACCAGGTTCGTTAGTGAGCTAATCAGCTACTAGGAATCTCTTTCATTAACCCAACGATTGACCAAGCACTGTTGTAGATAAGTGCAGATAGATAGATAGATAAAATACACATATACTGTACATGAATACATATAAATAAGTGTATTTACTGTTTTTACTGTTTGATCAAATAAATGCAGCCTAGATGAGCATAGAAGACTTCTTTCAAAAACTATTAAACTTTTGAACTATAGTGTACAGTTTATTCATTATTCAAGTGACTGATTCATTCATTCATCGGTTCATTTTCTACTTGCATGCTGCATATAGATCTGCTTTTGAATCAGGGTAAGATGACTCTACTAACTCTTTGTACATTTCTTTTGCAGTGTATATGCAGTTTATTAATATAAATATATATCATTTACTCTCCCTCTCATTTTCCCCAGCCACCCCTGGTCCAGAATTAGAGGATGCCAGGCGTATAGCAGAGAAAGGAAAGCCCATTCTGGGAGAACTCCGCAAGTTAGAGGTCATTATAGAGGAGAGCATTGTTTTCAAGGTACACACACGTCATATGTATACATACAGGAGCAAACTACGGAAGCCCTATAGGCCATGGATAATTATTATTTGGTTACACTTTATTTTGATAGTCCACTTTAGACATTCTACTAACTATAAATAAATTTGTAACTACATGTCAACTAATTCTCATTCATTTGCAACTACATGTCTACTAACTCTCAGAGTAGACTGTTAGGTTAGGTTTAGGGTTAGTAGAATAAGTTGACATGTACTTGCAAAATTTCTCATAGTCAGTATCTTGTATGTTGTGGACCCATCAAAATAAAGTGTTAGAAGTTATTAAGCAGACAATCTACTAATACTCTAATGACTGCTAGTCGACATGTAGTTGCAAAGTTACTTACTGTTAGTAGAATGTCTAAAGTGGACTATCAAAATAGTGTTACCTATTATTTTTATTTTCTTGTAATCTTGACAATACAAAAGTTGTTTTCTCGTGATGTCCAACCCATTATCCAACACCTGCGATAACTGTAGACTAACCAAATTAAATAATAAAATACACAAAAATATCATAGTTCTGTTTCAAAGTAAATAAAGCAGTAATGATGTCTTCAAATCATAAGTCTGTTTTGATCAGGCGCTGTCCTACATGTAATGGCCACATGGTCAGGCTATCAACAGAACTAATGAAAATCACAAACAAATGATGTAATATCATTTTATTTCAAATAGATAAGAAAAAATAGTGGGTTGAATCCAAGGAGCTCTAAAAGATTCTAGAATAGTTACCTGCTGCATACATCTGAGAGCACGCTGCCTGCACTTGTGGTGTTGAATGCTCTGTTGTTAGACCATTTAAAGTGTGAATTACACAAATAAAATGTTTAGCATGTCTCTGAAAAAAAAATGAGCTGTGATTTATTTATTTATTGTATTGACATTATTAAGTAAAGCAAAGTATTGTTGAAATATCAACAACAAGTTATGATAACGCGAAAACAACTTTTGTTACGTCGAGATCAAAAGAAAATTAACTTAAGTAGTGATCACGAAAAAAATAACTAAATAAATATTAATAATAATCCATGGCCTTATAGGGCTTCTGTAACAAACACATTAACTCAGTGCCCAATTTAGTCTGTCTCATGCAGGCAGAAGTCGTATAAGCTGTGATTCCTTCCCTCTCATAGGTCCGACAGGGAATGGCCCCTAATGGAGTCTTAGATGCGGTAGTAGACCACTTTCCTCAGTGTGAAGTGTGTGTTTGGATTGCCCTAAACTTCAGCCTTTAAACACTGTCTGACTGAATCACACCTCAATGCATGAAGATTGTAGAAGATTGCAATTAAATCTCATTTCTTCATCACAGCTCTTTCTGTTTTAATTTGTGTTTATTAATTGAAAGCTTTCAAACTTAGGCTTAATACACAGCCTACAGTACCCTGATGATTTTTAAATGAAACAAAATGTTAATTTGACTGAACAAGAACTGAGCATGAACAGTTCTTTAGTGCAAATTATTCGAGAATACTGTCAATATTACAAAGGGGAATTAAAAAAAAGTGTGCCGACTTCTACGGAGCAATTGATTTGTCTGATTGATTGCTGTTTAATGGATATATTTCTCAATCACTGAGCTTCACTATGGTGTGCATATGTGTTTAGAATACAGTAGACCGCCTATTGAAGGACACTAATCTTGCTGAAGTAATTGGCACACACTCCTGGAGAGAACAGTTCATCGAGGCAATAACAGTCAGTGCAGGTAGAATCAAATCATTTCATTGACTATGTGTGTTTCTTCATATGTGAAATGATTTATACTGTATTTGTTTGCATAAAAACTCTTAAGAGAGTATTTCAGGTGATAGTTTTGTTTCATTTATACCTTTCTCTTTTTCTCTCATTTCTTTCAGGAGAAGGTGATGAAGAAGGAGGGGAGCCTCAGCACCCATCGTGCTGTGATTATTTCATGCACGCAGTTACGGTGTTCTGGAAGATTCTGTTTGCGTTCGTTCCACCCACAGAATACTGGAATGGCTGGGCCTGCTTTATTGTGTCCATTCTGGTCATTGGGCTGCTAACCGCCATCATTGGAGATTTGGCATCTCATTTTGGCTGCACAGTGGGCCTCCGTGATACAGTCACTGCTGTAGTGTTCGTTGCCTTAGGAACCTCCATACCAGGTAAATCTGTAACATAGCTTGTGTGTCTGATTATGTGAAACACAAGCAACCAACTACCATCTCCCTTTCCTCTCTTTAGATACATTCGCAAGTAAGGTCGCTGCTAAACAGGATCAGTATGCAGACGCTTCGATTGGAAATGTAACTGGTAGCAATGCGGTTAATGTTTTTCTGGGGATTGGCGTGGCCTGGTCCATTTCAGCTGTTTACTGGGAGGTCAAAGGTCAGGTGTTTCACGTAGATCCTGGCTCCCTTGCATTCTCAGTCACACTCTTCACCATCTTTGCCTTCATCGTCATGGGTGTGCTGATGCTACGGCGGCGGCCATCGGTGGGTGGAGAGCTGGGTGGGACCAAAACGCTGAAGGTTCTGACTTCACTATTGTTCCTCAGTTTGTGGCTTCTCTACATCACATTCTCCAGCCTAGAGGCCTACTGTCACATCACCGGCTTCTGAGGAGAGAGAGAAACACAAAACAACCAGACTCAAACTTACACTAATTGCATTCGCATGAAATGAGTTATGTTTCCTGTGAACTGAGCTATGAGAGAAATGCACAATGTACTGTATATTCCATGGTAATATGTACATAAAGTAAATATCACATTCTGTATAAACAAACGTACCTGAAAAAAGATTGAGTGAGAGAAAGCAAGATTGTATGACTGCACTGCTGACAGGGACGTCTTTAGCTGTTGAACATTAGCACATTAGAGGTATCATGGACCCTCAGTGGCATGGAGGTCATTTAACACACTGCAAGATGTAGCTCTTTTTTGACAGAACTGTGATGTCAATTTTATACGCTGACTCATGAACAGTAGGTGATGTCCCCTGAAGAGATGCTAGGCCTCTCTCTGAGAGAAAAGGCACTTGTGGCTCTCCAAAGAAATTACCAAAAACTCTTTGACAAGTGAAACCGAACTTCTTTTTCCTGTTTTACTTGAGGATGTCAGACATTATAGGACCTACCTTGACAAGTTGATCAAAGAAAGAATGCATGTGATAATTATCATCATCATAATTCACATTAATATATTTACTCAAATAGAGTCTTGTAGGCTGTCACTTAATCAATTCACTCAAATCTATTATTTCAGCATTTAAATGTAAAAAAATTAATAAATTGAAGTGTTTGTTCTTATTGTGCTTTGGTATTCTGATTGGAACATGTTGTATTTAGACATTAAAAATGAAATTAGTTACAACTATTTTGGCATAATGTAATCCCAGTACCACATTTCCAAGGGCCATTCCTTGAATTGTTCTGGTTCACTAATAATTTCCTTTACTAAAAACTATTCCTTTTTATGAGCGTTTGTCCTCCTATTTTTTACAGTAAACAGCAACAATATACACCATGTAGAATTTTCGAGGTGAGCAAATGCTTTAGTTAATTTTCCAGAGGGGGGGGTGTAAGAATTATGAATGTGAATCATTAATGTTGTAAAATTACTACTAACTACACATAGTAATGCGGACGTAATATCAACACTTCAGCGGTTGACAATATAGATGTTTTTACTGTTATCTGTGAGTGAGACAAAAATGGCTGCTTTGAATCAATGAACGAATCTTTTTAGTGAACTGATTCAAAATATGCGAACTACTAGAATGAATGAAAAACCCGCCACTACAAACCAGTAGGAAAACGCGCCTTTAGTTTGAGTTACATCAGCTAGAGCCAATCACGTTCGAGTGTTAAAGACCCCGCCCCTTCTTGGAAGTGAGAGAAATCTACAGGCCGCGCTCGCTCAGCCGGTGACGGGTGATGCTTCCGGGCCAAGAGCGTGAGGAGCATGAGATAAGATAATAGGTGAGAGCTTTATTTTGATTTACGTGCGCAGGTTTTTAATCGGTTATAGGTAGTAGCGATGATCAGGTCTGTATCTGCTTGTATTTATTCGCTGTATTATTCTCCTGTCGGCCAAGATTTGGTTGAAGCACCTTTAATCAACCGGAAGAAGAAGACGTCCACGCGCCCTCACACGGAACCGAGGACGTCGAGTCACACAGTAAGTCCGCGTGCAGCCGACGGTGTTGTTTATTGTGTATTATCCAAAGCCTTCTCTCTTCGCATGTGTTTATAAACCTTGTACGAAAGCTCGGGACTTTACTAGTTGCGCCAGTTGATGGATCTTTGCGCTTCGGTAGGTGTATGGTTTGATTCAAAAACGTGCCAAACAAAGAGCGGCCTGCGATTTTGGCGCACTTATTAATGGCGTTAATCTTGTGTATTGGCTAACAATCAACCCACTTGCTACGTTCTCATCCATATTATGCTTATAAACCCTTGTCCTATTGTCTGGTATGAATTTGGTTGTTTGAGTCTTGTTAACTTTGCTGTTTGTATTGATAAACATGATTGAACAGTCCATCAAGTGACTGGTGTTACAAAGGAAAGCGAAACTAAAACACAATGCTTAAAGAAATACGTTTACTCTTTATAGTCTGCAAGATCTCATATCTTAAGTTTTGACCGATTTGGAAGCTTGCACGTGATAAGGGAACAGCTGATCGCGATTTGCAAAATGTTTTTAGCACATGCAGGATTGTACTAACGTGCTTTCATTCACTCTTATTGATCAATGATATACACAAGGCACTTTATTTATACTATGAGGATCTCTACTTTACGGCAGGGCTTTTTAACCCTAACAGAACCAGGGAGTTTACATCTTAGGTACACTGTAACTTTATTGCGTTATGTAATGCCTAAATTTAGCCCAAAAGAGAAAATTGTCATTTACTCACCCCATGTATACATTGACTTTCATTGTATAGGAAAAAAAAAAAGAAATAATCTTTTTAAAAATTGCCATTTGTGTTTTGTTGAAGAAAGTCCTACAGATTTGAATTTGTGTCAGGGTGAGTGAATTCAGTAAAATGAAGATTTTTAGTTTTGGTGGATTGCCCCTTTAACCGGTTGTGAGTATGATTATTTTATATTTAGAAAAGAGAGTTTTATAGCATTTCCACTGACCTTGAGAAACCCCCTGGTTAAACTCTGATTTCTGACTTTTTTTTGTGTGTATGTGTATTGTTTCGTAAAGTAAATATGTGCAAGTGTTATTGAATTTGTGCAATTAGTTATCATGTAGTATATATTAGCAGGTTTAAAATTTAAGTTCTGCCTATTTTAATTTTATTTATTTTAACTGAAGGTTTCAAATGGGTACCAATTGATTTCTTAACCTTTGTCCATACTACAGGTGCAAGATGTCTTACTCATCTCGGAGTTCCTCTCGCGCCGCTGACTGTAAGGTCTATGTTGGTGACCTTGGCAATGGTGCAGCCAAAGGTGAGCTGGAACGAGCCTTCAGTTACTATGGACCGTTGCGGAGTGTGTGGGTAGCCCGGAACCCTCCAGGTTTTGCCTTCGTAGAGTATGAGGATGCCAGGGATGCAGAGGATGCCGTAAAGGGGATGGATGGAAAGTGAGTCAACTTGAGTTCTACCTGCCTACATTTGCCATGATGCTACTGCAGCACATTTAACCCCCTGACCTCTTCAGGGAACTCAGACCCGCAGGGGTGAGTGTCGGCGGTTTATCACTGTTCTTTTTCCGCACACAAAGGCCCCAATTTATTTGGTGTTATCCTGGATGCAGATTAATTGTAGTTTGAGTTCAGTTGTTTTTCTTAGTTTATCTGACATTAGCCTGCATCTAGGTAAAGTGTGTGGCTTTGAAAAAAAAAAAAAAAAAAAGTGTCACTTGGGGCGGGGGATTGTCAACAGCTGGGACACGCATATTGAGCGCACCTTTGCTTGGCATAGGGAAACAAATAACCTTCTGATCTGTAATATCCTAGGGTGCTTTGTGGATCCCGCGTGAGAGTTGAGATGTCTAATGGTATGTCCAGAAAGTCTCGTTATGGCCGTCCCAGTCGCAGACAATTTGACCCCAATGACCGCTGTTACCAGTGTGGGGAGTGTGGTCATTATGCCTACGACTGTTATCGTTTCAGCAAGCGGCGAAGTCGACGCAGCAGGTACCTTAACCAACTTTTTTATTTTATTGCATTGCTACCTGGCACTGGTTTATTGCTAATCTTTCATTTTGTTTCTGTTTCTTCTTAGGTCAGCATCTCGCTCTCGGTCCAGATCTCGTGGCCGGCGCTACCGCTCTCGTAGCCGCAGCAATGAAAGGTAAGTCCTCTCACTACTCCAGCTGTGTTTGGGCAGATTTACAGTCTAGATGCGTCAATCTGATTTTGTGACACTTTTCTTTTTCACTCCACTTTTTATTTATTTTTTTTTATTTATACTTAGGAGGTACCGTTCACCTTCATACTCAAAACGCAGAAGCAGGTAAGCTGTGTTATCAGGCCACAGTTCTGTTTTTACCAGTTCTAACTGCAGTATGTCTACTTGCTGCGATCTTTCTGAAGAACCAATTGGCTTCCTAAAGGTCCCGATATACTTCAAACGAAATAGAAGAACGAACTGATATGATGTAATTTCGAATAAAATCAGTTCGAAACAGCTCACCAATGCAAACTTTCCTGGGGGAGTTCGTTTTGGCTCCTAAACACCTTTGAGCTACCATTGGTCCGTGGCGATTATGCAATCGGTGGGTGTGTTCTGGAACTCCACCTTCTTTGACGTGCTATTTTTTTTTTCAGTTCGTTTCTCATTCAGTGGAGGTGAGACAGGAGAACAACATCTCAAGTCACTAGCAACATAAATACACTGTCTCGAATAGCTGAGCTATCACAAATATATCCGCACCTGTACGATCGCTTGCAGAGAGACTTTAAAGATTCAGAGAAAGCGTTTAATTTATAGAACGAAATTGCAACAAAGCTTGGTGTGGACAATCTGGAGTAATGCAAAAAGCGATGTAGAGAAACATCAGATGCAAGTTTTCCAAAGCCATGAAAAGAATGAAACGAAGGAGTAAAGAGATAAGGTAGCAAGTCCCAAATATATTTGTTTCAAATAAATGTTACACCATACTGCTGCTGCTGTAGTAGTTCTTTCAATAAGCGAATTTAAAAGGTATACAATAAATGAAATGCTAAAAGAACATACAATAATAAACCTTTTGTTTTTATCAAATTACGACAACACAAAATATAAAAATGTGTAATTGATCCAGTTTAATAAAAGACCTAGATACACCACCATTGCATCTTTGTGTTTAAGGTGAGCGTCGCGACACGTTTAATCTACACCCCGCCTCCAGCAGCGCGAGGGTGTTGGAATGTTTGAAAACAGTATACTGTTGCTCAGCCTTTTCCAACCTCT
Organism: Onychostoma macrolepis; assembly: GCF_012432095.1. Taxonomy (NCBI): domain Eukaryota; kingdom Metazoa; phylum Chordata; class Actinopteri; order Cypriniformes; family Cyprinidae; genus Onychostoma; species Onychostoma macrolepis. Next base: position 15,829,421 of record NC_081159.1, on the reverse strand, counting down.
TTTTGCCACCAAACGAAAATGAACTTCGTTTGATCCAGTACAGGTGCATCTCAATAAATTAGAATATGGTGACATGCTAATCAACTCAAAACACCTGCAAATGTTTCCTGAGCCTTCAAAATGGTCTCTCGGTTTGGTTCACTAGGCTACACAATCATGGGGAAGACTGCTGAGCTGACAGTTGTCCAGAAGACAATCATTGACACCCTTCAAAAGGAGGGTAAGCCACAAACATTCATTGCCAAAGAAGCTGGCTGTTCACAGAGTGCTGTATCCAAGCATGTTAACAGAAAGTTGAGTGGAAGGAAAAAGTGTGGAAGAAAAAGATGCACAACCAACCGAGAGAACCGCAGCCTTATGAGGATTGTCAAGCAAAATAGATTCAAGAATTTGGGTGAACTTCACAAGGAATGGACTGAGGCTGGGGTCAAGGCATCAAGAGCCACCACACACAGACATGTCAAGGAATTTGGCTACAGTTGTCGTATTCCTCTTGTTAAGCCACTCCTGAACCACAGACAACGTCAGAAACGTCTTACCTGGGCTAAGGAGAAGAAGAACTGGACTGTTGCCCAGTGGTCCACAGTCCTCTTTTCAGATGAGAGCAAGTTTTGTATTTCATTTGGAAACCAAGGTCCTAGAGTCTGGAGGAAGGGTGGAAAAGCTCATAGCCCAAGTTGCTTAAAGTCCAGTGTTAAGTTTCCACAGTCTGTGATGATTTGGGGTGCAATGTCATCTGCTGGTGTTGGTCCATTGTGTTTTTTGAAAACCAAAGTCACTGCACCCGTTTGCCAAGAAACTTTGGAGCACTTCATGCTTCCTTCTGCTGACTGGCTGTTTAAAGATGCTGTTTTCATTTTCCAGCAGGATTTGGCACCTGCCCACACTGCCAAAAGCACCAAAAGTTGGTTAAATGACCATGGTGTTGGTGTGCTTGACTGGCCAGCAAACTCACCAGACCTGAACTCCATAGAGAATCTATGGAGTATTGTCAAGAGGAAAATGAGAAACAAGAGACCAAAAAAATGCAGATGAGCTGAAGGCCACTGTCAAAGAAACCTGGGCTTCCATACCACCTCAGCAGCGCCACAAACTGATCACCTCCATGCCACGCCGAATTGAGGCAATAATTAAAGCAAAAGGAGCCCCTACCAAGTATCGAGTACATATACAGTAAATGAACATACTTTCCAGAAGGCCAACAATTAACTAAAAATGTTTTTTTTTTATTGGTCTTATGAAGTATTCTAATTTGTTGAGATAGTGAATTGGTGGGTTTTTGTTAAATGTGAGCCAAAATCATCACAATTAAAAGAACCAAAGGCTTAAACTACTTCAGTCTGTGTGCATTGAGTTTATTTAATACATGAGTTTCACAATTTGAGTTGAATTACTGAAATAAATGAACTTTTCCATGACATTCTAATTTGAGATGCACCTGTATATCGGGGCCTTAATTGTCTGGGCTATTGTGTTTTTATTTTTTAAAACCTTCACCTTTTGCTTTCTAGGTCAGGCTCTCAGGCCCGCTCTAGATCCAGAACCCCTGTGCGGCGCTCGCGTTCACCTGTACGCAGGTCGAAAAGCCCTGTCCGTAGGTCCAGGTCCAGATCCAGAACGCCTGTCCGTAGAGACAGGTACTTAGTTTACTCAGGCTAATTTATTTCAGTTTTGCGTGTGTGACGTTAAATGTATTAGTGTTGTACGTGCTTTCTCAGTTTAAATTGTTTTTGTATTTGTAGCCGCTCCCGTTCACGATCTGGTTCTAGGCCGAGAGATCGTAGTGTGTCCAGATCTCGGTCTCGTTCGGTCAGTCACAAGAAAGACAGGTAAATGCAAATTTACACAATGGCAAGTTTCAGTTATGTCGTTCTTGTAGAAAACGAGCAGATTCTGATACTTTGTTTCATCTTAGTCATTCCAGGTCTGCCAGCCCAAGGAGAAGTCCAACACCGGATGCTGACTGATCTGAACGCTGATGCTTCTCCCCCCCCCATTCCCCACCTTTGCCTCAGGCTGAAATACATTTTATCTCCATGATTTCAATACTGGTTCTACTGTAGCTACAAAGCTATTTCTTTTCTTCTCCTTCCCCAGATTTTAATGAAAGCTCCTTGTAAAAGCATCCCTATCATCTCATGATTTTTTTTCCCATTTACATATCCCCCTTTTTTTCCCCTCCCCCTCCTTCAGATTGTAAACCGGTTTTTATTTTTATTTTTTTAAGAGCTCCATTGTTTTAATTTCAGTGTTGAGCCAGTGTCCTGTGGTCAGTGATTTGTGGGTAAGGTGGTGAATGAGCTATGTTGTGATTTAGTCGGTGTATTATATGAGCTGAAGAGTACGCTGTGATTTGTTTGTAGAGTTTGTTTTTTTGTTTTGTTTTTTTTTTGCATTGAAAATGGCAATGATCTTTTTAATAAAGTAAAGCTTTACAAACCCAACTGTTTCTGTGCAAAATTTTTACTGATGTGTTTTTATTTTTTTTTTTAAATTAAGGGGTAGGGTTATGCTAGTTTAAATGGTAGAATTTACAACCAGCTAAAATTTCATATACTATTAATATACTTATTGATTTGTAATTTGCTTTTTTATATTGTAAAATTTCATCTAAACTTTTTGGTAATTTAATCATATTTCCAGTTAATTAATTTAGTTATATAATTATTGTGGCGTGGGTTTTTGATAAGATTTTGGTCATATCACCCACCCATAATTTTTTTTACCATTGTTGCTTTTGTATACAGAGTTTAGTCCTATATGGTTGTTGCATTTCTCCTGGGTAATACTGTGTAGTTTGCTTTTCCCAGGTTTTATGTGCGTTTGTTTAGATTTTTTTTTTACAAACATAAAGGTGTTAATTAGTGTTTTGATTTGACTCCACTCTTGAATCAGAACAGCAGATCATATCAAATTGTCCACCAAAAACCAATTATGTAGAATTGCATAGTTGAGGAAAATCAATTCTATTGTATTCTAGGCACACTGAAACAGGCTAATTAAATTTTATAGGTGGAGGGAAACCAAATGTTTTGTATAATTATATATTCTTTCGTTTGTAACATCAGCTATATCAAAACCATTTTTTAGGACAACACGAGGAAAAATGTGTGGAGACATTTAAAACCAAACTGATTTTTGAATACCTCTCCACTACCTACATGATGGCTCAGTCTGGAGAAAAATACCATTACATAATCAGGTTTACACTACTCTATTATAATACAGTAGTAAAACTGCCAGCCCAGACGCATTCGAACGCGACTACGAAGCCCTAAAATAGTGTATAGCTAGACTGCTCAGTAGGTGTTATAACGCAACCGTTCCCATGTTCCCTTTTCCTCTCGCGTTCCCCTCCTCCTGCGGGTTGCCGTAGCTGCAGCAGTAGTGTGTTCCATTAGAACATTTTATTTGAGACAACATGGCTGCTGCGGCAGGCCATTATTACGGCGACGGAGGCAGAGCAACAAAAAGACAGAAAACGGATAGCGACGGAATGGCCACGGTACTTTCATTTTATTCAGTTTATTGCGTTTTTCATGCTTGTGGCGATAGACTTTCATTTTCCCTCGTGAAACGCGTTTTTTCTTCATTCAATACGTGATGCTAAGTTAGCTTGTAGCCAACACAAGTTCGTCTGTTTAGTTGTGAAAAACAATCACGCGATTGCAGAGAGTGTGATAAGTGCTAGCTATAAGATGAGATATATAATTCACAGCATCTAATACATCTAACTGGTACCTGTGGCTCGGCTAGCAGTGCTTTACTCAATGCCCATTCATTGTTCTGTGGGCAGTCAGCTCAGACTATAATGTAAACCGTTCATACTGTATGTTACAGACGTTTACTTATTTAATAAAATGGAAAATGGAGTTAAGTGCACGAAAAAAAAGAGAATTGATAAACGCTAATCTTGGTTTAGACGAGTCTCATCTTCGTATCTTTACGTTACTCTGAATCTGATGTTGGATTAGGTCCATTTTGCTAACCCGAACCTTTATTCACTTAAAAATACAGAATTTTGCATCGTTTTGGCCAATGGAGTGAAACAAATGTGTAAATATCATATATATTTGCTTTAAGCATTCACAAGGATTCTGGTTTTACATTATTGTCTGATTTAACCTCTCAGTCCTCCCTTTGTATGTTCAGGAGGGTTATGACGACCCGCACAAGACCCTGCCCTCGCTTGTGGTTCATATAAGGGGGCTTATTGACGGCATTACCGAGGCTGACCTGGTGGAGGCGCTACAGGAGTTTGGCACCATAAGGTAACGCACATTGTGGAAATGAATCGTTTTTGTGCCAAATGGTATCCTCAATCCTTGTGGTGCTCATTCGAATCCATTCTTTGGTTACAGTGAGTTATATGAATAAGTTAAAAATGTGTATTTGGGGTGAATCTAGAACAGAGGTAACAAAGGTTCCTTTAAACTAGTGGCACTCTACCTTTTTGACTCAAAGTCTCCCTGTTGTCCAACACAATATTCTATATATATCCTCCAATATTTCAAAAGTATTTTTTTTTTTTTATTAACCAAGTGTTGATAATTTAATTCAACATTATTCATATTGTGATTTTATACAATTCAAGAAGTTGATTCTGGCCTCCTTAGAAGTTGGAAGCTAAGCCCCCCTGGTTGAGAACCACTGCTTGAAATGAAAACTAATTTAATAGTTGATTGTAAAAAATATAGAAGTAATGTCTTCTCTGGTAATACATTTCATAAGAAGTCATCAATTTGCTGTTTATTGGTTTGCATTTTGCACTATTTATAGAGAATTATTTGAGAAATTCAAAGTTGTTATTGAGAGTCTTTGTATATGCGTCTGTTTTTCAGTTATGTTGTGTTAATGCCAAAGAAGCGTCAGGCACTGGTGGAGTTTGAGGACATGAACGGCTCCTGTAACGCTGTGACTTATGCTAACAATAATCAAATCTACATCGCTGGCCGGCCATCTTACATTAATTACTCTACCAGTCAGAAAATCTCTCGGCCCAGCAACTCTGATGATACACGGAGCGTCAACAATGTACTGCTCCTTACCATCATGAACCCCATCTATCCCATTACCACTGTAAGTTGTTTTGATAACACCCATCATGGTGTAGCTGAGTGGACTCTATTGCCTAGCTATCTACTCAAGGTTATTCTCATCCCTGTCTCTGTTTATACACTATTGTTTCTTGTCTGTAGGATGTTCTCTACACCATTTGTAATAACTGCGGACCTGTGCAAAGGATTGTGATCTTCAGGAAAAATGGAGTTCAAGCCATGGTCGAATATCCTTGAACAAAAAAAATCTTCTCTAATGTGGTATAATCATTTCTGCACAGTGCATGGGGCTCATCACAAGAACAAAGCTTAAGTGTCAAAGTGTAGTTTATTCTGCATGCTCTTGTTTGCAATCGAAATATTGTTCTCTTTGACATTTGGTCACATTTGACTCGGTCCAGAGTGCACAGAGAGCCAAAGCATCTCTCAACGGAGCTGACATCTACTCAGGCTGCTGCACCCTTAAAATTGAGTACGCCAAGGTTAGTACCCCAAAACATTACATGTATGATACCTCTTGTGCTGTACAGTGCCCTCTGCAGGCCTGGGGTCAGTTGCGTAAACATGTAAACTCTGTCTTAAGAACTGTTTGACTAACTAGCAGTTAACCAAGTCGTAATCAGTCTTCAAATTAGACCTTATATATGACCAACTTGCAGATAAAAAAAGACTAACTTTTAAGACTAGTCTAAGTAGTTTATGCACTCAGTTTCTTCATTAAAAAGTACACCACTGGTGCTCAGCTGGGAGACTTCTGAGGGAGCCTCAACATGGCTTAAAATTATTTTAATTTTTTTTTTTTAAATGTGAGTTCTAGACCTGCAAAATTCATGCAAGTCAATATAATCGTAAATTCTTTAAAATACTCATTCAAGTCAAATGACACAAATGTTGATGACATTGGTACAATTGAAATGGTTGTGACTACATATTACCCTGATTACTAATGAAAGCTCACTTTTTATTGTATAGCCAACCCGTCTCAACGTCTTCAAAAACGATCAGGATACTTGGGACTACACCAACCCCAATTTGAGTGGCCAAGGTACAGTACAGCTCATGCACTCTGTCTGTGCTTCTTATGGTTTATGGGGATGGGTGTGTGGACAAGCCTCCTAAAGTGACATCTTTTCCCAAGGATGTCACTTCAGTGATGCTGCTTTATTCTTGCGTTCCTTCTGTTTGGATTATAATACAAATATTTACACAGTTGTAGTTGCGTATAGACGTTCTTACATGGACAAGCATTCTTGCACATACGCAAAAAGAACACGCGCCTTTAAAAAAAACCAAACACATCCGTTCATTTAAACCAAAGACATGCACTTGAGTGGGCCTGATTATCATATTGATGGCAGAAGCGCACATCCTTCTTAGCTCATATTGACATACACTTGTCTGTTGCGCATGTCACCTGTTTCGTGTTACAGCATAAGTCTTTCTCATATACACAGAAATCCTTAGGAGCAGGCACTCTTTCACCTGTACTCACTAAGCATGACACCGCATCTAGTTTGTTACATGATGGAGATTTGATTTTTTTTGCTTTGCAATAGGGCAGGGTGCAGAAAATTGGAGCTAAACTGCAGAGTTTAACTCCAACCCCAGTTTGACATTGTACTAGCTAACCTTTAGCATCACTAGAAATTTCCTGGTGGGTGTGTCGGGGCAAACTGAAGTTAGACCTCTGTAGGACTATGCCCTCCATGAGCAGGATTGGACACCCCAGCAATAGGGCAAATGCTTGCCTGAACATGGTTGTAGAGCCAGGCTTGATGTAAGAGACAGGTAGATTTATGAGCGCAAAGATTCACAATGATCCAAGCAAAGTGTAATGGATCGCTCAGATTCACTGTTCTAATGTAGATTTTGCATTCAGAATGCTTTTATTGTTTGCTTTTCTTTAGCCAGAGTTTATGTAAATGCTCTGCTTTGTAGGATCAGATTCACATTTGAACATGTTTAAGCAATGTGATTTTTAGAACTCCCAAATGTGGTTCATATTCAGTGTTCTCCACTTTTTCCTTATGTAAATTGTCTATGTATCAGGTCTCTCAGGGTAAAACTGCTGAGCTTTTTTTAGTCCTGAGTTGAGATACATTAAGCTCCTGTGCTTGAACTAGCTGCGGAACACATTTTACATCCAACAAAACATTTCCATCTACTTACGTTTCTCTGCAAGACACACTCGCAGCAATTCAACAGGCCACATGGAACAGTGAAACGGAACTCACAACAACTTTAAATGCTTCAAAGATGGCAATTTCACTCGTATCGACACGGATTTTTAAAAAAACAAAAAACACTCAAGATATTCTTCCACTCAGCTAACATCTCCATTCTCTACAAAGGTGGCGGACATCTTAATGACACATTTAGGGGAATGGGTCTAATCTCTTTGGATAATACATTACAGCCAATCACCGAAGACCTTCGCACATCGACTGATCGAGCAGCAAACACATGAAGCAAAGTGGTACAGATACACAGAACAACAGAGAAGAATTACACAGATATTTCCTTCTCATTCCCTGCCTAATGTCGTCATGTTTCTTGGGTGTTTGGGCTACTTTTGCTCTCGCTTCTTTCCTCTTTCCTGAGAACATCATGCGAACATGCAAAGCTGACATAACAGTGACAACACACCAGATCAGGATTGCTACAACACAAGCGCCATGGTCAGAGACTGCCAAACTGACATTGCCATGACAGCACAACAGCAAACAAATTGTTTGAGGTTTACGCAGAGATCAGCGAGTCGACATTATCATCACGACACAAGTCAAGATTGCTCCAACACAGCGGCGGTGGTCTCGTTGCGCGCAGCACGACAAGTTGACATCGTCACTACTCACCCAGCAAAGAGCAGACATTTGTCTATATGTAACTAACAGAGATGACATCGACTTCACACCGTGACACATCCGAAACCGCATGTTCACAGGCCACATGCTCTGACATCAACGTGAGATTGTGGCAAACACATCTTGCTAAAAATAGCGAAATGCACCAGACAAGACACTACGGGCGACATTAGCAACAATACACCACTGTAACACATGGGAAGGACCGCAGCTGCTCTCCCTCCCCAAGCCCTGTCTCTTTGTGGACTGAAGTGCTTTCTATCTCTCATTTCTCCATCCCTTCTTCTCCTCCTCTTCCTCTCTGTGTTGAATCTGTTTTATTCATTGGGCACGGCTGACCGTGTTCTGATCCCTGTGTTACGCCCCCTGTGTGACGCAGGTGTGGATTAGTCTGACTGCTGGTGTGGCGTCTCTTCTAAACTCAACACCGTCTGCTGTCTGCTATCCACCTGTACTACTACGGTAAGCACCGATGTGCCTGGAACGCACCAAAAACGCATGCAGAGGACTAGGAGAAATGTCCTAAGGAACTGAATGAAAACTAAATCATCAGGAGTAGGGCGACTGGTAAAGAACATCACACTTCCATGGTGCCTGCTACATATGTTTTTGTTTTAATGGGTGTATAGCGTACTGCTTATTCGATCTGTTTGTCCTGGCTGGATGAGCTGGAACTTGGTTGGTAAGATGTGTTACACACTTTTGGCATGAAGTGAAGACCCTTGAATACTCTCGTGTGGCCTTTTAGGGCTAAACAAAGAATCCTGTCTTTTTTTTTTCTGCAATGATGAGTGGATATATGCAGCTCTCTTTTAATTCCTTTTAGACTCTTTCAGCCTGGATGATGTGGCATAAGTGACTGAGATTTTTTTTCTTTCATTTTTAGAAGGTAAAATTTTCTATAGGACTGAAACTTACCATTCTTCTAGTTTAATTGATCAATCACTTTAAAAAAAAAAAAAAAAAGGTTGACATGAAATGAAAATTAACTTTCTATTTTCTAAATGCATGGTATTACTCTTAAACGCTTCATCAGTGCATATGTTGATTTTTGTTTTTGATCCATGTAAGTTTTAAATCCTGTCTTCTGATAAAATGACACTTCTATTTGGTGACACATGGTGATGTTTTCCAATCATTCTGTCCACTTAAATCCAGCCCTTTTCTTATGATCTGCCTTCATCCAATCAAAAACTGATAGATTAAAACAATTCCTGCTCTACATTTTTTTCCCCCTTCCTTTTAGTTGATCTGTTTTACTCGGATGTCACAATACAGAAGAAAATATTTATTTTCATTTTATCACAACTTTTAAATTTCATTCTAAAAAGACCTGCCACCTTATTAATCAGAAGCCTTGTTCATTTGTCTAGCTTTAAGATTTATTGGTGTACATTATTCAAAGTGCACATTTTGTTTCCATGTGAAATATATAATGAAAACATTAGAATAGGTCAGATCAAGAAAGTATAATGGGTTGCAATATTGTTTCATGTTGACTTTAAGGACCTTTAAAACGCTTCCTAAAGTTTAGTATTTTATAACATTTAAGCAAAACATTAAACTCTGCTGTATTCTCTTAAATTCCTGTCTAAAATATGTAGGTAAATGTGTTTATCACAATGCATTGCTGTAGTAGCCTTTTCTGTGAAACCTTGTATTATGACATTGATGTGGTTTGGGTGTCATTTTACTGGAGAAAATAATTTGACTTGGACTTGCAGGCAGGCAGGCAGACTGTTGTAACCATAACTAGAACTCAGCTACTTGTCTGAAGTGCTTATTCTTTAAGACCACTTATTTCTGGAACAGACCTCTAATTTATTAATACATGTGCTTTTGAACACCTCTTGGAACCTGTGGTTTTTATAGTCTGAACCAAGAGAAATGCACAAATGCATATTTAATTTTGAAGGTATGGTTATTTAATCATGTTTGTTTATAATTTTAATACTTAATTTAATCTGATTTGTGTATACCTGTTTGTGCAGATACCGATGCAGATGGCAATTGGAACAATTCACAAGGTGTGTGTTTGGTTGTGAGGTCTGAGAGAATGAAACATTTTCTTCAATGTAAATGTCGCTGAATTTCTCTTTGATCGACCTGATATGCCATTCAAAATCTCCATTATGGCTTAGTATTGCAGTCACTTAGTAGTATTAACAACTAATGCTCACTGCATGTCACTCCCAGAACGGCACAGCCTTTCCTTTCAATTTGTGTTTTCACTCTTGATGTTCATAGCAGTTGAGATGTTGTATTGTTGTTCTGTCTCTCTTTCTCAGACCCTAATGCTAACCCAAACAAGCGGCAAAGGCAGCCAGCACTGCTGGGAGATCATCCACCTGAATATGGTCAGTCTAATACACATTATCAAATGGTTTGACTTGTGCCTCTTGCTCTATAGGTGCTTATGGAATATATATATATATATATATTATTTTTTATTTATTTATTTTTTTTCTCTAGGTGGTCCTCAGGGTGGCTATGGTCACTATGATGACACCTATGGACCACCTCCCCCACCCCCTCACTATGAGGGCAGGCGCATGGGGCCCCCAATAGGACGTGGCCGTGGCGGACCCCGGTATGGTGGGGCGCAGTACGGACACGGACCTCCTCCGCCGGACTACAGTGCTCATGCTGACTCTCCTGTGGTCATGGTGTATGGTCTTGAGCCCACCAAGATCAATGCAGACCGAGTTTTCAACATATTCTGTCTCTACGGCAATGTGGAAAGGGTGAGTGGGTGATGGTTGTGGTCATTTTTTCAAATGTTTTTGAAAGGCATCTCTTATGCTCACCAAAGCTGCATTTGTTTGATCAAAAATACAATAAATACAGTAATGTTAAATATTATTACAAATTAAAATAATTATTTTCAGTTTGAATGTTTTTGTGATGGCAAAGCTGAATTTTCAGCAGCCATTCCTCAGTGTCACATGATCCTTTAGGAAATTGGTCTAATTTGCAGATTTGGTGCTTAAGAAACACTTATCAAAGTTAAAAACTGCTGTGCTGATTAATATTTTTGTGGAAACAAGGATACTCCCTTTTTTTTTTTTTTTTTTTTCTCTCAGGATTCTTGGAATAGAAAGTTCAATAGCATTTATTTGAAAGAGCAAAAACAATGTGTCCTTGCTATTTCTAGTATTAATTTCTTAAATAGTATTAATTTCTTTAAAAAAAAGCCTCACTGACCCCAAGCTGTAGTGTACAGTATCTCACAGAAGTGAGTACACCCCTCACATTTTTGTAAATATTTTATTATATCTTTTCATGTGACAACACTGAAGAAATTACACAATGTAAAGTAGTGAGTGTACAGCTTGTATAACAGTGTAAATTTGCTGTCCCCTCAAAATAACTCAACACGCAGCCATTAATGTCTAAACCGTTGGCCACAAAAGTGTGTACACCCCTAAGTGAAAATGTCCAAATTGGGCCCAATTAGCCATTTTCTCTCACCGGTGTCATGTGACTCGTTAGTTTTACAAGGTCTCGGGTGTGAATGGGGAGCGGGTGTGTTAAATTTGGTGTTATCGCTCTCACTCTCTCATACTGGTCACTGGAAGTTCAACATGGCACCTCATGGCAAAGAACTCTCTGAGGATCTGATAAAAAGAATTGTTGCTCTACATAAAGATGGCGTAGGCTATAAAAAGATTGCCAAAACCCTGAAACTGAGCTGCAGCACGGTGGCCAAGACCATACAGTGGTTTAACAGGACAGGTTCCACTCAGAACAGGCCTCGCCATGGTCGACCAAAGAAGTTGAGTGCACGTGCCCAGCATCATATCCAGAGGTTGTGTTTGGGAAATAGACGTATGAGTGCTGCCAGCATTGCTGCAGAGATTGAAGGGGTGGGGGGGTCAGCTTGTCAGTGCTCAGACCATATGCCGCACACTGCATCAAATTGGTCTGCATGGCTGTCATCCCAGAAGGAAGCCTCTTCTAAAGATTATGCACAAGAAAGCCCGCAAACAGTTTGCTGAAGAGAAGCAGACTAAGGACCTGGATTACTGGAACCATGTCCTGTGGTCTGATGAGACCAAGATAAACTTATTTGGTTCAGATGGTGTCAAGCGTGTGTGGCAGCAACCAGGTGAGGAGTACAAAGACAAGTATGTCTTGCCTACAGTCAAGCATGGTGGTGGGAGTGTCATGGTCTGGGGCTGCATGAGTGCTGCCGGCACTGGGGAGCTACAGTTCATGTACTGCCAACATGTACTGTGACATACTGAAGCAGAGCATGATCCCCTCCCTTCGGAGACTGGGCCGCAGGGCAGTATTCCAACATGATAACGACCCCAAAACCTTGCTAAAGAAGCTGAGGGTAAAGGTTGTGGACTGGCCAAGCATGTCTCCAGACCTAAACCCTATTGAGCATCTGTGGGGCATCCTCAAACGGAAGGTGGAGGAGCGCAAGGTCTCTAACATCCACCAGCTCCGTGATGTCGACTCCAGTGGCAACCTGTGAAGCTCTGGTGAACTCCATGCCCAAGAGGGTTAAGGCAGTGCTGGAAAATAATGGTGGCCACACAAAATATTGACACTTTGGGCCCAATTTGGACATTTTCACTTAGGGGTGTACTCACTTTTGTGGCCAGCGGTTTAGACATTAATGGCTGCGTGTTGAGTTATTTTGAGGGAACAGCAAATTTACACTGTTATACAAGCTGTACACTCACTACTTTACATTGCAGCAAAGTGTCATTTCTTCAGTGCGGTCACATGAAAAGATATAATAACATATTTACAAAAATGTGAGGGGTGTACTCACTTCTGTGAGATACTGTATGTAGTTGTTTGTCTCCTATTGTATTGAATATTTTATGTGTGCTCAGGTGAAATTTATGAAGAGTAAACCAGGCGCTGCAATGGTGGAGATGGGAGACTGCTATGCCGTTGACAGAGCCATTTCACACCTGAACAACAACATGCTGTTTGGACAAAAACTCAATGTCTGGTGTGTACAATGGAATTGTTTTTTGAGTATGCATTTTCATCGTTTTTTTTATCCTTTTGTTTAAATTAATACATACTTTAAAATAATCAATTTCAATTAAGTCTTTTTACATTTGATAATTAGTAAATGTGCCAGACCACAAAGTTGTTTCTCAGTCCAAGACAAGTAAAACTAAATTTGCATGATTTATCTGTCTTGTGTGTACTATATTGTTTGTTTATTTTTTTGTCTTTTGGTCTGCAGTGTATCCAAACAACAGGCCATAATGCCAGGTCAGTCGTACCAACTGGAAGATGGCAGCTGTAGTTTTAAGGATTTCCATGGCAACAGAAACAACCGTTTCACCACCGCTGAACAGGCAGCCAAGAACCGCATCCAGCAGCCCAGCAACGTACTGCACTTCTTCAACGGTCAACCAGACTGCACTGTTGAAGCGTTCAATCAGGTCAGAGCTGTTATCTGTCATTATATATGTATATATATAAAACTCGTTTTTTTTTTTTATGGAATGTTGTAGTGTTTGATTTATCTGCACATATGTTTTTTTAAAATGTGAGTTTGTAATCTTAATCAGCATTAATATTCCTTCCCTCTTGCTATAATGTCACAATAGGAAAGAAAAGATTAAATTTGGACAAAAATGTCTTGTGCTTTAATGATATGTGTGGAATTAGATTTTAATAATCTCTTCTGGGTCTTTATCTACAGATTTGTGATGAGTTGGGAATCAAGACTCCAGTCAGCGTCAAACTGTTTACTGGCAAGAGTGAGTTACTTATGAGTTTGTGTTTGTCTATAAACAGTCCATTTACTGTGTGAATTATTTGGTAAAGTGTGGTGTATGTTTGGTTCTATATAAATACACGTGTTTGTGTGTGTGTGCTCTTGTGTTGGTGGAACTGCAGGTGAGAGAAGTTCATCTGGTCTGTTGGAGTGGGAGTCAGTAAATGATGCAATGGAGGCTCTTGCTATGATCAACCACTTCCAGATGAAGAACCCCAGTAAGTATTCACTCGCCTAGCGGTGGCATAATTTTACACTGTTCTAAGTTTATGAACTGTTTTGCCCTAATCATAAATCACATTGATCCTTAAATCTCATCTTTCTCTTTTTCCTCAGGCGGGCCTTACCCATACACTCTTAAACTGTGTTTTTCAACAGCACAGCACGCCAACTGAACCCATAATAACAACCACTAACCTTCAACTCCCAGTGACCTTTTGAGCTGCGCACCATAGCATGTCTTAACTCTTGACCTGGAGGGAAAGAAATGGGACTGTTAAGATTACCTTATTTCCAGAGTAAGACTGGACTCAATGTTTTGTATGTTTCATTTTTAATTCTTTTTTTTTATATATTGGTATTAATGTTTTTGTTTTTTTCAGTTGACCAGTCTTGTATAAGAGTACATTTGTGTGACAAAGTAATAAATTAGTCAAGACGTCACTGTGAAGTGTTTGTTTCTTGTGCATATTGGCTTATATCAGTGGGATTGTTGTTGTGTGATTGAAGGAGACAGCCAAGCAACCAAACACAAAATCCAGGAGATCAACACAGTGATATGTCGTTACAGTAAGGCTGTACACTAGACAAGGTAGTCCAGGCTATAAAAGTTTTGGTTACACCACTTGCATGAATTCAGTTCATTCAAAATTATAACTTTTTGATCTGTAAAGTTCTGTAAAGCTTATTTTTGAAGTGTAGTACATTTGTACACAAGTTCAAACGTTTGGCGTCAGTAAGACTTTAAAAAAAAAAAAATGAAATTAATTCTTTATTATGCAAGAATGCATTAAATAGATCAAAAGTGACACTAACAAAATTTGTTACAGAACATTTCTATTTGAAATAAATGTTCTTTTTGACTTGCCATTCATCAAAGAATCTAAAAAAAATAAAGATTTTCACAAAAATATTAAGCAGGAAATCGGCATATTAGAATAATTTATGAAACATGTTATACTGAACACTAATAGCTGCTGAAAATTCAGCTTTGCTGAACTGCACTAAAATGCAAATCACATTTTAAAATATCAAAATACAAGTAAATTATTTAAATTAAATTATTGTAAATTGTAATATTTCACAATATTACAGGTATTTAATAGGTATTTTCTAGTATCACTACATACAGGATCAGTGGCGCAAAAAAGGGGTATGAAGTATCTGCAGTGCATAGGGACGCAACACAGGGGGGCGCCATTTTGCCAAAATCATTGTGAAAATCTTCTATAGTAATAAAACGTAATAATAAAAAGCTTAGTTATTAAAACTAATTAATGCAACATTTTTATACAACAGTTTTTTAGCATTTTAATGAGTTCAAAAATGTATTTATTAAAAACTTAAGACGCGGCACGGCCATATCTCTCGCTCACAACAAACAGGAGACTTTTCAGACGCGCACTTCAGCTTGCCCTCGGCGCGCGAGTCACCAAGAACCAAGTTTACTGAGCAATAAAGCTATAGTGAGCCCTTTTATTAAAATACCTGGAGCCTAGGTAATACAAAAATTGTCATTCACTCAGTATTACTTAATTGTAACTGAAATAGTTGTGAATTACATTAAGTACAAATTAATTGTATTCAGTTTTTTTAGGCACTAAAACAGTCCAGTACTTTATAGTATCTCTCAGTACCTCTCAAACTCTTGCTACTTCATACTTAAATACAAAACAATGCTGAACTTTGACAAAAAAGAGATTTTTAAATGTTATAATAGTGATTTTATGTCTAAATATAAATCCATTAGCAAAACGTGAAAAGAACTATATTACTGAGTGGAAATGGTAAAGGAGACAATAAATGATCCTCTGCTGCCATTTAGTGGCCACAGTGGGAATCATAACATTCATTTGAATAGTATTTGTTTTTCTACCAGGTGAAATCTTGGCAGAAATCTTCCACTTAGCATGGAAAATTTTCCATGAATTAAAGAGAAAAAAAAATGCAGATGTTCTTTAAAATAAATTTTACTATATAAAAATGTGCAAGAATATGAATAACTTTTAGGCAAATAAATTATATTATATAAAAAGTGAGCAATATTACGTGTTAGACTACCATCAGGAGTTAAAGTGGATGTTATGTGACATACTTTTCTTTCTTTCTTGTTTTTACTTTTCCCCTATGGTATTAAAAAAGAGGGAAGGGGATTCAAACCTTTGTCACTTTTTTCACTCCTGATGAGTCCTTCCATGCACATGCTAGTAATGGGCTTTTGGTCATTGACTTGCAGAAAGTCTTCTGCGCAAGTTAGTGTTAGAGGCTACTAAAATACAGTGGGGCGCCGGCACTGATCTTGCATACCCCTTGACAAATGTGCAGTTGCGCCCCTGTACAGGATACATAATTTGCTTTTATATATTCTTGCAAGTTACATGGTCATTACTTGTCAGCCTTGTGACCTTCTGGACCAAAAATATATAACAAAATATACAGTTATGGTAAAAGAAAAAAGGGTAATGGGATGAGCGTAACGAGAGCAGTACCTTGTGATGAAATTGATTTTTCTCACAGCTACTCTTTAAGAGGGCAAGAGTATCTAGCTGCAGAGCTTAACAGCTTGATTCCAAACTCATCACAAATCTGTAGCTTAAGATTCAAAAAAGACTAGTAAACTATTAAAATCCACACACCCTCAGCTCACTAATGCACAAGACAAAATATCTTTGTCTAAATCTTCTGGGGGTCCAACAGTAACTAGCTGCAGACCCCAGAGAGCCGAGCGTGACAGAAGTTTCAGGCCAAGCCTCAGGCTGCACAAACACAGGGGTCACGTCCAGCCTGATCTCAGGGTCTCTGAAATGCACAGTGACACCGATGCAACGTTAACTAAGGGCGCCCTCTCCTGGGAATACAACAAAACCACAACACCACTTGCCTACAGAACTTTGAGAATGAAGCCAAATCAAGCGTTTAACTTTCAGTAGATTAAAAATGGACCAGCAATAATGATGACTTGTCTTATTTATAAGGGTATACAAATTCTTGACAAATAAAATGTCCATATACTACCTGCTACTGACTAGCAATAACAAGTAAGAAATAAGTTTTGCCA
This sequence comes from Onychostoma macrolepis, assembly GCF_012432095.1. Taxonomy (NCBI): domain Eukaryota; kingdom Metazoa; phylum Chordata; class Actinopteri; order Cypriniformes; family Cyprinidae; genus Onychostoma; species Onychostoma macrolepis. The sequence goes on along the minus strand of NC_081159.1, from coordinate 15,812,468 downwards.
GGTTATAATGTCAAGCCCTTCAGTCCCATACAAAATTCTTATTTCAATAGGACATTAATCAACAAGAAAATGACAACTAGTTTTGTCAAATTTGTACGTAGGGTCTTTCAAAGTTCTGGGCAAATGATATGTTTTTTATTTTTTATTTTATTTAATTGAACAACTTGTTACCCAGAGCCAATAGGCACAGAAATGAGGTCGCGCTCTGAACAAGAATTGCTTGTGATCACTAGGATATAAGATTGAATAAGTCTGGAATCAAACATGGCACCAGCAAGGAGACGTTTTCATTTCAGGGTATACATCACACAACAGCATCAACTTTATAGTCACCGCACTGGTACAGAATTCAAGGAAGAATAGGTCTGTCATTAAAACCCATTACGACCACTCACCCAGCAAAACACTGCACAAGTTATGCTTGCTGAAATGCCTGTTAGATGGAATATAGCATGCATTCTTACACAGAGAAAATGAGATATTTAACTCTTCACACACTTTACCTTCCTTTGAAATAAAAACAAATATCTGTCACTTAATAGACAATGTCAGGTTTCTGCAGTTCTCTGTTCATTGCTGATTGAAATGGACTCCTCTTCACAATCTTGGCTTTTGATTGACTGGTCTTTTGAAGAAATGGGCAATCTTGATACTAAAGTGGACAATCTGTGAAGAACAAGATCTGCTGTTGTTTTCAGACTGTGCTGTTAGGGACAAAAATACGGAGAATTAATTAATACATCAAAATAATAATAATAATAAATCAGTGCAGTGACCGTTACCTGTAGGACATGCAGGCCTTTTAAAGTAAGAACGGCTAGCTCTCTTAGCCCGTCACCATCCAGGTCAAGATAAATGAGTGATAGCAGGGGACTTTTAAAACTCCGTCTCCACAGCAGCTGTAACCTATCTTCAAAGGCTCCCGTTGGTTGGTGAAATTTGTAGCACAGTAGATCCTGTAGATCACAAATTGAACAATTTTATGCATACTGGTAAGCTGCTTGAAGATCAATTTATGTATTTTAAACTCATTCAATGTGGCATACTTTTGTTCTCTAGCAAGTGTTTCTGTTCTTTAAATCCAGCACTGTACCTGTCCATATGTTCCCAGCAACAACTCATGCTGTCCATCAAAGTCCAGATCAACAACAAGAGCACAGAGCACTGCATCGCACCGGTCGCTTTCTGCCAAACACAGCTGTCTGCTCAGTCCATACTGCTCCACATCCCTGAACATGCACACATTTATTTTACACTCTACCAGACACATGGTGCAGAACAAGCAACAAACTAACCAGCCACTAACCTGTAAACAACAGCCATTTCTATTGCACTGGTCACCAACAGATTAAATGTTTCCTTTTGACTCCCTGTCAGAAGAAAAAAAAAAGATGAATAAAGAGCGATCAATAACAACAGTCTGGAGGTCTTACCCATCATTAATAATCTTCCATAAATATAAGTAACAAAGCTTAATTCATTAGAAATATTTTTGAACTTCATATTCAAAGAATTCCTGAAAAAGGTATCATGGTTAATACAAAAATGTTTCTTGAGCAGAAAATAACGATATTAGAATGATTTCTCAGGGTAAAGGAATAAATTATATTTTACATTTTTATTTCTGATCAAATAAATTTTACGGTGAGCACAAGAGACTTTCAAAAACATTAATAATGGTACCAACCCAAAACTTGAGAACGGTATTATATGCATTTCTCTATGAAGCCCTCAAACTGTAAATTTAAATCTAAAAATGAATTCAGAGTGATCTGGATGCGAGTATTCAAACTCTGTACTCTAAACATGTTAGACAAAGGCCTAAATAGCGTCTTTGTTTTAAGTATGGTTGATAACTGTGACCATTCAGTGATAAACTGTATCACTCACTGTTAGTGTCAGTGCTCTGGTGCTGCTGTTTCAAAGGGAACAGTAACACAGTGGAGATGGGACTGTCATGCTGCACACGCCAGTTTTGGAGAATCTCTAATAAGGCAAATGTACAAAGAAAGCCAGAACTTTTATTATCACCATATTACGTTCTAAGAAAAAGAGGAACGTGTGTAAGTGCATTTCTCACCAGGTCCCTTTTGGTTGACAAGAGAAAGTCCCACAGAACCGTTCTGACACCCAAACGCAGTGAGGCGCCGATTTTGATCAATGCTCAAAACATTTAACCATAACACACTGCAATGCAAACAAAAAACATACTAATTACCATCAAACATCTTACATAACATGTCTCGTCATCCAAACTTGACACACTCACTTGCTTTGCAGCTCCTGCAGTTCAGGAAAGAGTCTTTCTACTGGTTGTTCCTCAAACTGGTGTAGAGACGCATTCTACTATCAGACATTGAAAATTAAATTCCAATCTTTAGTACGGGAATATAAGAGAAGTACAAATTAAAGCATCAACAATAAGCAGCCATTACTCTGACTACATTTTATAGGCAGACCTCTTTGTAAAGATGTATGCGCTGATCATGCCCACTGAGGAGAAACACAGTCTCACAGGATCCATCTCCACAATGCACCCTGCAAATCAATTATGAACATCAATGCAGTTTCAACATTCAGATGTAAAAGTAACAAAACAGTGTTTCATCTATACAAATATAAAAAATGCCAGCATATAAGCTTCTTTTATACAAACATGACATACTCAGTGTGATAAAGCTGGAAGGGGGTGAACTGGAGCTCCAGGTTCAGACAGCTTTCTGTCAACGGGACAGAAGCCTCAGATCATTCAATATAACATATTAATCTCATTTGGTCCTTCATACCTATAAAGTCTGGCATTTGAATATCACTGGTCTCTGATCTAAATTCGTAAAATTAAGCATACTAATATAGGAATAACTTAAACTAAACATAATTTGGTCTCAAAACATGCCAGTGCATCAATTCAACAACTAAAAAAGGGATATTTTAAGTGACTCACGTGCAATAGACTCTAGGTTAAATTCTGACCCTGGTTCATAATCACAGTAAATGTTAAGGAAAGGAGTTGCTTTATCTCCTGAGTCCTGAGAGACAAAAAGAGACAGAAAGATATAAACAACAAGAAATACACGTACACATTATTTCCCCTGCATTTAAATATTTATGGACAGAAATGAAAGTGTCTCAAAGCTGAAAAATGAATGTCAGATCTCATGGGTGGGGAAAAAGTTACTTATCACTTAATGATGAAACACACCTTAATGAAGGTTATTCCTACGACCAGTCCTCTTTTAGGAGCTGATTTGTTGAAGGCATCAATGGAGACGATTTCTGCATCAACTATATTGACAGAAAAGATAAGAAAAAAAAAAATAGCATTGGACAGCTAAAACAAAAGATTGTCGAAACAAACTGGTTGTCACCTGGTATATATGTGAACTGAATCTCTCTAGCCACAGGTCTGATTTTCTTCTGCAGGTCCTGATATCTGAAGCACACTACTTTCCCCTTGAGAGTCGCTGCCAGTAACTCCTGCTCGCCTGCCTGGCACAGTCCGTACATGTTACTCTGCGAGGGAAAACGGCTAAAACTGTCTTCCACAAATGGACACGTGCCTTTTATATCTGGTAACATATTACAGATAATCACAACCAAAAATAAAAATAGATTCAGAAGGACCTTACAGGACTGTCAGGCTAGTGGCAAAAAAACAACATCCGTGTGTGGGCGGGTTTTTGAGTACATTTGACCAATCACCTGCGTTTTTCGCACCGTTTAACAAATCAGAGGTTTCGACTTGAGGCTGACGTCATCAGCTGTCGCCGACAACGATATCAACATTAAAGTTTTTTTTTTTTTTTTTTAATGTTCGTGTCAAATATTCCCCAATAGCCCATACCAGTTTGTTTTTTGCTCATTGCCCTTCTGTCTTATTCTTTCAGTGGTTGAGATGCAAAAAAGTGAAACCAGTGGGAGGCTAATGCTATTGTGCTAATAATTTATTTCTGTTTCCAAAGAAGAAAAGTGGCATCTACAGGGGGCGAAATTACATTTCTTAACTCATTTACTTTCTTTATTGAACCCTACTTTATCTATACTGTTGTAGAAATGTGTCTGTATGGATAAGAAAAAATATTAACTATACCACAAATTCACTAAAACACCATACTTAAATTGGCAGCCATCACAATGAATTACAACTGAATGAAAACCTCTTGTCAATCAATCAGTCAATAAAGCATCTCTCTCGTTTTTAATGCCACAAGTAAATTTAGGCATAACAACATTATAATTTGCAATTTGAAAAAAGATACTTATTTTGACAGGCTGAAGTCTAAATGAAATTACATTAAATAGGCCTAGTAGCCTATGATCACAAAGGCATCTAAAAGTAAGATGTTGCATTACTAAATGTCTAGCATCGTCTGATCTGATGTATGATATCCCGAAGGGACAACAATTAAGTTAATTAGATTAGCCACCAATTAAATACTATTAAGTCAAATCAAGTCACCTTTATTTATATAGCGCTGTTAAAAATTAGGCTACATATTGTGTCAAAGCATTTTTACAGTATTAAATAGGAAAATAGTGTTTCAATAATGCAAAAGGACAATAGTAAACACTTAATTCAGTGATGTCATCATCCAGCTCAGTTCAGTTCAGTATTAACAGATACTATTTTGGTTTTGTTATTCAAATGAATGAAAAGCATACTGAATTATGGGACATAGGATACCCCTAAGATCTGACTCAAGTAAACTGCAAAAGAAAAGAAATGTCATAAAATTTTGCACATTTGGATACAATACTTGCACACATTCATGTATATATCAATAACTTACTGTAAAGGTTTGTTTGTTAGCAAAACGTGAACTGAAATAAACTGAATTGAATTGAATTGAAATAAATGGGATAAATGGACAGAATCTCCACTAGAGGGCCAGACAAGCTGTCAATCAGTTATTGGGGCCCTCAGCATACAGCCCCACTGACATTAAAACCATTTTAATCTGTGACCCAAAGTCTGTCCACAATGGGACGTATTGTCGTTATCAGAAAGTAACTGCCTCGTCACAACATCTTCCAAAAGAAACAGATCTACATACTGCATTAGAATTGCATACTGTATTATTAATTGATTAATCACATGGTTTGTGAGGGATTAAAGTAGTTGGAAAAAGTTTTGTACACATATTTAGCACTTGATGAATCTGTTGCCTGATTGTGCAGAATATTTTATATATGCATGCTTAACTCACATTGTTCAGAGAGCGCGTGTGTTTGTGTGCGTGTGTCCGGCGTGTGCGTTTCTTTAGGGATTAGAACTGTGTGAGTGATTGGTGCTGACAGCGGTCTGTGTATTACTGGCTGGCCTGCAGATTAAGCCGCTCCTTTTTAGACTGCCTAATCTGGATTAACTGATGCAGTGTGCCTGCAATGATGCGGCCCACTACCCCTCTCTCTCCCTCCCTCCCTCCTTCCCTCTCTCTCTTTCTTTCTTTCTCTCTATCTGTCACCTCACTCGCCCTCCTTCATCCCAGTCCATCTTCACATTTTTCTTTCCTTTACCTCTATTTGCGTGGGAACATTTTGTTTATTTCATCTATCCAACTATCCACTCAGATTAAATGTCTGTTGCAGTGTCACTGTGTCGTCTGTGTATTTCTGTGCTAATGTGTTCTGGTGTGTGTGTGTGTGTGTGTGTGCTTGCGGATTAGAGTTTAGTCCACTTCCATAATTGCTCTTGTGCCTGCGTAGCTGGTTGTTGCCAGATGGACGGACTGGTCCCCCCACCCCCCACTGCACCACCCTCCACAAAACTTCCCCTTCTGCAAGCGCACAAGCCCAGATCCTGAACACATAAACATACAAACATGCTATACTGACACAGAACAACAACAACAACAACAAATTCTCTCTTTTTTAACTTCTTTCACACAAAACAACAATAACAACCGCTGAAATACTGGCATGTTCTACGGTTTCATAATCTGAGCAAATTATTAGTTTGTCACATAAATAAAAAAACAAGCACATAGCCTAAATATACAGTTGTTGTTTGGGAATGATATTATCTATTCTCCTGTCATTAATTCTATGTTGAATGATTCTGTAACGAATGATAAAGAAATACTACTTATAAAACCTGCTTATACAGCTTTGACATTGTATAAATTGTGTATTTCACCATTCTACTGTCTTATATTTGACAAACTAAATAATTGCAACTATATGTCAATGTTTTACTTGCATATTTCACAAAATTTCACAATATACATTTTTATCGAGAATCGTTGCTTAGAGGGTGATTAAAGAGGTGGACAACTGGAAATTTTCTCTACATTATTGAGTTTATAAATAATAAATGCTTTTTAAAAAACATTATTTTTATATATATGTATCGCAAAATAATTCTGATCCTGAATAAGAATGGGTTTGCATTTGCTCTTAAAGGGATAGTTCACCCAAAAATGAAAATTTGATGTTTATCTGCTTACCCCCAGGGCATCTAAGATGTAGGTGACTTTGTTTCTTCAGTAGAACACAAACGAAGATTTTTAACTCAAACCGTTGTAGTCTGTCAGTCCTATAATGCAAGTCAATGGGCACACAATCTTTGAGAGTAAAACAAAAATGCACAGACAAATCCAAATTAAACCCTGCGGCTCGTGACGATACATTGATGTCCTAAGACACGAAACGATCAGTTTGTGCAAGAAACTGAACAGTATTTTTATCATTTTTTACCTCTAATACACCACTATGTCCAACTGCCCTGGCATAGTTTACGCAAGCGCTGGAAGCATCTGTCGCTTATATGTCACTCATTGTTTACACAGTGCACAGAGATTGTGGGTATGACAGCTAATCAAAATGGTAATTACTTGCACTTATCCTGATTGTTCAAACCGACTTAAACCTAAAAGAATACGTTTGCTCGTGCGAACTCATCCGGGAGTGTTGACTTTTCACACTTCTGGCGCTTGCGTAAACTACGCCAGGGCAGTTGGACATACAGACGTCAGGCACCGGGTGCTGTGCACGTGCTCAGGGCAGTTGGACATAGTGGTGTATTAGAGGTAAAAAATTATAAAAATACTGTTCAGTTTCTCGCACAAACCGATCGTTTCGTGTCTTAGGACATCAATGTATGGTCACGAGCCGCAGGGTTTAATTTGGATTTGTCTGTGCATGTTTTTTTTACTCTCAAAGATTGTGTGCCCATTGACTTGCATTATAGGACTGACAGACTACAACGGTTTGAGTTAAAAATCTTCGTTTGTGTTCTACTGAAGAAACAAAGTTACCTACATCTTGGATGCCCTGGGGCTAAGCAGATAAACATCAAATTTTCATTTTTGGGTGAACTATCCCTTTAACATCTGACCGCTCAACCGAGCTCTTTCCATCTTATATTCCTTTTTCAAATTCCCTTTAAAAAAAAGAAAAATAAATGATTTATTTATGTGGTAAATTAAGCTGATAGAATCCAAATCAAATCATATTCTGCAGCTTTTTGTCACCAAATACAGTAGATAATTTGTCTCTCATTCTTGTATTCGGTACATGCAGATCTTTAGGCAAGATACAAGTATATTTTCTACAATATATAAATCTAGTATTTCTGTCATTCAGAAAAAAGCTAGTCATAATAATTAGGAGAATCTGAAGATTCTTTGTTGCCCTTTGTTCCTTGGCTGTAGAGTTTGTGCTGTACTTAGGAGGGATGACATCTATCTCAGTCACAGCCAAATAACCCTGTCTGCACTGTGTCTGTTTTAAGCCAACCTATCACTCAGTTCATCTTGAGTGCCATTTGACGCCTTTCTCTCTCCCTCTCTCTGTCACTAACATGTTTACACTCAAACTCATAATACTTTCAAATAAACCATTCCATTTTCTCTTTCTCTAGAATACATTCTAATGAAATTTTCAAATAGCTTCATTACAGAAATGATGGATCCTTTCCTGCATCAGAACTGGTCAACAAACTTCCATATGGCTGCTATCCTTTCTTCTTTTATCAGGTCTCCATCACTGGTCAAGAAACATTCATCCTTCTGTCTTCATCTCGTTTTATTCATCATTTATCCACACATTCTTTAACTTCCAGCTCTTCTTCTATCACCCCCTTTGCATCCTGTGATGTTTTTTATTTTTTTATTTAACACACATATCTATCTCTCCTCTTATGGACTGATGAGAAATCTCTCTTTCCTCTCTTTATCCAGGGTTAAGGGACTACTCACATAACGCTATTGTGTGTCAAAAAAGAAAGTGTAAAGAGTACCAAAGTTTAGATGTTTTACAAATCATAAATGTGGCGTCAAATATTTTACTGGTATTATGCTCCTATTACGTTTTGTGTTCAGTCAAGAAATTATGATTAAGGATTTTAAGTTTTTAACAGATATATATGATGATAAAAATAAATTATTTCTATTAGGCATGTCGTTATGCAGAAGTGTTAACAGAGGACTGAACAAGAAAATGTCAACAAGAAACATTTAGTTACATATTAATATCCGGAAACAACAGACACATTCGATTAACGAATGAAATAATTTGTAGGTGTCTTATTTATTAGATTTAGTCTAATATCTGACATTTAAACTATTACATATGGCTTTTTTTAAAGATGGAAAAATTGCGCGGCGCCGATCAATAGCCTATACGAAGAAAAAACATTCAGCTAATTCAAGTGGATCTAATGGTTAATAGCTTGTGCATAATTTGTAAACTTTTATAGAATTTATAAAATAGAAATAAAATTAATATTTAATATGATTATTATTAGGGAACGATTTCTGCCCTCCTGAAATTGATTTTAGGGGGATATTTAGGCTACTGTGAGGGCCCATTTTTCTAACACATCTAGGCTAATGTACAGCGTGACACAGGCATTTATTTTTAATGTTTCAAATAAATTAATGGTTGCTACTGTTCCATTAAATTAATGGTTGCTACATAAACCCAGATAAATATAATAATAATAATAATAATAATAGCCTACTTTTCAATTAAAAACACTTTAAATATTTATTTTAAATATATTTAAATATGTTTATATTATAGCTAAATAGCCTATTTAAAAATAAATAAATAAATATCTAAACATTTGAAATATTTTAAATATCTGCGGGATTTTGAGACATCTTTGGCCGGAGCATGGAACATTTTTAAAAGGCAATATTCGCCATATTTCGATCTTCACAATTTTTATTACTTTATTGGTTTCAAACTAAAAAACGAAAGAAATTGTTTAATAGTTTAAACAGAACGTTCGAAAATCGAATTGTTATGTGCCATAACCAGACAACCAGACCCAGGCAACCCCTCATAATCTATGATTTTGCACTTTAGCCTACCTTGTATTTTAAGTGAAATAAATAAATGTCTATTGTCATACCACGTGTTAAGATACACGTCAAAGAAGAGAGAGAGAGAGAGAGAGAGAGAGAGAGATGTCCCTTGATTAGCTGCTCGGTGTCTTATTGCTCATAGTGTCCCGCTCCTGTCCGGTCCTTCCCAAGGGACACGCGCCTTAACCAACGCCAAAACTCTGACATAGAGTCTAAAACTTGTGTGTATAACAGGCTATTTATTTTTACGATTACCTCACATTGAAAGAGTACGCTTATCTTTGATATTCAGGGAGATATTAATTATCTAAACTTGGGCAAGAGTGTAAGTTTGTTCAAGACACTGAGAAGCGGGAAAGAATCCACAGGTGTTTGAAGAGCCGCGAGACTGAAGGAGCACCGCACGCGCCAGACGCGAGCACAGACACGCGGCATCAGGAGCAGAGCGCGACCCCCGATCCGTAAAAAAAAAGCGTCACAGAGAAAAAAGAGAGTGAGAGAGAGGGAGGGAGAGAGAGAGCAATAGAGAGAGTGTGCGAGAGACGCGGCCGTCCTAAGAATGATGTCCTACATAAAGCAGCCCCATTATGCTGTGAACGGGTTAACACTGTCCGCCTCAGGAATGGACCTGCTCCACACCGCCGTCGGCTACCCAGGTCAGTTCATTCTTATTAATCATTTATAATATGTTTGTGTCAGACATTTGATTCATTTTGGTGGTCAATGAACTTCAAAAAGAGAGGGGAAAAGCAAAACTGAAAGGTAGCCCCGTCTTTCCTGTTTTATTTCAGATGAGTTGCCCCTTTTTTTCTTAAAATTTAAGCTACGTAAAGTGATATAATCAGTTGATATCTACATTGCTCACGTAGTAGCCTAACAAACGTATCTAACAAAATTAACTTTAGAAAAGTCGACGTCAAATGTATTTGAAATTCATCTTGAGGGTTCTTTGTAAAACGTTAAAGATCTTTTTGTTTTGTGTTTTTTTTCGTAGTAAAAATGTATATAACCAACTTTTTTTTTTTCATTTTAATTTAAAATGATCGCCTGTTTTTGCTTGTTTATTATGTAGAAGTACTTTATAGCCAATTATGAACGGTTTAAATCCAGCTTTAAAATTCACGCGTTTGGTTCCCCTGTTGTTGCAAATGATTTAATGATCATAATCGTACTGAATGGAGAATAAGAATAAAGCTGAATGGATTCATAATTTAAATATTAATAAAGCACTAATTAAAAAATGTGATATGCTAGAAACTATTTTTTATTTGCTTGTCGTTAGTGATGGACGTTAGTCGAAAATACTATCTATCTATCTATCTATCTATCTATCTATCTATCTATCTATCTATCTATCTATCTATCTATCACTGTTTTATGATGACAACGGATAGTCCAAGTCCCTCCCTCTTTCTCTCAGCAACATCAACCATAACTGTTATAAGCTCATATTAAACAATTAAAACTGATACCATCTACATGTAAAAACAAAATGTTTTCTTCTTCCCTGTGATTAAATGTGCATTCCTTTTTTTCTACTGAAAAACATAAAGCTGTTTCTTACTGTGTAATGTCTATGTTTTTATAAACAGCCACTCCAAGGAAGCAGCGTCGGGAGCGCACTACCTTTACACGGACCCAGCTGGACATTTTGGAAGCCCTGTTCACCAAAACACGCTACCCAGACATATTCATGAGAGAAGAGGTGGCTCTGAAAATCAACCTTCCCGAGTCCAGAGTTCAGGTGAGACTATCTACCTCAAACTGAGACAAATATCTCTCTGACACCTCTCTGACATCTTTCTAAACACATCTGGCCTAATGCCTGATGTAGCAGATAATTCACTTCAAGTAAAATAAAATACATTTATCCCAGCATCTAACACTCACTTGCTATAATGCAAGTAAACCATACATCTGCAGCTAAATATGTACAGTGTGTGCATTTGAAGTTGAAACTATTCTAAATCCTTGAGTCTCAAGTGTTGAAAATAACTACAAACAAATCAAACAAAACAAATAAAACAAATCTGAAAGTCTGTGTTTGTGAGGCCCATTAATGTTGCAGGCCTGAATATCTAGCATGAGATTTGTACATTATATAAAAGAAACAAGTCCCGTTTGATCCTAAGCGGAATGAGCCAAATTTTTATTTCCACCTTTAACCCCACTCTTATTTTCCTTAGGTTTGGTTCAAGAACCGTCGTGCTAAATGCCGCCAACAGCAACAGCAGACCAGCGGTCAGCCCAAGCCCCGTCCCCCTAAAAAGAAGTCCTCTCCACCCCCTGAGCTGACCTCTGACCCTGGTGCAAGCTCCTCAGTGGTGGCTGCTCCCGCACCAGTCGTGCCCCCTAGTGCCAGCACAGGCACAGCACCAGTTTCTGTGTGGAGTCCCACCTCTCTATCCCCCCTTCCTGACCCGTTGTGTGGCTCCGGCACACCCTGCGTGCAGCGCCCCGCTCCCTATCCTATGAGCTACGGTCAGCCCACCACCTATAGCCAGGGCTACAGCTCCTCTCCTTACTTCAGTGGATTGGATTGCAGCCCGTACCTTTCTCCCATGACCAGTCAGCTGTCCGCAAGCGGGGGCGCCCTCTCTCCCCTCACCGTGCCCTCCATGGGCGGCTCGCTCAGCCAGTCACCCTCCCTCTCCTCCCAAGGATACAGCACCTCCTCGCTGGGTTTCAGTTCCGTAGACTGCCTGGACTACAAGGACCAGCAGGCCTGGAAGCTCAACTTCAGCACCGTTGACTGCCTCGACCACAAATTCCAGGTGCTGTAGAAGAGAAAGTGAGCAAGTGAAGAAAAAGAACAGGAGGGAAGGAGAATGAGGAGAAGACGGATGAAGAGTAAATTAAACAAAACTGTTGCTTGAAATGCCGGAGACATTTAGATGATGAACAGGACTGAATCAGCAGGATTCATGTGATCTCAGAGGTGAAAAGGGGTGCCCATTTTGGAACAGGTGAAGACTGTTCCTCTGTAATCCAGACCTGCTCTGTGATTGGCGGAGAGTGAAGGGACTCCTCAAGTATACTGATCAGTCATCATTATTAACCATTTACCTCACACACACATGCAAACACTCACACACAGACACACATTAGAACATATTTCACAACACTTTGAAGGAATTATCACTAAAACACAGGCACACACACATTACACAAAGACAAGCACATACGATGAATGGAGGGAAACTTCTCAGTTTCTCTGCATATATAATTAGCTCTTTGTGGGACAAAGTTCTTTCTACTTTTTTCATAAGTTTGGTTTGGTTTGTCTGTACTGGGAGGCATTAGAAGTTCTTGTGTTGTGCTTTTAGCTCGCTGTTATTTATGTATTGTTAAATTATGTTTACTTATAAGAAATAATGTTGTTTTCTGTTAGTTTGAGTTAATAGTAACTAATTAAACTTCATTTAATGGCATTGCATGCATACTGTTGATATATATTTTCTATTTGGGTGACCTTGTGTTGAAAAAATGTTGGTGTTTACAATTGTTGTTATATTGCTTTGAACGAATACATTCAGATGGGAGCTACATTAAAGGTTTTATTTTCTTTCTCTTAGTTTAACTACACAATTAAATGTGGCTTTGTTTCACAAGATTTGTCTAACATGAGTTGTCTAACTCTGTTTCTCATTGATTATGCAAGATGAAGTACCACTATCATAAATAAAAACATAGAACAAAAGATTTACGTGAGAAAAGGGGGGAAATTCCTTAAAACTGAACTTAAATTCAGTTAAATTAAGCTATGTCTGTCCCTCAAACTGAACACGCATACATGGTTACAAATTTAGAGGTTACTTTACAAAATGTTAAGTAAAAATATATAAGGACTAAATTAATAATAAATATAAGTACTAAAAATGAAAACGAATCTATTAGGGGCTTTTCTGGTATCAGCAAGGTAACTGGTAATTCAAACTAATGAACTTGATTTTTAACCAACTAAATTGAAAGCAGATGAAAAGTTCAGTACTTTGGGTCTAGAAATATGAAGTGCAAGATTCACATTCTTCCACCATCTTCTCCTTGAGTCACTGTGACACCCTGGGGGTTGGATACACAGGTTGCCCACACAGAGGAGGCATCTGGGGGTCCAGAAGGTTGTTGCGATGGTGTTGTCTGGTAATCGTGTTGCTGTGATGGTGTGGTGTGGCTGGCTCCGCCCATGTAGCCGGGTGTGTGGGGTTATTTTAGCCAATGACCCAGAGAGCACCTCAATCTCCTTACTGTCGACAGAACACTACCCTAAAGCAATTAAACAGGATTACTGAAGCTCCCTCTCTCGCTCTCTTTCACCTCTTCCACACCTCTCCGTGCATCTCCTCCTGTTGATTCCAGTTCCCTCTCTGTCTGCTATGACTATTCCATCATTCTTTCCTCATCTGTCTCAGTATATTGGTCCCATACTCAGTATTAGTTGCAGTCATTTACCCAATTTTTTAGACAATAACATGTCTATAAATGTATGAATGTCTTGGCATTAGCTAATACAACAAAATGTCAAATTAAATGCCTTTCAAAACCAGTATAGCACAAAGGCACTAGTTAGTTAGGTTTCATGATATTTTCACAGCAGACAAAAATCATTCTGAGATTTTCTGGTTGCCAAAATTTAGTGCAAAATACCTATAGTTAATGTGATGAACTACACATATGTGAACTTCCAACATCCACAAAAATGACTTAAGATGCTTAAAACTAAAGCTGGCTAGTAAAAGTAAAAAAAAACTGGCTAAAAATGTGAGAAACAATATACACTGATGGCCCTATAAACATGTAGCCATATAAAAATTACAGTGTCACTGCATCAGATACAAAATACCAAGCCAAGTGGTTTATTTAAAAATAAATTTATTCTTAAAAAAACTTTTTTGTGTGTGTGCGCTCACTTTTTTGTTTTCTTTATGTACATCTCTCATGAGTATACCTGTATGAAGACAGTGAAAGATGCGGAGTTCAGTTACTCTAAAGATACTCACAGGCCTTTCTCTCTCTCCTCTGTGCCATCTTTCATGCCCTCTCTCACTTGTTCTCTCTCCATCCACCCCTCCACCCGTCCTGCTTCATAATCCCACTCTGACCTGAATAAAACCACATGTACTGTTTCCAGGACGAAGGGTGTGTGTGTGTGTGTGTGTGTGTGTGTGTGCTGTTTATGTATAGGTCACAAGTGAACATATATATTTTTTTAATCTGAAAAATTAATCATGTGACATTGTTTTACTTCATATGAACATTTCTGTGTGTGTATAACACGTTTTAAAAAACAATAAGTAAAAATTGTACAGTAGCTGTTTGGTCTATTTCCTTCACTTTCTTGCCCCTTTAAATTTATCTGTGTATAACTATCTGTCTATCTATCTCTGTCTGTCTGTGTAGTCTTCCTCGGTCAACTCTCTTTTCCTCTCACCCTCCCCCTGTTTCTCCAGATATTAATCTCTCTCTGTGTGACAGATTGTCTGTAGTTCATGCAAGAAGACAAAAGGAGAAGCTGCTGAGCCTTCAAATCTAACAAATCACACACAACACACTTACGAACACGCACACACATAACCCACAAACCAGCATCTAGATACATATGATACTTAACCAGACAAATACATTACTTACTCTACCATATTACAGACTCTCTCACACACATAGACCTGAAACTATACAACTGTAAATACACTTAATACAGGTTTTAAATGACAGGTGTATGTTAATGTAGTTACAGGATACATTACAAGCGCTCCTTTCTAAAAACACCTGGCGATGAGTGACTAGTCAAAAAGAAAGCAAAACAAAGAAGACATACACATAGCTCAGTTGTCGAACAGTAAAGTGTAATATATAAATTAAGTTTTTCGACGGAGTGTGGGCTACCTGTTGTGTGTGCTACGATGCTATGTGAATATCGCTGGAAAGAAACAGCTCCCTCTGCTGGTCGTGCTAACGGTGACTATATCACAGAAAACAGTAAGTTCACATCGTGGTCTAGCCTAGGATTTATACCAGCAAACACCTTGTTATTTATGGATCGCTATCACTGACATTTTTTTTCTGTGTTTTAGTTGCTGTGAAAGTCAAATGTGTATATTTAATATATGAGTGAAGACACAGCTGTATGTGCAAGTTGCTCTCTTTCTGTAAATTAATTAATTGTTAATTTGATGTTAATTTTTGGTACCATATTTATAGACCCTCTGGCATGCCTATACAATCAGTTCGATAGCTTAAAATTGTTTATGTTTTATGTGTTACCTTTCCGCATCCTCACATGCAACCTCTCACTGTGCCTTTGCTGTGCTATGAGACTTGGATAAAATGCACAGATTAACCTTTTTTTCAGACCATATTCGTTTTATTCTAGGCTACTACTTGAAGGTAAACTTACAATTGTTCTAATATTAAAATACTGCCTTCCATCCTAGTTTAATGTACAAACAACTAAAACTAAGCTGACTTAAGAGTATAAACACTCTGATGCTTTGAAAACACTGCTTCACCAAGAGGAACTCACACAAAGAAAAAACACAGTAGAATAAACAGTTTCAGTTCCTTATTCATCTAAATCACACTGACAATTTCAGCTTGGTAAAGAATGTAAATATTGGTTGGTATATATTAAAAGTATGGGAAACTTGTGTAACAATTATTTCAGCAGGTAAGGAAACAAATTAAAAAACAGCTTTAGCATGTATTTCTTTGCTGGATTTTGTTTAATTTTTTTTTTGCAGGATTCAACTTTTACCATTTCTTCAATCATTTTTATTGATCAACATTTAAAAGATACTCTAAACACTAGATCATAGGACTAGACCATGATGAATTTGGGTGTTTTTATAAATGACACTGAAAAGTCAGTTTGTGTAACATCTATTTATTACCACCAGAATATGAGAAATTTGGAAAATACAAAGATCAGCTTATTTCAATTTCCGAATAAGAAAAATAAAAGAAGCACAAACATGAGGTTACATTGTGTATCACGAATAGAGGGAAGGAGCAAAGTTCTACCCAAACAAAGTGAAAGACTCAGTACTAGAGTACTAAACATAAAGAATATTTTTTGCTACACTCTGTGACTCTAACGCCGATCTTTAATTTGACAAAACTGGAATTGGAAGAGTGGAAAACGAGAGACAGAAAAAGAGAAAGACAAAGAAAGGAAGGGAGAGCAGGATGTTAGTCGAACAGTGAAGTTGAATGAGAGGCTGGTTTAGAGCGCCCCCCTGTGGCTGCCTGAAGTTATAACAGGAGGAGCAGGATCGGCTTTCACTACAATATGAAATAGGAAAAATAAAACGAATTCAAACTTGATTCTCTGCGGATTAATCCTTTTTTTTTTTTTTAAAGAACAATTCATGTATGCATTGTAAAAAAAAAAGAAAAAGAAAAAAGACACCATATCGACAATAATAGCAATCATCAATATTACAAGTAACAACTTTTTAACCAATAGATGCTGGTTTGCAGTTGAATACGATTCTGCTTTGCTGATCACATCAACCACAGTCACTCACACAGAGAAGAAGTCTGACCCCACACTCACCTCCACTATGAAGGGCCAAGTAAGGATTCAAGCAGGACATGTAAGAACTGGATGGATCAAGGGGGCAGGATGGGGAGGGTACACAAGGTGAGTTTAAAAACATATGCGAGTTGGGGGACTGGCGAGGACAGGTTTCAATAAGGTGGACTGAGGCAGTTTTAGTAGCACCCTGCTGTGGAAGTTTCCGCTCCCCTTAAGCAGACTGACCCCAGACACAACCCTGTTTTTCTCTCTGGGCAGCGGAGTAAATGTGAGCACAGGGTGAGACTTCTTCTCTTTACATGCGTGTTGAATGTGTGGCCCTAAAGCGGGCGGGGTGGACCTCGTTTACACTCCAAATGTGAATGTGTGAGAGTAAGTTTATGTATGTGTTTGTGTATGTGTGTGTGCGTGCGTGTGTGATCAGCAGCACCTGTTACATGCACATATAGGTACCCTACGCGTCATTTAGACAGCACTAGCAGACTGAGACACAGTTACTCCCCATCACTGATACTCTAAACTCTACCAAGAAAAGCAGGAGGAGAACAAGTGGAGAGACAGAAAGAAATAAAGAGGGCAATAGAAAGAAGGGGTGAGTTTAAGCGCGCTCCCCGCGGATGCGGCGTGCCAGCTGGATGTCTTTGGGCATGATGGTGACACGCTTGGCATGGATGGCACACAGGTTAGTGTCTTCAAACAGACCGACCAGGTATGCCTCACTGGCCTCCTGCAAGAATACATACAAAAATCGGTCAGTTAATTGGGCAAAAAAAAACTATCAAATCCAAATCCTCAAACAGAAATGTGTGCAAAAAAGTTCAACATTTAAGGAAAAAAAAAAAAAAAAAGACCAAATATATAATATTTTAAATTAAATAATTTTCTGTTTTAAATAAATTCTAAAGTTGTAATTTAAGTGTTTTTGTTTGAATGTCTTAGTTTTTTTTACTAAATTTTAAAGATTACACATTGTTTATTATAAATAAAGTTTATCAAATCAAAATCAAACTTTATTTAGTGTTGATTTTATTTCCACTAATGAAGATGTATTTTATGGTTTCAGTTTTAGTTAGCTATAATAACCTCAATGCGTACCTGCAGTGCACCAATGGCGGCGCTCTGGAAACGCAGATCAGTTTTGAAGTCCTGGGCAATTTCTCGAACCAGACGCTGGAATGGCAGCTTACGGATCAGCAGCTCAGTGGACTTCTGATACCGACGAATCTCACGCAAAGCCACAGTACCAGGCCTGCAGACAAGAAAGATGCTTAATGCAGGGGTCCTCGCAACTCTTTCTTTGCTGTGTACAATTACAAGTCTGGAATATCACCTGTAGCGGTGAGGTTTCTTGACTCCTCCAGTCGAGGGAGCGCTCTTGCGGGCAGCTTTGGTAGCCAGCTGCTTACGAGGAGCTTTTCCTCCGGTGGACTTACGAGCAGTCTGCTTAGTACGGGCCATTGTTAGTCAATATCACCTGCAAGAAAGGAACACACTGAGTATTTTAGAACACAGTTAAGTCATGACATACAAGGCAGGAATGTAAAACAACTCTAGGAACAAGTTAACATGTTTAATAGTGCTTTCTCCTAGCTGTGTAACATGAAGCACCGAGATGTAAAAGTGAGTAAATCTCTACTATAAATAGCGTCTCTAGTTTTACACTTGTTTTGGTATTTGACTCCCTGCCCCATATATGCTATTTCAGGCCACTTCCTTCAGCACGTCACATTAAACCCAATAAATAAAAGTAACCACTCAGCGTGGACTGATACAGCATTTCAACCAATCTCAGACGACTGTAAAACAACAATAAAGCAGTAGCCAGTAGAGTTTGAAGAGCGGAATAAACTAGCCAATCACAGGCCGTTCTGCCAGTTGTGGGGGGAGATCAGCCTGTCTAAGCCCCGCCCTAAACCGCAAGATTATGGCTGCAATTTGAACGGCAACTGGAGAGAGTCCGTGCATTGAGGCACAGGGGAGGACGTAAACTTTGAAATAAAATTCAAAATCTAACGCATACAACGCAAAACCCATAACACAATACGGTAGCAGGCATCCTTGGGTAACTAAATAATCGCTTAGAAGGAAAATCTGCCGCGAATTTACGCCGTTTGACCGAAGTAAATAGAGACATACGAAAGTGGGACGGATTTCAGTGTGTCCTCCGACACGAAAAGGAGAGCCTATTTCTCTCGCGTCTCGCCATCGGCTTTCTCATTTTCAGACGATGGGATTTTAACATTTTAACGCTTAAAATAAACATTATTCTACAGGAAAGTTTCACAAAGCTGTTGAAAAGTATTTCAGAGAGGAGACAGTGATGCATTGGGGCACTTACCTCAGGTGAACGTGTTTTAATTCGCGCGGTGAAATATGTGCTCGGCTTGTCTGGCAGTGTCAGTATTTACTATCTCACACACAATGGGAGCGGGGCGGCCAGAGCCAAAATGGCCGCGATGTCAATCATTTTCTCCCAGAATGCACCTCAATAAAACCGTAAACACAAAATTGCTGATTTTTACAGTACAAGTTGCGTTATGAATTTGCTTCTCCATTATGAATTTCCTTGGCTTAAAGCCAAGTGTAACAAAACTGATTAATATTAAGTATTAGAAGTACCGTGTTTCAGATGGGGTTTTACTGCAATCCCTTTGTTTTTCTGTTTGTTCCATGGAGGTCATCAAGTTTAGAGGAGACAGACCAATGGGTTCATCCACTGCTGGTTATATAACAACAATAATACTAATGATGATAATTTATTTTATTATTATTATTACGCATCTTAAACATTTTCTGTTAATTTATCAGTTTACTTCTTCACAAAAAAATAGCTTTCAATTTAAGGTATTTTAAGTTTTATTATTTTATACAGATACAGAAGTTTTATCGCCCTAATATATCCTTCAGACATCATCTGGTTTTCATGTATCTTGAGTGTTGGCAATAGATGATCTGAGATCAGTGTTTTACTTATTTCAGGCTGACATTCAAAACCACCCTCCAGCCATGTGGGAACTCTATCTTAACCGAAGACTGCACTCCTCTCCCTCATACTTGCTATCTTTAAGGCTTCAGTGACATTTTAGGAAGGATGTGCCATTTTCTGTTTCCCAAAACATATTTAGTTTATTTTTATATGCCTCATAGTAGTTGCATATGTGTAGAAACACTCATCACGCATTTAGACTACAAAATCTGGCAGGACTGTAATATGATGTAGCGTGCTGAGTGATTGTCTCATGAGTCCTGAAAGCTTGTAGTTAAGGATCAGGGAGTCTCAGAGCCTAAAAGTGCTTTGAAGTCTTTAATGTGACACACTCTCTAATTCATGTATAAATTGGGTAATGCACCAGATGCATTTAAAGATTAGCAATGGTTGCTCAGTAGAAGCAAAGTGGGTCTTATATTTATTTAACTTGGTGTACATATGTGATAAGTATGCAAGAAATGTCTTACAAATGTAGGTGATGTGAAATAATTGAAAGAGTATTAGCCAGGTTTCACAGCAATATACATAACAGTATATTACATAAACACTATTGCCAGAAGTTCAGATGTCCACCTCTTATTATTGTGAGATGAATTACAACATGAGATGCCCTCTATGAAGCTTCACGTACAAGGGAAATACAGATGGTATTACTGCTAATTCAGCAGTTTTATTGCAGCATTTTTCGTTCCACTTGTATGCTTCTCATGGGAATGTAAGGCTCATTCAGTGCTTCCTCTTGGTACCAGCTGCAGTGCCTTTTCCAAACAACAGAGAGCACTGTCCTCCTGATAAAATCAAGCAGACCATCTGATTAGGTAAAGAGGTGGTGGAGACGTTCTAATGGATCCATTCGTTAAAACTGCTGTGCTGTTGGAAGAGCCAGCTACATCACTATTTAATTTCTAAAATATCTAAAAAGCAGCCTTCTCTTTGGCGGATGGACATATTTTTCATATTAGCATGTATTGTATTTTTTCCTCATTTCCCAAACAGATGTTTATGAGTTTTAAGAATATTAGCTCACATCTTGTTTGAAACATCATTTATATGTGACCTTAAAGTACTGATGTGTAATTTTAGTTATAATGTATGTACATATATACATATAATATGTTTATACCTGACTAAACAAAAAGTATACATAGCCTACATAACTGTAAGCAAAGTTTATTTGTGAGGTGACTATGATGTTTAGAGTTTCTGCCCAACATTTCTCATATACACCATTAGAATGATATTTGTGACTGTAGTTCACAAATAAGGCAAACAACAATCCAGTCTATTCTTCCACCCACACTCATTGCCTGTGTGCTCCGAAAGGTCAGCCAGGTATCACAGCAAGGTGAGACTCAGTGTGAAAACAGTTACTGCCCATATGTCCTCATCTCCACACATAACACTTTTTCCATCCCCACAGTCCTGGACCAGGTTTTTTCCAAATCCTCCTATGCGGCTTTTAAGAGCATTTACCTACTATTTACTATGCTTTTGAGGCATACCAACCCAGTCACATTCTAAACTTACAGTGTCTCTGGAAAAGCTTGTTGTTGTGCAGCATGATAATGCTGAGTTACTACCAAATAGGAACTTTGGAGTGCTGAAAAGGTTCAACAATGACCATATTTATGAGCATGGTCAGCAACTATAGCACAGTATGATATGGCAGCTGCTCTATCTGGGCTCACAGAGTGTGGTAAAAACTGAACAAAACATCACCGCCACTATACGGCCAAAGCAATTTCCCCATCCCTGGCAGCTATTTATTAACATAACTTCCATTCGACAAATTTTTTTTATTGCATTTAAATGTGGAATTTGCTATAAATTGCTCTAATTTATAGACCATTCAGATTAATTATATATTAATATATTAATTATATTACCATTCAGAAACTGAATGGTAATCCATTGTTTATGTATGCATGGATTCAAATCCTTTCCACTTTAGAAGATGACACAATTACACAGTATTTAGGGAGGTGGTAGCATAATGATATGGACCAGGAACACTAAGACAGAGGTTAGAGAGTTTATGGCAAGAGAAGAGATCTGGCTCTTTGTGCCCTTGAGCCAAACACTTTGCTCTATGTTATTCCAGCGAGGGCACTGTCCCTGCAATTAGTGCACTGTAAGTAGCTTTGGATTAAAAGCATCTGCTAAATGGCAAAGATAAGTAAGAAAACCCCCAGCAGCATTCATGTTGGTTTCTGTCTTGGCCGCCAGCACTCATATTTTAAAAACACAAAGCTTTGTTCTTATAGTCTCACAGCTAAACCCTGGGGTTGCAGAGGCTCAGTTGTGGATTGTGTCCTTAGTTTGTAGACAGGGTCTGGTATTCTCAAATTACTACTGCGTATGTAGGCAAATTAGTTTTTTTGATGGCTAATCTATGGTGTGTATAAAGCACAAAGTGTTTAACCTGTGTGTGCTTCCAAATTTCCATGGCAGTGCTAAACTAAACACCTTCTATTTGATTGACTTTGAGCCTTTGTACCTTGATTTTACATGAAAATATGTACTGCAGGGTTATTAACTAAGACTAAAACCAGAAAAAATTGAAATAAGAGATAAAAAAAAAAGAAAATACTAAAACTATAATAGTATCTCACTGATAACACTGATGAATAGTAATTAGTCATTGTCATGTCTCTTTTCAAAGTTAAACTGATGGGATGAAATTAATATCAATTAAATTTCAATAATCCTAATATTATATAGTTACACACACATGCAACACAAACAATTAGAGTCATTAAATTTCTTCATGCTTAATTAATTTTCTTAATAGAATTTAGCATTCTAGCCTGACAGAATACTTACAATCCTCATGACATTCTCATGAGATTGTTTTTTGTAGGCTAAAATGATTCAGGACATGATTAAATACAAATGATATTCTTAATACTGTAAAATCATAAAAATCTCATTCACATGATGTTCTTCCCCTTTTAGTCTTCTGCTCACGGTCCACTTCCTTCCAACCCCGTTTCTGCTAATGGCCTGATTTGGTACCCCAGCAGAGTAAACCGGCTCTATATTTAACTTCACATTACTGTAACCTCTGCAGCAGGCTATAGGTGAATCTCATTTGCAGTTACCACTAAAGTAAACATATAGATTAGCACATGCTCAACCCAGTTGATCCTCCTTTTAGATTGTATTCCTGTGACCCTTAGAAAATTCCCAATAAGTCATTTAATTAGTACAACAGCTACAGGAGAACAAATGCAGTCTGAACATGTATCCGTCTTGGTCCCTTGAGAAATGCCTGTGTTGTAACATTTAAAATTCAAATAATTTTTCAAATACATTAACTTAATTAAACCAATATGCAACATTTTGTTGAACAGTGGTCCTCACTATTCTGCATATGCTCCGAACATGAGAAAATAAAAAAGAAAACAATCTGCACATCAGAGTCATTTTAAGTAAATGTGTGTACGTGCGTGTATGTACCATTGCTTAGTGTTAATGATAAAGGTACTGTTATTTTCAGAGGGCTCTGTGAATGTTTGCTGCAACAATTGGAACATTCCCAGCATAGATTTTGGAGCATCCCTGAAAATTCCCTGCAAATGAGTTACCTCTGCGTGGGTAAAAACTGAACAGGATGCAGTGAAACTCGCAAAATTTTGAGTGTAAATTTTGGATGATATTTCAGAATGGAGTCATGATAAAAGATATTCACAACAATCATATACACAAATTTTCTAAAGTCTGGGGTCTATATCTCTATAGATAGAACAATAGTTAGATAGAATGACAGCTAGTAAGATAGAACAATAGAATGATGGAGCGAACGATAAATGACAGAACAACAGAACAATAGATAGAATGATAGATAGATATATAGAGTGATAGATAGAATGATAGATAGAAAGACAGAATGATAGATAGATAGATAGATAGATAGATAGATAGATAGATAGATAGATAGATAGATAGATAGATAGATAGATAGATAGATAGATAGATAGATAGATAGATAGATAGATAGATAGATAGATAATTTTCGAATCCACATTGAATACCCCCATGTGTGTGAGAGAAAAAGAGAAATAGCTGTTCTAGGTCACGGATGACACACCTGTGCCTCTTGCCTTCAAGCTTCACAGCCACCCAAAACCTGACATCCCATAATTTCCGAAACTGTGCATTCCCTGAAACAGCAGCCCTGACAGTCTGACCATGAAGAAAACCCTCCCTCCTCCACCTCCTCACTGTTAACATCTTGCGTGTTCACGCGTGTGTGCATTATGAGAGTAAAAACACCTGACATAGTCAAAGTCAGTGCGTCCTTACCCATAATGCCCCCCTGATAATGACATCGCTGCTTTGTGATTAACTATTTCATTTCAGAGTCACTCAGGCAGTGAGAGTGCGAGAAAGGTTAATGACTGCTTGCTTATGTGGATAGTGAACTCCTCTCCTCTCCCTGTGCAATACAAGACTAATGTAATTATACACAACGTTACCATGACACTGACACACACACACACACACACACACACATGCCTGCACACAGCAGCTACAGAGAGCCGTAGAAATACACATTCGTGTAAATTACAGTTCAAGTAGGTGCTCTATCAAAATGGTAATCAAGCCTTTAAATGTTGTTTGAATAATTTTCTTTCCCTTTTCCACGTCTTCACAGCCCTATAGTCTCTGAGTCACATGGTGGAGGTAAAACAAGGGAACGGGCAAGAGGAGGGAAGGGGGGAGGGAATCAACCCGAAATATTAATCAAATAAATGCAGCACTCAGAGTCACGTGACCGCAACGACGGACAGTGAGAGAAATGAGGCAAGAGAGAGAGATGGGAGATATAAGAAAATTAACTGAATCAAATATAAGTGCATGACAGGCCAACCTTTTAAATATGTGGGTGCAAGCTATAGAAATTGGATAATAGCTTTATTTAGCAAAAGCTGTTTTCCCCTAAATAACATAACAGCTATGACTTTAGTTTTCACTGTACAAAAGTGATTACCTGCAGTTTTAACTTTCACGAAATATTTCACCCAAAAATGAAAATGCTGTCATTACTTACTCACCTACATATCATTCCAAACCTTTATCACTTTCTTTCCTCAGTGGAGCATAAAAGAAGATATTTGATATATTTTTCTTTATTTTATCAAAATTTCAATCTCTGTTATAAAATCCAAAGTGTTTCCAAACATTGGATTTGTAATTGTTTGGTGGAAGATGCAGCTCTACCTCTGCCATGTTAATCTTCTATGACTCTCGTTGATATGTCATATTCATGTAGCAGCAGTGATGACAGAAACAGTTTAGAGAAGAGAAATCAATCAATATATAAAATTGGTCACAAATTTTTGTTCACTTTCCAAATAATAAAAGTATAGCGCATATCCAAAGTTCTGGCATGAAACTCTAGCAGGGCTTGATGCTTACTTTTTTTCCCAAGGAGCACACGTGCTCCTAAGTTTAAAAATTTAGGAGTGCATTAAAAAAAATGTAGGGGCGCAATGCAAATTTTTCAAATTATGTGTTTTAGTTTAATAAGGGGATATAAGGAGACATTTATAAGCACAATTATTTATCAGAATGCAGGAAGTACACAAGATTTTTAAATAAATTTGCTTCAGACTCTATTTAATAGGCTAATTATGTAATTATTTATAGTCCTATTAAACTGTATGTACATTAGATATGTGACGTTATAAAATTTTCACAATAGTCGTTGAAGCTTTTGTCACGGTATAGCCTGTGTTTTTTTTTTGTTTATCACAATATATAGGTTAATTTCTAAGTGAAAAGAAAAGTCCTCCTAACAGGTTAAATAACTTTATTAAAGATCTTTTACTAAAAAAAGACTTTATTTAAAAAAAAAAACACTAAAAATATAAAGTAAACAAGTGTTTCAAGATTAGGGTGCAAAAGATTAAGTTAAAATGAACGAAAGAACAATACGTAACAATTTACAATAAGGTCCCATTTGTTAACATTAGTTAAAGCAGGTTAATATGAACTATCACAATAGCTAATTGTTGCCGTAGTTAATATTCTTTGTTAATGTTGATTAATAAAAATACAACTATTTATTGTTAGTTAATGTTAGCTCCATTGAATAATATTAGCAGACACAACTTTTGATTTTCTAATATATTATTAAAAGTTGAAATTAACATGACCTAAGATTAATAAATGCAGTCACTGTTATTTCATGTCAACTAACATTGAAGGGTTAGTTCACCCAAAAATGAAAATTCTGTCATTAATTACTCACCTTAATGGGAGAAGCATAGAGGGCAGAGCGTCACGTTATTTAAAGGGGAAGTTCATGCGTTAATGAGTAGCAAAGGATTAAGTAGCTGCATTGATTACTTTTATGCCACTGATCAGGCTTTTATATGTAGTTTGGGGTAACAAAGGGTTTTATAGGTTTGACTGAAATAATAATGCAATAACTGACACTTTAAATCAATGTTTCAAGTAACAACAACAAAATGTCGGAATGTCTCTGTTTGTTATGGTTTGTGAAACCCGCCCACTGCCAGTTTACCCAATTGTATTTCGGCACCGCGGGTTGCCAGTTGGCGGAAAACACAACGTGTTTAATTTCATTCATCATCATGTGCTCTCGTTCCTGTTGATGTCGTTAATCTGGCAACCTGCCTGTGCGTCAAGTCTGAGGAGGAGGGGCCGGGTGAAAAAAACCGTCTCCAATATTTTGAATTTGGACTGCAATACCTAGTTCAACCACTCGGTGTCAATCCTACATACAGCACCTTTAATGACAGAATTTTCATTTTTGAGTGAACTATCCTTTTAATGTAACCTGTTGTTACCGAACAATAATAATGAATCGGTCAATACAGTATATAGATAGGCCAAGTATGAAAATAAATAGCTCATTAAGTCTTTAAGTATTAACTTAACTTAACATTGGTGCTATGGTGAAGACTAATGTGAATATAAATATCTAGGCTAAATGACTGTTTGAAACATTTACATAGCTGCTGTGTTTACAGGGTTGTTGGGGTAACGGCACAGCGTCAGCGCCCTCTAGTGCCGAGTGTGTTGCTGCTTCCCAATTCGCATACTATCCGTCCTAAATAGTATTCTAAAATAGAATTAGTATGTCCCAAATCATATGTTGAAAAGAGTATGCCAAAGGTTCCCGGATGGTCTACTACTTGAGATTAAAATTCGAAGTGCAGATCAATGCACACTCCAATGGCTAATATTGCCCCACAACACATTGCAAACTACAAACTACAAATACGCATAAAAAGTGTTTAAAAACTACAAAAAAATGGCGGATATGCGAGACCAACGGACAGGCAGAGAAAGGGGTTTGAGTGATAAATAATTCATGTCTAACCTGATTAAAAATATGAAGAGTTTGGTTCCAAAACGCGATAAACGCCATTTAAAAAAAAATTGAGTGTCCTCCAAAATCAGTATTTTATCTGGTCGGTAAAAGTCAATTTTTAATTTTACGCAAAATGCGATATCCGCCATGTTATTCTGTCATGTTTTCTCCCTAATCTTCCCAAACCGCGACAAATGCCAGTCTCCCTTCTCTGCAGAATGCATACATCCGCGCAACCAATCACAGCGCACCATTCCACGCATTGTAAACTGTAATGGCGGCGCTTTGAATACACTCGGCATCCTAGTTTTCCTCATCTACTTTGTACTTTGTGATCAACAAACAAACCAAAAATACGATACATCGCATGTGATTGTCATGCGCATCTTGTCAGTAAAGCTGGTTCTGTGATCTCCA
Source organism: Onychostoma macrolepis (assembly GCF_012432095.1). Taxonomy (NCBI): domain Eukaryota; kingdom Metazoa; phylum Chordata; class Actinopteri; order Cypriniformes; family Cyprinidae; genus Onychostoma; species Onychostoma macrolepis. The sequence continues at coordinate 15,784,872 of NC_081159.1, read as the reverse complement.
TCACGTGCTTTCAGATGGAGCGGCATTTAATACACAGAGCCGTAGATCACTGACAAGCTACGCAATATGGCGTTAATAATCGCAGATGAATCGCATTCGATTATGAAAGCGATATTGCGTAGCTTGTCAGTGTATGTGTTTTTATTAATGCCATTAATGATTTGTTAATACAGGGTACTGTATAGCACTAGTCAACTAAATGAATGTAACATGGCAAAGATGAATGCACGTTTGGAAGTTGAATGTAAGGGAAATGTAATTTTGGAATTTCTGTGGTCTAATGTGATATTGTTGTTCATGATTAAATTGTTTTTTATTGTTGTAATTAATTTATAGCATTAACAAGATGAATTTTTAGTCCAGTGCCTGTAGCCTTATAAGATTAGTATTGACCAAGTTCAGAGGCTGTCATATGTGGATCAACAGTTTCAATATGAAAAATAACTTTTATAAAAAGTGTCATGGATTTATTGCATTTTGGGGGAAAAAATAACCAGTTTTTATAATAAATCTTTGAAAATCAAAATTTGGATTTGAATTTTTAATGTTATTATAACCTAAAGATGCTATGTGAAAATTTGAAACAGAAAATAATGATTTTCATCTTGCCACTTTCTTGGTAAAGAAAACACATTTTTACTCAAATGAATCAAAATGGATTTATAGCATTTTGGAACCAAACATATTTATTTAATGTTATGTGTTATGCTCGTTCCACCTTTCTTCTCATCTGTGCTCATTTGAATTAAATCGTTGCCTTTTTAAAGTTCAATAATCGTATGAGGCTGTATCGCTGTTTTCCATAAATAAATTAAAGAAATTAATACATTTGTTATAGGCTACTGTGTAAGTCAGGCTGTTTTGTATTTTATAATTGTATTTGCACTCATTCTCCTAAATACATTTTCCAGTTCGCACACATCTATTTTTAGTCACAAATGCGAGTGAAATGATCGCACTGTCGAGCCCTGTCTAGATGGCAGCTGATTGGTTCCTTTTGTATCAACAGACAATGAGCTTGCTGCTCAACATTCAAATACTTGGCTAGTGTTTGTTGTATCAGTTGCAGTGCGCTTAAGAAACCCTCCACCTTCCCCAGTTCCACCTGTATAGATCTGCTACGTGGTGATTCATGTATGCTATATGGGGGTTATTTCATATGTGCAGTAGTAATATTTCTTACACACAGTAGCATGTTGTTGATGTATCTGCTGCCGCAGCAGCAGCAGCATAGTAGATCTCTTCCGCCAAGACCAAACACATTAATACCAGAGATTATGTGAGATGAGAGGGTCTGTATTACATAGTATTACTTACTACTGGAGAAAGTGTAAAGGCTAACTTGGATCACATGTGCTGTAATAACCAATCACATTACAGCCTTGTTGGGCGACGCTCAATCGCCATTTACGGATACCATAGGAATGAATGTGAAATGCCGTAAGCTGAATCCCACCTGTCGCAAAAAGTCTGTGACTTCTCTTATAAAATGGAATTTTTTCCAGTGTAAACTCTAAAAATAGTTCAATCCAATAGTATTGCTTAGTGTAAAACTGTTGAGGATTAGCCAATAGGCTGTCGATTCATTAACTGATGAGCTGTTTCCTCTAAAAGCTGTTTATTCAGCGTAGTGAAGCCTCTCTTCCATTGACATCCATTCAAATAAAACGGCCTCTGGTCTCCTTTTTGTTAGCATTAGCCATTATGCTTTTTTGGCTAATGGTTGCAGGCTTGCATTCTAGTGGCTTTGTTAATACTGCCATGTACATTACCATGCTAAACCCTCCGAGAGTTGTCATGACAGAACTACTATTAATTATATATAAATAAATCATTTTTACGAATATGTTAGAAACGATGCATCGCGATATAAATGGCAACTTGTATCCGATGCACACTTTTTAAATCTTTGCATCGTTAACTTTTATGCCGATTCACCAATGTGAATCATTGAATCTTACCATCCCTAGTATATTATAATGCACAATATTTTTTCTTAGTGGAAGCTTTAGGATGACATGACTGGTAAAGGTTATAAAATAATTTTAACTCAAACCATTTCTGCAGTAATGGCTATACATTATCGCTTACACATTTTTAGCATATATTCCAAAGAGGCATGTGGCACACACTGAGGATTGGATAGAGATGATGGGGAGGAAAAGGATTCAGAACAGAAGAGAAGAATAGGTGTGATAGTAGTAAGCTGACTACATTGAGAGGAAGCGAGAGATGGGTTAGGCAGTGCAGAATTACCCTTCCCCAATAATCCTCTTGACACTAGAGTAAAAAGAAAAATTTGGGGGGAGAAAAGAGGTCCTGAAAGTGAGGATGTGTCATTATTAATGTGTATGTGGTGAGATAAGTGCACAAGATTAGAACCCGTTTGGCTCCTGCAGCAGGCATATTCTGAACAGCAGCACAAGTGAAACAGTCAGCAGAGCAGAGAAGAATGAGAGAAAGAAGAGGGAGGGGAGAGGAGAGCAGGTCTAGGATGGAGGGAGGGAGGGAGGAGGGAGGGTGGCATGCTTACGGCATGTAACAGAGGGAAAGCGAGAGAGAAGAGGAGGAGGAGCGGAGGGAAAGGTATCATCAGCAGCAACAGCAGTGCAGCACAAAGACGAAAAGAACGGGGAAGGTGTGGAGAGAGCGAGCAGGAGAGAGAGAAAAGAGAGGATGAGGTTTGAAGAAGACTGAGCCCTTTGCCGCAGACATGATCACGGGCTCATCAGTCAACCGGACGTAACCTTGATGATCCTCGTCTGCTGCTGCTGCCGCTGCTGCTGCTGCCACAGCCACACACTGGAGCACTGCCGATAGTGTGTGTATGTGTCTGTGTGTGTGTGCGAGGGTGCGCTCAGGCGTTGCTATGAGATTCAGAGACCCGCTTCATCATCCGTGTGCTCTTGCATGTGTGCTCCTTTAGCGTTCACCTCAACTAATGGGAAAAGAGAGCCCGCAGTGACCGTCAAGTGAGTGAGTGTGTGTGAGTTTGAGTTGAGTGTGCATGTGGAGGAAAGGGTAGAAAAGGTCAGATAGGTGTAGAGAGTGTATATTTGCAGCACAGGATGCAAGAGCAGGTAGAGCGTTCTACACCCTGAGAGAGAGATAACACAGTGAAGGTGGCCAGTGTGTGTGCGTGTGTGAGAGACTGAGAGATGCAGTATGGTTGAAGTCTCTCAGCCTCAGCATCATCAGATTTTCTGCTGCAGATGCTACACTAGCTCATCTCTGCACTAGAGCGCTAACCTGACACACACACACGCTCAGACGCACACAGCTGCGGCTTCAAGAGGAGCCCCAAGAATCCCATCAAAGGTCAATAGAGGGACACTGGAAGAGTTGCCGAGGGCAAAGGTCGTGACAGCTGAGACTGAAGGTCAGAGCAGGAGTGAGAGCTATAAACGCGGAATCATGGGCGAGTGGACTATACTGGAGAGATTGCTGGAGGCTGCGGTGCAGCAGCACTCTACTATGATCGGCAGGTAAGAGCTGTAGTGCAACACACACACACACCTCACAAAAGGACTGTACCCTGATAAAACCTTATATATGAAGGTTCAATTTGATCACATCAGTAAATGCATTAGGTCAGTCTAGGTGAATGTTAAGTTCTACATGTGCTAATACATTTTTACATGTATTCACATTGTATAAATTAACCTATTTAATGTATGAAGAATAGATCTATCTATCTATCTTTTATTCAGCATGGATGCAATTGCATTTCAATTATAATATATATTAATATTAATATATAAAAATATAATATATGTTATATGTTATAATATAGTTATATGTTCTTGGTCATTTTAGAACTGTATGCATTCCTCTCAGTCTCTCTCTTTAATGCAAAATAAATTGTCAGTAATCAATAGGCTGTATTATGAGCTTTAAAGTCTCAGACCCAGAGATTTAGTATTAATCAAGAGATGGCTGCTAAAAATGAACAGTTGATATAAAGCATATTGACAAATCAGGGAAGAATATTACAGTCCCATTACCACATAAACACACACCCACCCACAATAACCATGTGTGTCATGAAGGCATGTTGAGATTGGGAGCTTAAAGTGTGCACATTTGTGTGTGTGTGTGTGTGTGCGTGTGTGTGTGCCAGACTTGAGTAAGCACTACTCTCTGCTGTGCTCATTAACCTTAACTGCAGGTAGCCTCACATCAAGGGCACGTCCTTCTCCTGTCTGTGAGAGGTTTGTGGCACAGAGGGCATGTAAGTGAGTGTGTGCAGGACACTTAAGTGTATGTATTTTGTTTCTGCACACATACTGAAAATTGCATTCTAAGCGATGATGCTGAGAAAAAACATGTTCATGTAATTTAGTCAATCACAACACTTTCCTCATAAAATGACAATTTATCAGGCATCTCATCGTCAATGTCTTTTCACTTCTTTTATGTATTAACTTTACAGTTTTCAGGGAGGGGGGGGGGGGTAGCTTGAGTCAAATTGTTTTCTTATTTAGTATTTTGTCAAACATGCCTTTCAATAGATGTCTTTAAGTGTTTTTTCATCTAATGAATCTTCAGCATGTAAAGGAATACTCATTTCACCTTAGGTGATGTAATAAACTTCCATCAGTCCAACACTGCTTAAACCAGCAGTCAATCACTTAACATCAATCGATCACAAAACATCTGACACTAAATGGAAAGCTGACTTGCCATCGTTTAATGAATCCTTAATGTGGGTTTGTCTGAGGTTAGCTAACTGTTTCATACATTATGTAACTCTATATATGAGGGAAATGCATACACACACACATGTTTGTTTTTGTGAAAAGTGGGGACATCCCATAGGCGAAATGGTTTTTATACTGTACAAACTGTATGTGCTATTTCCCTACACCAACCCTACACCTAACCCTACTCCTTACAGGAAACTTTGCGCTATTTCAGATTTTCAATACACTCCATTCTGTGTGATTTATAAGCGTTTTGGAAAGTGGGGACATGGGGTAATGTCCTGAAAAGTCACCTTCTCCTTGTAATACCTATGTCATACCCTTGTCATTATACAAGTTTATGTCCTCATTTGTCACAAAAATGTGCGCACACGCACACACACACACACATTTGTTATTCTATTATGGTTAGAACTTTCTATTGACTTCTGTTGTTTTCACACTGAGTTAATGATATTTTCCTTCCTCTAACCTTAAACCTAACCCTTATGGACACCTTTCTGCATGTTAAATTTTTCATAAATACATTATTTAGTGGGTTTATTGAGTCTTTTTCTCGTCGAGACAATTGACTCTTTTTAAAGATTTTGTACTATACATAGGGACATTTGATCCACACAATGTAGACAAAACAAGACCCACACGCACACATATAGATTAATGCAAAGACACACAACTTGTTTTTCAAACGGTGGAGCTGTTTTGGAATTTGCATGGCAGTGTTGTGTAGTTGAAAACACGTGTCTGCTAATGTATGTGTGAGCTTGTGAGGTAATCAGAGTATTCTTCTCTCTGTCCCTTTGAGGTCTGATCAAGCACTTGAGGCCGGAATCATAGCGACAGAATGAATAAATGAATGAACAGATGAATAAAGCCTCTACTATCATTCATCAGCTGCTGCAATCCTCCCTCCCTCCCTCCCTCCCTCAGAAAACACATAGAGACAAACACACACTGCAGCTCAGCCACTTTCAGTCTCAGGCTTTATGAGTGTTGTCACACACACTCACACTCTGTTCTTTTTCTCGCTGGGAGAGAGTCTAAATGGTTCAGAACAGTTTGATCTTTCTTTACCAAATTGATCCTAACAAAAGCACAGGCAAACACTTGTATGTGTGGCTGTATGTGCATGCTTGCAGTTGAAAGCTGATATGTTGTAGTTTCAACTAGTCAATATTTTCTTTCCGTCATTGTTTTGAGTGGTCACAACAGTGTAATCTATACCATTCTCCATTTACTGTTTGGTCTGGACAACATATGGGTCAGCAGAACAAACATACACATTTCATTATTATAACACGTCCTTATGTTTTGCGGTTATAGTCACGTTAAAATCTACTAATATTCTTTCACAGATTAAATATAGAAAGAATCATCACTCTCTTTCTATCTTTCATAATCTCTTGCCACACACGCACATGCACACACCTCCTGTGCAAATGCAGATGATTAAGCGTCACCTGTGAGATGGAAGCAGAGAGAGTAATGTGTTCATATATCACTCAATCTTTATTGCAGCACTAGAGAGGGGAGTGAAATAAACAAGCCCCATATTTAAATTCAATGTAAGTACATGTATAGCACATTTTCTAAAAGATATTATTTCAAAGCAGACTTACAGAAAATTCTTGTTTCAGTTTTACAATTAAGAAGTCTCCAACTTTAATTATTAGCAACTATACTAATTACTTAGAAATTTATCACTAACCTCATTCCTTTAAAAAAAATGTGGTATTTGTACATATGCAATACAATTATTTATTTACTTATTATTATTTTATTATTATTACACACACACACCAAAGAATCCATGGGAAAAATGCATCACAGTTTCCACAAGAATATAGCAGCACATTGCAAATAATAAGAAATATTTCTTGAGCACCCAACCAAATCAGCATATTAGAATGATTTCAGAAGGATCATGCGACACTAAAGACTGGAGAAATGCAATCATGAATAAATTACATTTATTAAAATAGAAATCAGTTATTTTAAATTGTAATAATACTTCTAAATAATACTATTTTTACTGTATTCTGATCAAATAAATGCAGCCTTTGTGAGCATTAAAGCCTTAATAAACTTAACTTTAGAAATGTAGTATTAAGGTGTAACCTGGAAGTAGAGCACCATGCTGAACTGACAGAACTACAGGAACACTGTTTAAAAGTAAAAATCCCAGCCCTTCATTCTTTCTTATTGTATCAAACACACACACACACACACACACACATACACATACACATACAGACATTGTGAGTGAGTAGCTCAGCATGCTTTGATAAAGTCTATGTACAAATTATTTTTCTGAAGTCATGGTGCATGCATACAACTAACATTACATCTTATTTTCTCATCCTTTCATCTACTTAGTTGCTTTTGTCTCTCGGGAATTTATTTTTTTCTTCACTTGTCTTCTTTCATTTTTTTCATTTAGGATGTAGGGCATTAGCTGCATCTTATTTGAAGTAGGAAGTCTTTATTGACACAGAGGAGACAGAAAAGGAGAAAGAGAGCGAGTGAGTTAGTGGAAGAGATAGAGAGCATGTGAGGTAAATCTCTAGAGTGATAGTCATTTGCAAACACATATCTGTCCCGGTGTCCTCGTTTTCCATGTTTGAATAAGTGTGTGTGTGTGTGTTGTGGTTTATTTAGCTATCCTTTGGAGACAAGTGTGTCTACAGCAGTTATTTAAATATGATAAAACCTCATTTGACATTTGAGTACGCCCTCGTTTGGAGAATCAGTTTATAATATCTTTATTTTATTTTTTAGTTCAAAAAAAAGAAAAGAAAAAAAAAAGGTAAAAAAGGTTAAAGACATTACAATTAGCTTTTTTTTCTTTTCTTTTTTTTTTAATAAAAACATCAACTGTGATGCACTCATTTTGATAGATCCATGCATAAATGAGAACAAGCACAGGTTCTTCATATCAGGTGCTTCTGTGGAGAGGCAGAGGGGCACCGGGACACATGACACAGGTCAGGTCAGCTGTATAAAATCAGATGAGATAGTCAGCTATAAAAACATGGCAAGGAGATGCTTTCCTACCAAGGACATTGTTTATTTGAAGAACGAGTGTGTTTTGATGTGGAGAAAGAGAGAATATGTAGAGAGACACAGAGAAAGTGAGCTGAAAATCTCAGAAAAGCTCTCAAAGTTCATGAATAATTGATGTGAGAAGATGCTGTTAGTTCTAGTAAACTTTTCTTGTTCTTTCTGGTATGTAAAAATAAATACAAAACTTTTGGAGCGTTATTTCACCCAAATAAAATTGTGTTTTGTTGGTTCGTGTGTGTATAAGTATACTTGGGAAATAAAATACTTATATACTATTCTTGTGTGTTTGCATGTACTCTGAAAAAAGTATTTTTGTCTTGTTTTCCAGTATAAATATATCTAAACATTTTTAAATCAAGAAACATTTCTTTGAGGAAAAAAACTAATTTATTTTTCTTTCCCCAATGGCGTATTAATGATAATTTGTTTTCCTTTTAAGCTTAAACTCACTTATTTTTTATATATTTATTATATATTTTTTTGGATTAAAAAAACTTGAGAAATGGAATGTGGGCATACATACTACATAAAGAAATAATGTGTTTAAAGGTCTGTGTGACTTTAGAAACAAAAAAAGCACAGAAAGCTTGACAGTCTTATGTCCAAACATGGAGAGAGTCAGTGTACCGTACACATTTCCAGCTGCTTGCTCACACACACACACACACACACACACACACACTCCATTCACTGTAAATTACACTGCCGCAAACTGACACGCTATACACAATATGCGTGTTACTGCACACACACCAGGTGCTTTAAAAGGAGTCCTTTCAGTAGGTTTTATTTCCTGAATATGCTGTTTCTTAGTACTTGCTCCCAGTCGTCTCTCTCCATCTGTCTCTCCGTATCTGTCTATTTGTCTCATTGCTCCTCTAGTCTGCCTCTGCCCATCTGTCTGTCTCCGCTTGCCTCCTTCCTTTTCTCGTCATATTCATGCTCTTTCTTTCTCTCTTGAGTTCACCTTGAAATGTCTCTCTTTCTCATTCCCTATGTGTTTTTCATCATCCCCCATTTCCACACTTTTAGTATGTAGGTTTATTCCTTCCTGTGCCCTTGGTACGCCTACTTTCTCTCGTTCTCTCTCATTCCAGGCTCTACACTTTCCTCTCTTTCCCAATATTCCATCAATCATTCCTCTCTCCCTCCCTCCTTCCTTATCGCTCTCTCTCTCTGGTACAGTGCAGAGTGCTGAGTGGTTCACTATGTGGTTGCTATAGTAACGGCAGCAGGGAGTGGGGGATGTGCTGCTAATTTAAAGACCCACCAGGGCCTTTGGTCATTGATACAGTGCTGAAGAACTAACGTTAGTTTTTTCGTATCCTACGGTAATTATCATTAAGTGTTAAATAAAGGTTACACCGTCTGCTGGTTGAACTGAGAAACATCTCTTGCTGTTATACTACAGTAAAGTGCTGTTGAGTTTGATCAAGAGTCATAACTGTCCTACTTAGTGCAGCGCAAATGTTCACCATATGTCCATTAAAACCAGTGCTAACCGTCCTAGACAGCACTGAGCTAACATTAGTCTGTCTGACTCAGAGCACAAACTATTTCCCATTATTCTTTTCAAATTCATTTTCTCTGTAGCGATTTTAAAATATTCAATTCTATAATGAAGAATTCTATTCCATGAACCTAATCAACCAGCTATGAAATTAATCACAACATCGTGAATCTTGATTTGAAGACAAAGAAATAGAAGAGAAAAAGGTAAAAGGGTGTGTATTCAAATTCCTTTTTTAGGCAATAAACTATGCATACACTTGAAGAATTGAGAATAATGCCATTAAATGACTAACTTTTCATCAAATTAACTTTCAGAGTATACAAATATGTACAATATAAAAACCGGTCTATTTTTTTGCATTGACTCCCCATAACTGCCCTAATATTGAATAAACAGCTATCATTCTGAAAATGAATTTCTGAAAATGAATCAGGAATGCCTCACTTTCATTTTCTATGCTTAATTAAGTCTGGAAGGAGGAAACTTCACTTAAGACTCTCCACCATTGATAGAAAGCAAAACCAGTTTGTCTTTATTACTCTCTATCCAGTAAAATGCACTACTGTTCAAAAGTTTGGGGACCTTTGAATTTTTTTTCTTTTTTTTTTTTTTTCTTTAATGAATACTTTTATTTAGCAAGAGTTTATTAAAATGATCAAAGGGGCAGTGAAGATATTTATTTTGTTACAAAACACTTGTATTTCAAATAAATGCTGTTCTTTTAAAATTTCAAATCATTGAAGAATCCTGAAAAACACATTTTCCACAAAAATATAAAGCAGCACAACTGTAACGGGTGCTGAAAATTCAGCTTTGCCGCACAGGAATTATTACATTTAAAACTTATGAAAATAAAAAAAAGTTATTTTTCATTTCTAATAATATTTCACAATATTAATGTTTTACTTTCTTAATCAAACAAATGAACCTAGGTGAGAGCATAAAAACTTAATATACCAACTGAATAACAACAATATAAAATATAGAAAAGAACAATTATTTTATTATTAATTGCCACACAACCAGGGCTGATGCTCAATGTCTCTACAAATTTATGCAAGTGTACTGTAGAATGGCACTATATTCAGTTACAAGGACAGTCTCCGTAGAGAAAGCTGGGGTTAAGTGCTGTGCTCATGGGCACATACTTATATTTCAAGCATCGCCCCATACAACCTTTTCATTAGCAACAGATCTTCAGCTACTAAGCTACACCACCCAATGCTAAAAAATAAGCTGAGGGACTTGGACTGAGGGCTATATGAATCATTCTTTAAGGATGAACAGAAAATGCCATTGTTGTGGAGTTAGTAGTTTAACTCGGTCGACAGGACCTAAATGAAGTACTTTATGAGTAACCCCCAGTTTCACAGACAAGGCTTAAGCTAGTCCCATACTAAAATGCATGTTTGAGCTGTCTCAACTGAAAATATCTTGCTCTGACATATTTTAAAATAAGGCATTTTTGCAAAAGTTGCTTAAATACCTTAATTTAACTAAGGCCCCCGTTTGTCAAACTGGGCCTATAAGTCTTAATACTAAATGCAAAATACTGGTACTGTATATGTATTATATAGCTCACACTATGTGTGTGTGTGTGTGTGTGTGTGTGTGTGAGAGAGAGAGAGAGAGAGAGAGAGAGAGAAAAAATGTATGTGCTCATGCATCAAGACCAGCCTGCAATGAAATAACGTCATGGCTGGTACTAGAGCAAGGTTATTGTGAGTGAAGGACGGTCTCAGCACAAGGGTGTGTGTGGATCTGTGTGTGTAGGTGTGTGTGAGGAAAAGAGCTAGACAGACTGAGGAAGATTTGTGTGCTCAGGCTGCATCTGTTGAGAGAGGCAGTGTGTGTGAGGCAGAAGGGTGGAGATGTTTCGCTCTAAATGGCACACTCACGTGAGTCCCATGCGTAAAAGCTTCAAGGTGTTGTCCTTCTCCTCATGACACTCACATTGTGTGTCGTATGTCACATTAGTATGTTGCATGTGTGATTGTGAGTTCACACATCTCCTCTGTTCTTATCTGCCACCATGATCAGATGTGTCTGAGTCTGTGCTTGTGTGTTGATTTCTCTCTCTCTCTGTGTGTGTGTGTGTGTGTGTGTTTCTTCATAAATTTTTTCATTGAGTTCCAATTTAAGCTTGCAAAGAGCTGATAAGAGAGCAGAGATGGGGACAGCCTCCCAACACAAACTCTGATAGCCTTGATGCAGCATGCCCCAGTTATCATCAGCAGGGAACATATGCCTGCACGCACGTGAATGAATGTTAAAACATAGAAGCTGTTCTTGAATGGTCTACATAGATATTTTCAATATCAATGAAGCTCATGAAGTGTGTAATTTCTGTGCCACTAGTTCAGAGCTCTGCACATCACTTACAGAAAATGTAAAAAAAAATTAATTAGGAATTTGTCCCCTCATTTTAGATAAATTGTGGCCACATTGACTTAATTAATTCCCACAATATATTAATTCTGTCCCTTGTTTTATTGCCACAGTTTACACAAATTAAAACCAAGGAACAGAGTAGTACAACGTGCTCACGATTTGACTAAAACAAAGGAATGAATTAAGTCATGTGAACTAATTCTTAATTTGGGGCCACAATATATTTTATTTATCCCCAGCATGTCATATCCAGGTCTCCATGCATTAGCCAAAATATTAGATGTTTTTGACTTCAACTGTGGCTGACCTTACAGATCGGCAAGATTTGTCACATTGACTTGAAAAAGAAGCTGTCAGGTCAGATACTTTCTGCTTCTTGTAGTGACCCTCACATGGTATTTGCTTTCTTTAGTGCAGATGAAGTGGATTAGATGCAATATTTGTCAAATAAACAGTAGGGTTATTTATTTAACATATTAATTGGGGAAAAAATAAAATAACACGTTAAAATAAAGGCATGTAACACACCCTGCTCAGACCTGTACATTCTTCATGAAGTGGGATCTACATTTTTGATCAGTTTTATTATACAATATAACATTAAGATTACATGAAAATTATTTTTACTTTTTGGTCTGTGCAGCATCACATTAAGTCAAACACACCTAATGATACTTTGTCAAACAGGTTACCCATCTGCCATTAGTCATACAAATTGATAGCCCTGCCACAAAAATCACATTGGTTGAACAGAGTCAGGCTGCCCTAGTGAAAAATAAATATACTTAAATGTATTTGAAATAAATGTATTTCATGCTAAGTATACTTCAAATACCTTTTCATATTTATGTACTTAATAAAATGCCCTGCAATTTTACTTTTAGTATACTAGACCGGTATACTTCACGTCTGCTATATCGGAACAACTAATTTTGTACCTAATGCTCTTTAATTGTGCGGAAGTAGTGCTGAAGTCCAATTAAATACATACTTAGTATATTTGATTGTGCTAAAGTGGGACCATTGCAAGTATATACTTGCGGTACACTTTAAATATTTTGCATTTAAAGACCGATATTATTCAAAGATCATACAATCCTCATCAAAAGCGACATTAAAACACATTTTAGACTTAATATTAAGAAATGTGCATTGTGCACAAGTTGTACGCCAAATAAAGTTTTATTATAATTTTTATATCAGGAAGTCTCAAAGTATATAGCAGTAAATATGTTAATAGATTTGAACTATACTTAGTATGAAATAAATGGATTTTAAATATATTACTTTTTACTAGAGTGTTCAAATGAAAAATGTGAAAATATGGAATGTTGGGGAAATAGGAATGGCTTACTTTTCATATCAAGCTGAAACAGAAACGTTTTTTTAACTTCAAATAATTACAAATTAAAGCATAAAATGAGTAGCAGGTAATTTAGAAATGCTAAATGCCTGCATTAACTCTGCTTCTTACAGTAATTACTCACTATTTTGTCATGTGTTTTGTGCACGTGTCTGCGTTTGTGAGATAGAGGGAGTTAGAAAAGCAGTTTAGCACTGTGCCTTTGAATGAAAAAATGAACTCTAACTAATCCTTTTTTCTTCTCGCTTTTTCTTCCTTCCCGTCTCTACCACTACTTTCCTCTTTCTTTCTGTCTCTTCTTTTCTCTCCCCCAAAGGATCCTGCTGACAGTGGTGGTGATATTCCGGATCCTGATCGTGGGTATAGTGGGAGAGAAGGTGTACGAGGACGAACAGATTATGTTTATATGTAACACGCTGCAACCGGGTTGCAACCAGGCCTGCTACGACAAAGCCTTCCCCATCTCCCATATCCGTTACTGGGTTTTCCAGATCATCTTGGTGTGTACGCCCAGCCTCTGTTTTATCACTTACTCAGTTCACCAGTCTGCCAAGCACAAAGATCGCAGTTACACCCTCCTGCACGGCCCGTACATCGAACACGGACACGGGGTGGGCCGCAAGCTCCGCAACATCAACGGTATCTTGGTGCACCCGGAAAGCAAAGATGACCGCGACTGTCTGGATTTGAAAGACATTCCCAACATTCCGCAAGGGGTCACATACTCCAAAAGTGCCAAGATCCGTCAGCAGGAGGGCATCTCCCGCTTCTATGTCATACAAGTGGTGTTCCGGAACGTTCTGGAAATCGGCTTTCTCGCCGGCCAGTACTTCCTGTACGGATTCAACGTTCCTGCCATGTTTGAGTGCGACCGCTACCCTTGTGTGAAGGAGGTCGAATGCTACGTGTCACGTCCCACGGAGAAGACAGTTTTCCTGGTGTTCATGTTCGCAGTTAGCGGGATCTGCGTGGTGCTAAATTTGGCTGAGCTCAACCATCTGGGCTGGCGGAAGATTAAGACGGCCATCCGTGGCGTCCAGGCTCGCAGGAAGTCCATTTGTGAGATCCGGAAAAAGGATGTGTCCCACCTTTCCTCTGTGCCCAACCTGGGCCGCACCCAGTCTAGCGAATCGGCCTATGTCTGACAGCGAATAGGGGAGGGGCTTAGACGAGGTTGGGAGTGGCTGACAAGGCGACGGCCACGCCCTGTGCTGCAGACATGACATTGCAAATTTTATGCATAGTTTGGACAGGGTGAGAGAGGGGTAGGGTGAAAACAAAAAAGCAAAAGGAAAAGGGAGGACTGGAGCAAATCAGATTTGGCATTCTAAACTTTATGGAAAATAAAACTGCTTTTTCGGACTTTAATGACAAGCGCTGGGGAACAGAGCATACTCATACTTAATAGACAAACACATTTACACCACACACATACTGATATCCCTGAGCCCTGCTTAACAACAAAAGTCTTCCGACAAAAAAAGAGAAATTTAAGAAGCAAATCTGATTCGAGTTGCTTGATGTCAAAAGAGATAGAAAGATGGAGGGATGTAGCTAAAGGGCAGCTCAGCATGTGACTCAGAAGCATTGTAAAGTATGAAAAATGTTCTCCAGGGTCAATGCTGAGACATCCCTCACATTTTGAACAACTGGAAAGAGAAAAAAGGAGGACAAACAAAAGAGTATAAAACCGTACCTCAGCACAGACACCTCTACGCCTCTCCCCCACTTGCTTTCTTTCATTTTCTGTCTCTTTCTGCATAGTTTTATAGATATAGCTATTAAGTACACAAGGCAAGAAGAGAGAACGAACATTCATGTACTGATAAGCCACCCCCTCATTTGCTGGAGGGCCATAAGAGATTCCATCCTCATGCAAAAACCAACATTGACACACCACAGTCCCCAGTCCAAATCCCAGGATTCCTCTGTTTCACCAACCCCCCCATTCATTACTGTACATATCTCAGAATATCGATATTGCAGCATCCATGTATTTCACACAATGAAGTGTAGCTTTTGCCATTATTTAAAAAGAATTACACATTGATTGCCAAAAACAAAAAAGAAAGAAAAAAAAAACTGAATTGTGTTGTTTATCTGCATTTGTTCTGTAATGGACAGGAAAAATAGTGATTTTATACTATGGGCATTTCCAGACAAAGGCATGTTACGATGCATCATTAGAATGGCTAGATAGTGTTACGAGCTGTGTATAGAAACAGACTGTTTCTTTTTTGCACCCAATATTTTTGAGGTGTATTCTGAAGCATGCGGGAGGAGATCTATAGCTCTATGGGAATGGCAGAGAGAGTCTATACTGACTAAGGCTCCAATGCAGCAATAATATATAAAGATATACGTAAATTATAAATAAATATATGCTATAAAAATAAATGAATAAACTATTAAAGAAATAAATGGAATATAATGGCATAATGATTTCTTTGTCACTTGATTCTGTGCATGCGTGTGCACAAATGTGTATTTCCATCTAAGTGGGCATGCTATGCTGGAGGGTTTTGTCCAGGATGAAATCATTGCAGGGATGAAGGTGGTGAAAGCATAAATCACAAACCAATACACAGCACTGCATCACCTGCATAGATGTTCTCTGAATGACAGAGACAATGTGTGTGTGTGTGTGTGTGTGTGTATGTGTGCATTTTACCTTGACCCAGTTGGAAAAGCATTCACACACTAAATAGGCTGACACTACCTGGGTTTCCATCCAAATGTTTCACAAAGAGAATGTGCAACATTATATGTGTTTTTATCAACTATGCACGCTACTTGAAGAAGCCTCTCTATTGGCATCTTTGTTGTGAGTAAGTTCAGAAACACATGCTTAAATAGTCTAAATGTCATTATTTTTGTAAAAAATTGAATGTTTCAATTGTGATTGTTGACATGAGAAAACCCACCTGTGCATTTTGGAGTTTATGCACATATCAAGCTTTTACATTCACGATTTCTAAATTCTGAATTTCCATAAAAATTGTTGGATAGAAACCTAGTGAGTGCGAGCCACGAATAGCCAAATTAATCCCACAAGCTTGCCTAAAACATTACCAGTAAAGAGAGAAGCTGCTAGATTAAGACATTAGAAATGAAATGAAAATGAGTGTAGATAAGACAACGTAATGGTTGCTAACTAATGTGGATGAGTCAGAGCTCTTACACTAGCTAAGTATAGCTCCTATTGTCTGTGCTGCTGGCATCTCTCTTCATATAGAATACAAATGATCCTGCATTGCAACTATGTTTTATTCAGGACAAGTGCCGTGTTCAAAATTATTTCAATTTTAATTCATTACAGTTAAATAAATGTCTATCATATTTATAGTTTTTACTTGTAGATGATTTCAAGCCAATATCAGAATTCTAATGAAAATTGAAGTTTGAAAGACAAATATAGCTCTTCAGAATAACTAACACACACAAATAGGGAAAAATAAATTTATAAATTTAAAAGTACCTATATTTTTTTCCCCCTTTTCTCATATCATCTAGCACACCTGGTCATTTGAGACTTCCACAAAAAGCTAAGGGCTTTGGTCACATTATGATGACACAAATTTTCTTTCCACTCCCCTCAAATCTAACCCTTACGTGAACCTTTCTGCATTTTATTACTTTCATTTAGACATTAATTAATGTGTTTATTGAGCTGATGTCCTCCTTTGGTCCCCACAATATAGGCAAAAAACTGATCCAAACACACAATTATTCTAACAAAACTCTTCTTCAAAAAGCTGCTTGTAGCTATCAAACACATCCAAATGGATCCCACTTGTAAACTCTGCAATGCGTGTAGTCAGTGAAGAAAACCTTTTATAGAAACAGTTTTTAAATTCATTTCAAGCTGTTTTCTTAGTATAAAATCTGCCAACAATGTACTTTGTGTCAACACTGACATTAGTTTTTTTTTTTTCGGTGACTCATGTCCTTACTAAGAAATGCATGCTGCTGTGAGCACCAAGTTGTGCTGAGGAACACTTAGAGTTTCAATAATGCCAGAAACATCTATTATTTACACTACAACAGTGATACTGCAATCGTACCCTCCTGTACACATCAAATGACTCAGCATTAAAAATTAACTCCTACTGAGAGAGAGAGAGAGAGAGAGAGAGAGAGAGAGAGGCAACGGCAGAATATGTGCTGCTGTGAAAGAAATAGAGAGTAGAGCAGCATGTGTATTTGGCTGCTAAACAAGTGAAAATTATAGATGCACAGCATAACATGAACCTCTCTGACCTTTGATCTTGCTGAACTTTGACAGTAAAGCAAAATCTATTTTGGTCTGTAACTGCAAAGCAGTAAAACAACAGTAAGCAGAAGGAGCATTTGAGATGTGGTCATCAATATCAGTTTACTTTGCTATTTCCTGATGTTTTCTGGCATGAACTCTCTTTAGTTAAAAAAAAAAAAGATAACATTAAGAGCCAGTGCATAAAACGCATGAAGTGAAAACTGACAATTAATATTAATTATAATATAAGAGAGAGTTGGGTAATCATCAACGGGAAAGCAGGAATATTTCTAAATCGATTTCCCCTGTAGTATTTCATTGTTATATTATTATAATCCTAATCCTAATCCTCAAATCATGTTATCTAAGGGAGGATGACATTATAAGAGACAGTT
Source organism: Onychostoma macrolepis (assembly GCF_012432095.1). Taxonomy (NCBI): domain Eukaryota; kingdom Metazoa; phylum Chordata; class Actinopteri; order Cypriniformes; family Cyprinidae; genus Onychostoma; species Onychostoma macrolepis. Next base: position 15,767,189 of record NC_081159.1, on the reverse strand, counting down.
CATGGATTTGGAGGGCAAACAGAGAGAGAGACAAAGGGAAGAGAGACAGAAAGAGAGAGATGGTGAGAGCATTAAAGGAGATTAAAACACAAAGGAGGAAATGAACTGGACAGAATTTCAGGAAAACAGTGGCTCCTGTCATGATACTGGTTAGCCATTGGTGAAGAAGAGCAGCAAATAAAGTCTAGTGACCAAAGAGAGAATAATCACTGCTGGTTTTTGTTTAATTGAACATCATTAATAAAATGAACAGGGGACAAATTAATATTAAATGATAACAACAACAACACTGTTCGTTAATGATATACCATGCCTAAATGTGGGAAAGAGTTTCACTTGTGTGTGAATGTAATGAAAATTATAAAGCTCAGCTTTAACTGTAATGGAATTGACCTGAAAATCCATTAATGAATAGATCAATGCAACGAGAACCACAGTGAAATGAAAAATCAATATATTGAAATCAATCAGTATATTTATACTCGCACAGAGGAGTTCACACACACACACACACACACACACGCAGAATGCCGTCTTTCTCACATTTAGATACAAAATGGTTTTGAAAGAACAAATGTTAAAGATCAAAAAGAATTTCTTTCTAAGTGATCTAAGGAGAGGAGATTCACCACAGAGAGAGAGAGAGAGAGAGATATGAAGGAAGAAAAAAGAAGAAAAGGGAATCAGAAAGAATCACATCAGAGAAGGAAAGCAGACCTAAGTGCTCACTGCTAATCTGCTGCGCTCCAACTCCCAGACAAAACCACACAGTCATGCATACACAGATGAATGCTTAACACACTGTCACTTCAGCTTCACATGTTCAGTGCTTTAAGTATTCTAGACCTCTCATGAATTTCCTGCCAGTGCCCTCTTGAGATGGTTTTCCTGAATCTGAGTGTGAAGTATTACACGATACCTTTCCACAAAACAGTGTTTTCCTCAGAATGCAAACACCAGAAAGACTTATTCTCTGGAACAAGAACCACAGTGTGATGAAAGTGTGTTTCAGACAGGCATATAACAGCCAACAGCATCAAATATTTACCAGGAGAGGGAAAATTACGGTCTCATCCCATCTGTACTTGAGCAGCAGAGCCAGACATTACGGTTCTCACAAGACTCATGTGAATGATAAAGAGAGAGCGGAGAGAGATCAAGTTAGAGAGAGATGATAGATAGAGACAGTAAAGATGTTCTGACATTCAGAAAAGGATCTTGAGGCGAAGACTACCACATACACCCATCAACATCACACACACACACACACACACACACATAAAAGGCCACATGTATAAAACCCCATGAAATCAAAATTATCTATATCATCTAAAGTTAAAGTATGTGTACCATGAGCCTAACTGCTATTACAAATGAGCCTTTTGATAACGCCCACCCAAACTTCATGTCAACACAGGAACAGAAAGCAGCATTTTTGGCATTTTGTGTGTGTTGTGATTCAGTCTGACATACAGTACAGTGATTCTTTCTTGTTTTTTTTTTCTTTTAATCCACAAATTCTCCATAAATTCTTCCTATTCTCACTGATACTTAAAACTGGAATATACATCTTACTATTCAAGCTCTATTGCTACAAAGGTGAGGCAGTGGCCTGCCTACTATATTTTTTTCATTAAGAAAGTAAGCTATTATTGACTGTTTTTGTAGAGCTAAAATAACTGGAAGTGGCTGACAATGAAAGTCTAGCACATTCAAGTTACAAATGGCCAAGTCTGCTCTTAGGTTAAAAATAAGGTGGATGAGCGGCTTAGCTGTTCAGTGCTAGATTGATTTATCAATGGTGCAGAATAACCTGCACATGGACAGGCCATCAAGATGCCCTTTTGGCAGGTGTGACTGCAAACAAACATAAACAGAGATCGACTGCCAAGGTCACTGCAAGGTAACAATGGGGAGAGTTGCTAACGTAAGTCCTGTGAGCAGTGATGTGATTGGTGAGTTTTTGAAGAGTGGACCAGTGAACACTAGACTAGAGGTGTGTTGCTCATTATCAGTCTTAATTAGGTCACTTCTGCACTCAAAGAACCTTCCTTTTAATCAACGGGTCACAGAGAATCATTTGTTTATTTTCAATTACTCTTCATAAAAGATGAGTTAACATAAAGATAAATTAAAGTCTCATTAAAGTTCCACTGGGAGGAGACAAAATTACCTAACAAATGCAAATACAGGGTATACAATAAATAAAAATTAATCTGGTTTTAATTTGTGAGAGGTTAACGGGTAGGGAATAGGGGTGTATGTTAATAAAGTAATTTTGGTTTTGATGACATGCAAGTCAACATATTTAATAAGGTTACAAAAAAATGACATTTGTGAATTTATGAAAGGTAAGAACGGAAATCAATTTAAGGGGGCAAATAGCACTCCTTAACAGAAAAATGAATTTCTGTCAGGTGTCCACGACAGGCCCAGATCTGCCAAAGTACAACACACACACACAAAAAAACAAGCAAAAATACAGTCTTATCGTTATAGACAAAATCACATTTTTTTTTTTTTTTTTTTTACAATATCGCACACCCTTAGCATAGAAAATATCATTACCTTGGTACCAAAACAATAGAAGTCAATGGAAAGTCCCTGCCAAAAAAACATGTGAGTGTGCCAGCTGCATAAAAAAGCTAAGCAAAGGTGAAACGGAGGGAGAGAGCACAAGATGGCGGCGTCTCTGTGAATTAGAGGATAGGAGCAGTCAGGTATAACAGCAGCTGGAACAGTGTTACATAACGCAAATACAGCTCACCTTATTTCAAATAAGTATGAGCTTCATCATCACTATCAGCTTCTAAAAAAACAACACTACGTTTATGTGCAACTGCACTTTACTGATAGAAGATAGATAGACTATATAGAGCCTGGCTAATGCTGCTTTTATACAAACCAATATTCTACTGGGAGGTAATGTATATGATGAGTATTTGATTATACACACACATAGATGACAGAACGACGATTGCTGTTATCCTGAACAAAGTGTGTTAATCATAGTGGATTCCTCGGGTCTGGTTCAGAGTCCTCTGCAGTGCTGAGATGGACTCTGACTGTGTGGGCTGAGCTAGTTTTCCTCTACTAAACATTCACAAGCTAGCACACCGTTTCAAGTCCAGAGGCTTTTTATGCTGTAAACAAACCAAGCAGTTTAAAATATTCTTTATAAACACTATAAAACTGCACTCCAGGCAAGGGGTCCTTTTGTGCAGTCTAGATACAATTCCCCAGTTACAGGACTTGGATGTATTTTTACAAAGTGTATTGTTCTTTTGTGTGTGAATGTTGATTGTATATAGCGCAGTGCAGCACTCTGCAGTGCCGATTCAGAGTTAATACATTACTGAGAGTGTTACTGAGATTAGGAGCCTCTTATAGTCTGTGTGTAAAGCGTGCGTGCGTGCGTGCGTGTGTGTGCGTGCGTGTGTGTGTGTGTGTGTGTGTCTTGAGGAATGACCAGAGAAAACTGCAGAGACAGCAGATCTGGTCTGCAGCTCAGCACTCACCATCAGCCCCCCGTCAAAGCTCAACCCCACCCCTAGAGACGGAATCTCCTACAGCTCCTCACTTCCATTTAAGTAACCGGCATGCTCATCCTGGGCAAATTTGAACAGTACAGGATAATGCTGAACTACCCCATTTCTCTTTCACTCCTACATTAACACACAAATAAGACTTTCACATACACATTTTTGGATGGCCAATGCAGGCAGGCTAGGAATTCAAATGTGTAAGATACACATACATATTTCATACTTAACACCCATCCAATATGCATATGCACACAGAAAATATGTGTATATTCAATTGCAATAAAAATTGCAGTTGAATACACACCAAAAATTGCACCAAAGCATAAGTAAACTATTATGTGCTTGGTGTGTGTAAAAGTCACTAACACTGAGCTGATCCCATAGCTGAAGAGTTCCAAACTTTCACTAACATGAATATTAGCACAAAAACTCCATGAGTTGAAGCTTTATGGAATAGGTTTCCATGGCCAAGCAGTAGCATGCAAGCCTCACATCACCAAGTACAATGCCAAGCACCAAATGGAGTGGTGTAAAGCACACTGCCACTGGACTCTGGAGTAGTGGAAACGTGTTCTGTGATGAATCATGCTTCTCCAGTCTAAAGTGTTAGTCTGGGTTTGGCGAATGCTAGGGGAACATTACCTGCACATGACTGCATTGTGCCAACTGTAAAGAGGGATAATGGTATGGTGCTGTTTTTCAATTGGGCTAGGCCACCTAGTTCCAGTGAAGAAAATTTTCTTGATGCTTCAGCATACCAAGAACTTTCGGACAATGCTATGTTTCCAACTTGTAGGAACAGTTTGGAGAAGGTGCTTTTCTGTTCCAGCATGACTTGACCCAGTGCACAAAGCAAAGTCCATAAAAACATGGTTGGATGAGTTTGGTGTGGAAGAACCTGACTGGCCCACACAGAGCCCTGACCTCAACTCAACCTCATCAAACACCTTTGGGATGGGCTGAAACAGAGATTACGAGCCAGGCATTCTTATCCAGCATCAGTCTGACCTCACAAATACTTGATGAATGGAGAAACACTCCAAAATCTTGTGGAAAGCCTTCTCAGTAGAGTGGAAGCTGTTATAGCTGCAAAGGGGGGACTAACTTAATGCCTATGTATTTAGAAGAGAAGAATAATTTGTGGAAATATAATATCAGTTAAATATTTTCTTCCATAATAATTACATCCTATTATTATATAATTAAAAAAAAAAACATCTTCTCTTAAGGAGAGTGTTGTACATAGCCCCATGCTGAGATCAATAGGTGGTCTCTGTAAGGCTGCATAAATTAAGTGCAGGGCTAATCTTATTTCCTAATTGCTCTCGACAGAGGCTGCGAACATCCATCACAGTACAGACCACAGCACAAAGGACGTCACAGTAAACAGAGCAAAGCACAGCTCACGGTACACAGTACAAAGAGAGGAAACAGTCCAGGCAATGAGCGATTGACAGAGCAGTGGAGCACAGAGAGGCGCAGGGGCGTCTGAATATGAGATCAAGTTATAAGTCAAAGTGAAAACATGCCTATCATGCCTCTCTCTCTCTCTTTTTTGTATCTCACACTCCCTCTCTTCTAGAAGGAGATTGATGGGTATGGGAGTGGGTTTCTTATCAGAGGCATAAGGAGTCTGTCCCGCTGAAAAAACTGCAATGCAGATACACAGAGACTGAGAGAGATAGACAGAGAGAGGGAGAGGCAAACTTAAACTCTGTCAGTAATCCCCTCAAATTCCAGTAATGCTCCATTCAGTCTAGCACCTTTTAGGATTCTCACATGAGCATGCACACACACGTCTGGTTTTCTATCTTTTTGGGGAGTTTTCATTGTTTTTATACTGAGCTAATGATATCGTCTAACCCTAATCCTGGCTTTAAACCTTTCTACTTAAAAAAAAAACAAAACAAAAAAAAACTTTTTATTAAACACTATTTAGTGTGTTTATTACACTATTTTCATGGCAGAGACCACTGGCTTTTAGGTTTTATATTCCTATTCTTGTGGGGACTTCTTTCCTCACAGTGTAAACAAAACCTAACCACACACACAGTCACCTTCAAAACACCTTTCCTTCCACCATATCCAGTGACTCTTTCTTTCATCACTCTCTTTCTCCATTTAGTTTCATAGTCACTCTGAATCATCCTTCCCTCAATCTACAGTGGCACTTATGATTAAGACATGTTAACAGGGCAAAAAAAAAAAAAAAAAAGAAAAGAAAAGAAAGTGTCCTTGCCTCTAACCATTTTTAGTGCAGTTTCTGGTGAACCTCCACACTTTCTGAGTCACAATTTTACATATTAAATATTATGCCTGCTTCTTGCAAAATAAAAAATATAAATGTAAATCAAAAATGTACTATGATGTAGTATGTGACAGAGTTTTTATTTTATTGCAGATTTTTCCTTAATAAATACAAAATAGATTCCAAAAAGACATGAACAATGACATCATCCTGCCACTGGTGAGGATTAATTCTTTTGTTTACCAGAGATACCACAAATATGAAATTAACATATATACTGCCACCTGGTGTCGGATATGATTAAAATACCACCCACTATCCTTACTAAATTTCCAGCCCTGTAAGATTTTATTTTATTTCATGACTTTGATGAAAAATGGCCAGTAGAGAGAACTGACAATGGTAAATATAGATAGAGGAGGCCTAAGGAGTGTAACGTAACGCCATTAGTTAGAAATCACCATGACCACCATATCCTCCTAAGATGACAGAAGGTCATCTTATCACCATATTTACAGCACAAAAAAACAAACAAACAAACAAACAAACAAATAAATATATACATGAGTGCTTTCAAATGATTAACCGCAATTAATCACATCCAGAATAAAAGTTTTTGTTGACATAATATGTGTGTACTGTGTATATTTATTATGAATATATAAATACACACACACATACAGTATATATCTGAAAATATTTACATGTATATATTTATATTCATATAATTTATATTATATATAAATATATTTAATATATGAACATAACATATTTTTCTTAAATATATACATGCATGTGGGTGTATTTATTTATATATAATAAATATACACAGTACACACATATATTATGTAAAGAAATACTTTTATTTTGGATGCGATTGATCACGATTAATCGTTTGACAGCACTAATATACATACATAAATCTACTGGAAAAGAAGAGAGCAGCCTATAATTTTACATCTGGTCATAGTTTGATAGTTTGCATGAGCAGACTTACTTGTTAAAATATGGCATAAAATATCCACAGCTTTTCATCTAGCCTATTCAAATAGTACATGTACAAAAACAGAAATATCATAGCTGTGCAGACCGAGAGATTTGTTTACACTTTCCAATGTATTTCTGTATAGAGTTAACATCCATATACTGACTATTAATGTTATATTTTATCATGTAGGCCTATTATTTAATGTAATTATTATTATTTAGTTTTATTTGCTGTTTTGATTTACGGTGTTTCCTATATGCTGTTTACCATTTTGCATTAAAATGCTTAAAATTAAATAATGGTGGGGTGGTAAATTTAATTGCTACAAGTTTTTATAAGTCTATGTTTTCTAATATAGTATTACAACTTGTCCTGGGAGTAAAGTGGTTTGACAACAACACTCTTTATACTTGACACTAATTTCTAGTTAGAATTTTTAACTACTGTCATTGTAGCAGACAAAAATAAAACATTCCAATCTCTCCTATTGTTATCTGGATATTATTATTTTAACTCACCCAAGCTGAATAAGATGGAATACAAAAGAAACAATTAAAAGACGATTCAAATGGCTACGCCTTTTATGTGCCTTGTTTTTTTTATGCCAGCTCAAATTAATAGCCACTTGAAATTCCCCCAACAAACGCAACGCGTTGGAATTCCCAAAGAAACTAATGTAAGAAACAATTAATTATGAGTGCGACGCATGCGCGCTCTGAGCCTTGCGCATGCGCAGTTCCGCACGGTGTCTAGTTACGAGAGTGGCATTGGGAATTCCCCAGGAAAACACCTACGCAGCCACACGGCCTTTTCTGGACAAACTGGGCAACAGCAATCCGCTCACAAGGTGAGCAATTTGTAGTTTTATAATGCTCCGGACATGGAGGGAATCTGAGGCTTGTGCCACAGCGCTTGCCGCTGTTGTTTGGGAATTTGTCCAGAAAGAGCTCATCTTGTTCCCCTAAAAACATCAACAACCCTCAGACGGAATCCATCTGGATAGAAGCGAAAACGGCGCAACAGATAGTTGTTTGTCAGGAAAGGCAGTTTCTCTTGTTACAGCTGACATCGTTTAAACGGCGCATTCATATTTATATGGAGGGGACGCAAGATATTCACGGCGAATCCCGGAGACAGAATGCACGGCCTGGACCGAGCTACGCTATGGAGAAAAGGGGCGCCGTGGACTCTGTCCCGGAAGACTGGTGTGACAGCGGGCTAGACTCCTTAAGCGGGGTCGGACTCGGTTTTGAGGTTCCCTACGGTACGTACACCGAGGCCGAACAGATGTGGACACCTGGTCGGTCTGTGTCTGACATACCTGACCTCCCTCCGTCGGACGAGCCCGACAACAGTACCGTGGATTGTGTGTCGATTGGCGGCGGAGAGAGGCTCGACTCTGCCATAGGGGACTCGATTAATGAGGATGCTGTGGTGGGGTGCCTCTCCGACGGGATCGGCACCATGATCCTGGGCGAGCCTGCAGGTACAGACAGACTGGCGGTTTCAAACACTGAGGAGGGTCGGCAGGGAAGGGAAGAGCTCTTCAACACGCTCAACTTTCTGTCAGAGGACGGTGACACGTAAGTATATGTAGTTTTCCATTATCTGTACATGTGAACAATTTGGAAGGCTATTAGATTTAGGTTGTAAACATTTCCTCTTGTCTCACAGGGTACTTCATTTGGCGCTAATTCATGAGCAGTGGGGTGTTGTTCAGTGCCTGCTTGAAGAAATTGGGGTGGACAACACCTGGATACCTTACCTGGACGTCCAAAATGACCTGGGTCAGGTAAATGTACAACAGTGTTGCCAGATCCCTCTAGAAAAGCAAACAACCTGCTCTGACAAGCCAGCACCTGTGGATCAAGAAGAATTGCTGTACTTCCAGTGATTTATTGTTGCATAAAACACTGCATATTTAAATGAACCAATACATTTCATCCTACTGTTGAAGTCACCATAAAAGCAAACTTTCCAATTCATATTTTTATATTGCAGTGTTTATCATTAATGATTTTTGCATTTCTGTAATTTATATATAATTTTTTTGAATCACTAACAACTTTCACGTACAACTCAAATTTTCTCATGCATATAAACCTATAGGGAAACAGAAACCAAGCCCTAGCAAACCCTAATACACAATTGTACTCATTGTTGTAATGCAAACCGCAACTGACCAAACAAACAAGCCCTGATAGCAACACTAGTGGCAACCTATCTCTAATTTTTCCACCCTCCCTCCTCCTTTGCTCAGACCGCTCTACATTTAGCAGTCATCGTAGACCAGAGTGAGTGTATTCGGGCACTGTTGTGGAGTGGAGCCAGTGCGGAGATCCAAGAGAGGGGTGGACACACACCTTTACACCTGGCTGTCAGAGAGCTTCGCTCAGAGTGTGTGAGAGAGCTGACCAGCTGCTCACGGACCCCACCGGTGCACCTGAACATTACCAATTATGCAGGTACAAACTTAAGCAAATGTACTTCACTCTGAATAATACGATTATTTTTTATATATCTATGTTTTGCATCCTGTCCCTTTCTCTGTCCGGCCGTCTCTTTAAGGTGTGAGTGCGCTGCACCTGGCTGTACATAGGGGCAATTGCGAGATCATCAAAATGCTGTTGGAGGCAGGAGCAGATGTAAATCAGCGGGTGAGAAGCTATATTTTGATTTAAATAAGGGTTATTGTAGCTGTAACTAAAACTGAAACTAAAATGAAAACCAGTAAAACGTTTGAGTTACTTGGGGAAAAAAAACCCAAAACATTAATTGAATTAAAAAATATTGTTTCACCTAGTTGCCAAGGTAACATTTCTCATTTTAATTTAGTTTAAATTGATGTACTAAAATAACTCAAAGTAACAAAAAAAGATGGACATATTAAAAACCAGTAAAATGACAAAATTACTAACGATTTAACAAAAATTTAAAACAAAATATAAAAATGTTAAAATGATTCAAAATGTTAATAAAAACTATAATAGTACCTCAACGATGCAATAAATATATGATAAATATAAAACCATATTTTTATTAAAGAACATAGGGTTCTTCTCCAGTTCTATCATAATTAATTTGAGTGTTAAATTTATTACAGTTTTTTTTTTTTTTAAATCATTAACTTTGGTTTTGTAGGATTTGGGGTCAGGTCGGTCTCCATTGCACTGGGCGGTGGAAAGTCAGAGGTCAGAGGTAGTGGAGTTATTATTGAGCGCTGGTGCATTGGTGAATCAGAGCTCATATGCAGGCCACACCCCGTTCTACTGTGCCCTTTACCGTCCCAACAAAGTGGTGCAGGCCCTACTTAGTGCCCATGGGGCCACATACACACAGGACGATGAGGAAGAGGAGGAGTACCGAGAGAGTGAGGAGGTTAGAGCCAAATCCACACACATTGACTAACAGAATGCTTACCGGACGGCTTCAGTACTTATTATTTCTCTGTTTGTCACAGGAGGAGTTTGACGATGTCATCATAAATGGACAGCGAGTGCTGTAGCTGCAAACATGGACACCACTCTGCCATTAGACCCTTTGAACTCCAGCTGAACGGCTGTGGTGTCTGATTGAATTGGTGGAGGCTATTATGTGTGTCTGTGTGTGTGTGTATTTTGTTTTAAAGGTACAGTATGATGTCAGTATGCTGGTTTTGGTTCAGGCTGATGGGAGTGTGCAGCTAGATACTGTTAGTCATGGAGGATCTAAGTTATTTAAGCCTGACATCACGCAAAGCCTTTTAAAGCTATAACAATGGAGGCAGCTTTTAATTGAGTGAAACCTCTCATTGGCTCATCTCATGTACATTATAATATAGGGATAGTTCACCTAAAGATGAATATGCTGTCGTACCCTTATGGTGGTTCAAGGCTGTATGACTTTTTCTTCTGAGGAATAAAAAGAAAATGTCTTAAATTTGTGAAAAAAAGTGTTTTATGTGCACACATTAAAATTAGTGGAGTTGAATGTTGTTTAGGCAACATATCCTATATGGTACCTTTAGGTAAAATGTCTTCCACAGAAGAAACAAAGTCATTTAGTTTTGGAATGACATAAGGGTGAATAAATGATTTTAATTTTGGGTGAATTATCTCTTTAAGAACCAAATTCCCTAGAAGATACCAAACCACGTACATTGTGTGTCCCACTAGTGAGTAGATTCATTATTTCCACAATAGTTGCTTTCTTTCTATTTTTAAAATTAAATTATTAGCCAGATTTAGCTGAAGAAATCTTGAAGAGAAGTTGAATGGTTTTTAATAAACTTGTTGACTTACTATTACTGCTACACCAACTATTGGTTGTTTATTGAGTGAAGTGTCACCGTTTTCATGGTGACCTCTCAATATTTTTTTTTTTTTTTTTACAGTGGATGTTTTTCTTTTCCTATCATGGGTCTTGGGGTGAATATGATAGACAGGTGGATATGCAGTCGGTCAGACAGAGATAAAAAGTATTTAGAGCGCTGGCTCAAAAAAATGGGTGAAATTACAGACAACAGAATTCTACAATACAAATGGCAACTCAAACCTTTGAATTGGATGCAAAGAAATAGAATTAGAGCTAAATTTCATACTTCAGACTACAAACCGCTTATGGTCACACCGGCATATGATTTGAACTGTGAAGCATCTTAACAAACATTCCAAATTATATTAAACATGACAACACAACACTTTTTTTTTTGTCTTATTGAAACATTAAAAACATTTTTTTAAAGATATTACAATATAAAATTATATGTCAATTATAACAGAAAAGAGATTTGATTTAACTGGTTCTGTCTGACTGTTTTGTTTTCAATTGTTATGAAAGTGGAGATTGATCTCTTCACTAATGTGGGGGCATTATGGTTGTGGACATTTACAATCACTTATTTATAGGCCCATTTCAAATTTTCAGTTTGTTGGAGTGAACAAGAATATTATTCAGTGATGATAATGATTGGTTCCCTCTGTTGGTAATATAGAGACTCCTTTGGAAGTCAGGGCTCCTGATCTACTTTGTACTTGTCCTCTGTGAGTTGACTGTATACTGTTGAGCAGAGTAAGATTGTCCTGTTTTAAATGACAAGGTTAATGGTTGTTCATCATTTGAGAATATATCATTAGTTTGACCTTATGCTTAAGGAAACAAAGCCACAGTAACAGCTCGGGGTAGATGTAAGACAAGAACAAGAGAGGAAGGAGCAACATTTAGGGATTAATGAAACAAGTGTAGCCATGTCTTAAAAGTTAAGAGGTACAGTTAATTGTAGGGGAAGATGGAATTGCATTTGAATGTTTCTAATCCATGTAAAATGAAACGGAGTGACAGATCGTTCCTCTCATCTGTACATATTTCTGTTTACTTGGTGATGGGTGAAATGACTGAAGAGTTCTTAGAAATCATTCAAATGAACAATAAACAATAATGACAAGAAGGCTTGTTTTATTTACATGTTCATAATCACTCAAATACACACTTTTCTCATGATGTAGCTGCATCTTATGTCTTATTTACACTCTAAAAAAAAAGGTTCTCCAGGGGTTCTTCAGCAGTTCTTTGGGAGGCTGAGGTGCTATATGTGACCCTGGACCACAAAACCAGTCTTACGTCGCTGGGGTATATTTGTAGCTAGGGGTGTGCGATATGACGATTTTTGATCGTGGACGATATGTCTCCACGATCTGCTTTTGAAGAAATATCGTAGTATCGCACATTCTATCAGCTGCAGTTCTTATTCCTCCGTCTCAATATACTGTACATTATTCGGATCTGCTTTAAAGCCTTGCCGGTTAAATGTTTTATTCACGCGTCGGTCTGACGTGCGCTTTTTCTGAGCCCGTACACCCGAAGCGCGCGTGCTAAAGCCTGTCAAAAAGCGCCTGATTGCTGAACTAAGTTATCTTGTGCACTAATACTCTCAAAACACACAAGGTTTATGTATAGACTCCATTGCTTATGTCTAAAATGAGTAAGTAAACAGCTGAGAGAAAACGGATGCCTGCCTCTGTATATTAGATGCGTGCATGTCTTAAAGGGGCAGTACTGAACATGCTGCCGACTGTCATTAAAGGGATAGTTCACCTTAAAATTTTATTTCTGTCATTATTTACTAACTCACATGTTGTCCCAAACCTGTATTAATTTTTTTCTTGTGCTGAACACAAAAGAAGATATTTTGAAGAATGTGGGTAACCAAATAGTATCTGGTCCACATTGACTTTTGATAGAAGGGGAAAAAAAATACTATGGAATAAGTCACTGGGGACCAGCAACTGTTTGGTTTTCCATGTTCCTCAAAATAGCATTTATGTTCAGTAGAAGAAACTCTTTCAGGTTTAAAGAAACTTTTGAGTGAGTAAATGATGGTATAAATATAAAACTTTTTATTTTGGGGTTAATTATTCCTTCAATGTTAATAAAACACCAAAACACAAAGAGAAAAATCACTCACAACGTTAATACAGTTGATTTAATAGGAATCAATCTATATAGTGTTTTATTTTTATATTTGTTGATTCAATTTCTCGAATGCTCCTGCTAAATACACCTATTGTACCTGAAAATAAAACACTGTTTTATTTATATAGTATGTGTATTTGTAATGTGTATCTTTGTTCTCATTTTTTAATAACAAAGATAAAATAATGACAAAGATTTTTATCTTCGCCCACTTTGGCCTAAATATCCGCCATTCTTTTTTAAAATTTTTGTTACCTTGAAAGGTTTTGTCTTTATAATAGGGAAATTAGTTTGGCTGTAATGCTCAGACAACTTGCAAAATAGTAAAAGCAACATGACAAAGAATCGTGATAAAATCGCGAATCGTGATTTTTCTTAAAAATATCGTGATATTATATTTTTGCCATATCGTCCACCCCTATTTGTAGCAATAGCCAAAAATACATTGTATGGGTCAAAATTATAGATTTTTCTTTTATGCCAAAAATCATTAGGATATTAAGTAAAGATCAAGTTCCATGAAGAGATTTTGTACATTTCTTACCGTAAATGTATCAACTTAATTTTTGATTAGTAATATGCATTGCTAAGAACTTCATTTGGACAAATTTAAAGGCTATTTTCTCAATATTTAGATTTTTTTTTGCCCCCTCAGATTCCAGATTTTCAGAGCTTATTTATTCAGCTTTCAGATTATGTATAAATCTCAATTTTGAAAAATTGACACTTAAGACTTAAGTTTTGTCATCCAGGGTCACATATAGCTAGCCTGACTACGTCAGACTTCGTACTTCCACTCAATTTCAGTTAGCTTCTGTACTCAGCGAAGTAGCAGAGTTTGGTATTACCAGGCTAACATATAGCACCTGGTACTGTATAAAGAACCTGTCAAGCCTCAGAATGGTTCTTCAGCGGTTCTTTGGGGTGGTTAAGGTGCTATATAGCACCACTGCCGTTTATAAAGAAGCCATTAAGTTTTTAAACTGTGTTTGCACTTGGATGGGATTAATGCAGAACACAAATTCCAAGTATGGGTTACCATACTTGCCCACACCTCACTTCATAATACTCCAAATTAAATTAAACTTAATTTACTAATTATAGATTATTATCAGATTATAATTTATAATATATATATACACAAACGCACACAATCTTTTTTTTAACAATTTAATGAACACACAAAATAAAATGTCTCTGTAACTCATTTACACATACCATATAAATGTAAAATCACTAAAGAGTTAAAGCTCTGTTGTTGAATTATCCACAAGTTTTTTTCCCCCTCATATTTCAGAACCATCACCTATCCACCTTTTTCTTGCCGTAAAAATTGGGCGTGGCCATTTGTAAATTCTATGGGTCTAGCTTATGCGGTCTCATCCGCGTCCAGCTAATTTTAGCTGTACAAAACAGTTCATTGTGCTGCTTGATATTGAAAATTTGTGTGTCTTACAATATTATTTTAATGTATTATCTTAATTATGAATACACTGGTTTGTAGTGCAAACAGTTTTACCGTTTACTGCACGTTGTTATGAAATCACTTTGTAGGCGGATCGGCTGTTTGCATGGTTCCTCGACAAAAAGCCAATAGGATTTTTTCATAGGCTTTTGGATTATCGCAAAAAATAAGCTCTGTGTTCAATCATAGTTCATGAAACTTACACGTAACTTTGATGAATTTTGAAGCCTAAATAAAAGCGCCAGAACTGAAAAGCTAAACTTAAGCTATAAATGAACTACACCACGGTCGCTCGCCTTCAACGTCACCACCAGCCCGCTCCTGACAACTGTTTCAAACTTATTTTTAACGTTCAGTGAAAAGTATTTACTCTGTATATGAATATAATCCACGCTACATGAACCTTTTCATATAAACTGGAATAAATACAAAACTGGAGCCAAACTGAAATGAGACATTAGTAATAAATAGTTTAGTGAATAAATGAAAGAATCGTGATAAAATCGCGAATCGTGATTTTTCTTAAAAATATCGTGATATTATATTTTTGCCATATCGTCCACCCCTATTTGTAGCAATAGCCAAAAATACATTGTATGGGTCAAAATTATAGATTTTTCTTTTATGCCAAAAATCATTAGGATATTAAGTAAAGATCAAGTTCCATGAAGAGATTTTGTACATTTCTTACCGTAAATGTATCAACTTAATTTTTGATTAGTAATATGCATTGCTAAGAACTTCATTTGGACAAATTTAAAGGCTATTTTCTCAATATTTAGATTTTTTGCCCCTCAGATTCCAGATTTTCAGAGCTTATTTATTCAGCTTTCAGATTATGTATAAATCTCAATTTTGAAAAATTGACACTTAAGACTTAAGTTTTGTCATCCAGGGTCACATATAGCTAGCCTGACTACGCCAGACTTCGTACTTCCACTCAATTTCAGTTAGCTTCTGTACTCAGCTAAGTAGCAGAGTTTGGTATTACCAGGCTAACATATAGCACCTGGTACTGTATAAAGAACCTGTCAAGCCTCAGAATGGTTCTTCAGCGGTTCTTTGGGGTGGTTAAGGTGCTATATAGCACCACTGCCGTTTATAAAGAAGCCATTAAGTTTTTAAACTGTGTTTGCACTTGGATGGGATTAATGCAGAACACAAATTCCAAGTATGGGTTACCATACTTGCCCACACCTCACTTCATAATACTCCAAATTAAATTAAACTTAATTTACTAATTATAGATTATTATCAGATTATAATTTATAATATATATATACACAAACGCACACAATCTTTTTTTTAACAATTTAATGAACACACAAAATAAAATGTCTCTGTAACTCATTTACACATACCATATAAATGTAAAATCACTAAAGAGTTAAAGCTCTGTTGTTGAATTATCCACAAGTTTTTTTCCCCCTCATATTTCAGAACCATCACCTATCCACCTTTTTCTTGCCGTAAAAATTGGGCGTGGCCATTTGTAAATTCTATGGGTCTAGCTTGCGGTCTCATCCGCGTCCAGCTAATTTTAGCTGTACAAAACAGTTCATTGTGCTGCTTGATATTGAAAATTTGTGTGTCTTACAATATTATTTTAATGTATTATCTTAATTATGAATACACTGGTTTGTAGTGCAAACAGTTTTACCGTTTACTGCGTTGTTATGAAATCACTTTGTAGGCGGATCGGCTGTTTGCATGGTTCCTCGACAAAAGCCAATAGGATTTTTTCATAGGCTTTTGGATTATCGCAAAAAATAAGCTCTGTGTTCAATCATAGTTCATGAAACTTACACGTAACTTTGATGAATTTTGAAGCCTAAATAAAAGCGCCAGAACTGAAAAGCTAAACTTAAGCTATAAATGAACTACACCACGGTCGCTCGCCTTCAACGTCACCACCAGCCCGCTCCTGACAACTGTTTCAAACTTATTTTTAACGTTCAGTGAAAAGTATTTACTCTGTATATGAATATAATCCACGCTACATGAACCTTTTCATATAAACTGGAATAAATACAAAACTGGAGCCAAACTGAAATGAGACATTAGTAATAAATAGTTTAGTGAATAAATGAAATAATCTTAACTAAAGGACATTTAAAGCACGTATTTCTGTACATTTCGAAATAAGGGCTTGTCATATGACACACAGCAGCCACAATACCACTGTATAACTGATATAGGCTTATGTATTATTATTTTTTTATTCAAAATATTCCCAAAATATATCATGAAATATCTCGATTCTCAAATATGTGTAAGTAAATGCATTTTGCACCTTTATAGATTATGTTAGTTGATCTATAATGGGCGATAGGCAAAGTAGCCTTAAGTACCAGATGTCATACCATAAAATGAGTGTCACACCATAAACATATAATACGACTGACTTTGTATTTTATGTGGATTTAATAAAAACATTGTAAGTTACTACCCAGCAAACACGTTAATGTGGGGCCCACATGGGTTTCACATGGCCTACAGGGGTACAGAGTGGGCATGGGCTCAAAATGGGCATCTTATCTGGGGCCCACTTGGGTGGCCCAGCTAGGACCCACACGGGTGAAACCAGGTGGGCATCTTATCTGGGGCCCACTTGGGTGACTCAGCTAAGACCCACATGGGTGAACAGGTGGGCATCTTATCTGGGGCCCACTTGGGTGAACCCAGGTGGGCTCCCCATGTGGTTCCCAGTTGGGTAATTAATGGGAAATGTGTGCATGGGCTCAAAATGGGCTACACATGGGACCCTATTTGTTTTATCAAATATACAAGTGCAAACATAATTATTCCCATGGGGTGATTACATATGTATATATATATGCACATATGTGTCTTTAAAATGATTTTTGTTGTTGTTTTGACACTTGGACTACTATTATCAAAATAAAAAAAAATCCCCCTCCTTTTTTTTATTACAGTCTATGATTCCAACACTCATTCTACCCAATTTTCCACTGACATTTAGCCCAAAAAAATGCAGCCACTTTAATTGTGCTGACAACTCGAGATCTCCCAAGTTCCATCGAGATCCCATTCCCCACGACATCAAACTACCGCGAGATGCAGCCCTGCCTCGATCTGCATGCAGTGTGGATCCCGCGAGATTTCATTCAGCAATTCCTATCCCCCACGCAGCACACGCTGCATCGCGCCGACGCCAGTGTTGCCAACTTAGCAATTTTGTTGCTAAATTTAGCAACTTTTCACACTACCCTAGCAACTTTTTCTTCCAAAAGCACCTAGCAACAAATTTAGCTATTTTTAAAATTTATTTGGCAACTTTTAGCAACTTTTGATAAGTGATTTAAACGATAAAAAGGCAAACAATTTCCATCTAAATTACACAAAACGAGGAAACTAAAGATGCCTAGCAGTACACACATCACACGAATTAGGTTAGCTGCTATTTGCAATTGTTCAATTTAATAATAATTGTTCATTTATGATACACCTTAGCTTGTACCTGCGATTGTTGATCAGTTAGTAGACTGTAAAAAACAAATATCTAGAAAAATGGAAAAGGTACTAGTAATTTTTCAGGACATTATGTGTTATCCATTATCCGTTGTAACCCTGTAACCTGAAAACACAAAATACAATGCGTAATTTAAAATGCAGGTAAAAAAAACAACAACAAAAAAAAAAAACACATGAAAAATCAATACAGAAAATTCCTTCACATTAACATAGTAGATTGTGCCCTACTTTTACAGACTTTACTTAAAGTGTAACACACTAACTACTAATACACTGCTTAAAACTATAACTGTTCAGAATGTGTAGTTTTACTGGTTTACTAGCTAATAAAAAAAACAACAACTTAAATTGTAATTGTTCAAAAATGTGTAAATGTTCAATAATTCAATGTTGTATTTAAAAATACATTTAAATTTTTTAATATTATATTACGTTATATTATTTTACAAACAAATCTAAATTAACTATATATATTTTTGCTGCGATTTGATGCAGTTTTGTCAGCAATGTCATTTAGCAACTTTTAGCAACAGATCGACCTTCCTTTAGCAACTTCCCCTGAAAATTAGTTGGCAACACTGGCCGACGCCATTATACTCACTGACTGCTTTGCTGTAATTTTCGAGAGAAGACGTTTGCTGTCAGTGTAACCAAGGTAAGAATTGGAGCATGTAGAAAATGTAGAGCATGTAATTACATTGTTTACATGTACATGTACATGTTAACCGAAACATAGTTTGGCTTTTGTCACGTTAGAATTTAGACCTCATACTCAGATCGCGCCATATTTTTCCTCTTATTTCTGGCGCCAATGTCTAACGTTAAACGATAATGCTGTATTGGTGTTCCCTACGCCCTCTAAAACTAAAAAAACACTAAAAAAGATGTTGGTGCAGTGGAGCAGAAACTGGCAGACCCCACCTTCCAGAAACAAGTGGTATGTTCTAACTCTAACATAACCATTTAGCAGCTTCATATGGCTGAACGTTAACGTTTTTGCACCTAAGTTACAGTACTGTGCAGAAGTCTTAGGCCACCATTTTGTTTGTTTCATTTTTTTAATACTGCCTATAAATTAGCTGTATTTTCTTGTTGTATTCTAATAAACTCTGAGATAATCATTATACCATTTCCAAAACAACAAATGTAATGGTGGCCTAACACATTTTCACAGTACTGTAGCTGTTTTGCTATAGAGAATGTTTTTGTAGCACAGGCAACACAATTGTAGTACAAGTATAAAACATCTGTTACAGAGGTAACTGCATTGGAATTATGGAAGTGTTCCATAGGAGTTGTGAGTAATAGACTTGTATGGACTTGATACACACAGTAGATTTGGGGGGAAATGTAATTGCAATTATTCGGGGTTAATTTTTTGTGTTGTCTCCCAATAATAATAATCTTGTTTTCCATTAGGTTGCTGTGGTGGCAGAAATTGGAGGCAGTACTGTGGATGAAGCCACGAGAAGAATGAGGGCCTTCCTTTTGGACCACCCCTTATCAAGAGAGTTCAATTTTGTTGGCCGGCATGGAAAGTGAGAGTTTCGGGGGCTCAAACTGCTTGAGGTTGTATAAGGTATGTTTACTTGCTGTTGGATTATTAACTTTCATGTGCAAACAGAGGTTATTTGGTAGAGTTGAGTTTGTTCTTCATAAATCAGTGGAATCAAATCAGTTTGATTGAATGCAAATAATTGTCCATATTTGGACAAGCAATACCCCAAATTATGAGAATATGAACCAGGTGTACTGCTTATTTTAGTGATAAGTAACTGTTCATTTGTGGTGAAGCGATCACAAAAAGAGTTTAAAATAAATAACATTCAAACTTTATTAAAGACAAGTACACTAATACAAGTGAAGTGATAATAAAATAAGAACAAATGAAGACATCAGATGCAAAAAACGTCAGAAATTTTCAGGCTCTTATGTTTATGTTCAGTTATTTCACTGTAATGGCAATGAATTGAATGATGACCTATATTTGCCTGATAAAAATTATAATTTTTTAAAGAGAATTTCAGATGCACATATTTTGACATTTGTGATTAAATGAGACAAATAAAATTTTTGTGTGAACTATGCCTTTAAATGTTGCCCTGTGCCCTCGTTTACACAGAAATCATTTATGATAGAATATTATATCCGATACCATTATTGTACATCCTGAAAAAATTAAAAATGGAGATGACTGCTTATTTATTGCAAGGGCTTAAATATGGAATTTAATCTAACTTTAATGCTTTTGATGTGCTTTACAGGAAGCTTGAAATAAATTCTCTTAACCAAATTACCAGAAAAGAGGCAGAAAAGTCAGCGTCAAAGTGGCTCATCGGTGACGGGAGGAAACCGCTCTGCGAAGTCACGTAGTAGAGAGCAAGATAGGTAAGTCTTAAGATATTCGTGATTATTAAATGGAAATACAATCTTTAAAAAGACAAGAATCGTCTGTTTTAACTGTGAAAAAGTGGCACAGTGGTTGATTAATTGTTGTCTTTTCAAAGGGAGAGCGAGGACAGAGGTGTGAGGAGCTGCACGGTTGGATTGTTTGTTTGTGAAATAATGTATTTTACAGTTTTCAGATATGTGTATACAAATGATACAAGTTATTCCAAATAATGTTTGGCAGGAGCTTCACTTTAACTTTTTTTTTAAGATGCTTATGTTTTATAAAGTTGTAAATACACAAGTTATAATGGTCATGTTCAAATTATTCCAACGAAACCTTGTTTAAAGCATGCAGAATACAAGTTATGAAGATTTTTTTTATACAAGAAATAAAGTTTTTCAGGAGCTTAAAATTAACTTTTTTTATATACTTGTTTTATAAAGTTGTAAATGTACAAGTTATAATAGTAATGTTTAAATTATTCCAAATAAACTTTGCTTAAAAGCATGAACTACTGGTTTCTGTTAATTGAATGCCTTTAGCATTTTAGTAGCATTTTTTAAATGTATTGTTTGTATTTAGGGGTGTACTGTAAAATAAGGTAACCCAAACAGACAAATGTTAGCCTATGTGTATACTTGTTGTGACCCATAAGAGACCTACATAAGACCTAGCTGGGTCCCATCTCTAACCCATGTAGGCAGGCTCATGTAGGCACCAAATGGGAGCTACCTGGTTAACCCGTATGGGCCCTATATGGAGCCCATCAAGGGCCCATCTTCAGCCCATCTGGGCTAACCCATGTTGGGCCACCATGGAAACTGAGGACAAAATTAGCTGGGTCCCAGTTGGGTAGCCCAGATGGGCCCAAGATATCGGCCCAGTTGCAACCCTTATGGGCCCCACATGGATGTGTTGGCTGGGTAATTACGTTAGCCCATAACACTTTCATTATACAAAAAGAGCAAAGAACGTTTACATTATCAAAGAACGTTTTCGCTTCAGTCCAGCGGGTTCAAGCACTCTCAAAAACTTGCATGATAATCTCTAAAGCTGTTTACACTGTGAAATTAATATCTTACTTACATTCGTACATCTTCACTTTGTTGTTTCTGAGGAGAGAATTCAGTCAGAGAGCGCGCGCAGTGACGAAATAGCGGCACTTCGGCCATGACTCATCTGAACGCTTCTGATTGGACCATGCATTCATAAGCTCAACAGAATCGTATGTGATTGGTTATAATGCGCAGTGCTTTACAAACTTGTGTGTCTCTGGCTCTGTGCCAGCCAGCGAACACAGATTTGAATTTAACAGCTGTTTTTCTTTTTATATAGTTTACAGGACAAACTGCGCATTTCACCCAAAATTGTTTGGTGTGATATGATTCCAAATTTAGGGGGGCCAAGCTTGTTGTAGCTTGCACTGGCCCCCCTCTCATCAGCAGCAACATGTATATAAACCACGTGGTATTAAAGAGACAACTCGCACAATGGGTCCAAGTAAAGTTGTTTACAAATGTGTCAGCTGCAATAATTTAAGATATTAGAAGACATGTTTGTCGTAAGAGTTTTATAGTAACAATATAGCATATCAACATGATGATGTAGTTGTTTATATTTTTAGCTTCACTGCAAGGCAAGTTTATTTATATACCAAATTTCATACACAATGGTAATTAAGTGCTTTACTTAAGAATGGACAGTAAGGGCAGTGACTGTAACATCGAGCGTATTTTGCAGTATTAAAAACTTATTTATACCAATTTCATCAGGCTCTGAAAATTCTTCAAAAAGAACACAAAGAATGGCCTTCTCAGTTGCCATAGTTGCAACTCTTGCGTCATCAGAACAGGGTGTTCAACGCAGCACCGTTTCCGTTTAAAAAACGTTTTGCAATGTTTAGACGGGGCTGAACGCAGCCATGACTAGACCAGTCAATGCACATGCGCAGTAAGCATGTTATGACTCCGCATACACATTGGCTGGTCTAGCCTGAAAAATAAACTTTTTAAACGCTATTTGTGCATAAGAAACAACATTCATGTGGCAATTAATTTCAGATTTTTGTTGGTGATGTGACATATGTAATTTAATTGGGAGTTCAGCAAGCAGTTTTTGAGATTTCAGGATTCCCCCATTCATTAAGATAGGACTTGTATGAGCTGCCTGGAGGCGTTACAAATATGGCCGCCGAGTGAAGAGACTTTCCTCGAAAGGGAGTTTGTTTGAAAATGATTTATTTTAATTTTAATTTTTTATGATTTAATTAATTGTCAGCTTTTCATTAATTTCACAACCCCCCTGCACATGGGCGTCGCTAGGCCATTTTTAGGGGGGCTTTAGCACCTTTCTGCGCGTTCTTCAATCCACAGACTGCGGTGGCGCAGAGGTGTGTGTTTATCGATAGATTGTTATAATATCTACATCTATGCAGTTCTTTGTCATAAATACAGTTTACAAAAAGTCATGGGAGAGCAATCGGTTTCCAATCTACTGTAAAGTTTTCGCTGCATTCACCACTCATCACACCACAGCTGTTTCCTTCAGCGAAAGCCCTTAACACATATGAACGCATACTTTATAAAACGATCACGTTATTGCTATTTTCATTTGGAAATTTAGCTTTCAATATAGAACATAATATTACAGTGCATGTGGCATTAACTACCATACAGTTATGCATAGAAATGATTAAAGACAGTGACCGACAGCCCTCAGTCAGTGCACTCATTTTAATTGCTTGTTAATTTTTTGTACAAATTTTCAATCAATTTTTTTGTAAATATTTATTTATTTTTTTGTTATTATACCCTCATTGGGGGCTGAGCCCCCCTAAAATGAAAATCCTAGAATCGTCCCTGTCCCTGCAGTTCCTTTACGAACCCTAGTTTCGGAAACCTTGATGCACTTCATGTTGTACATTACAATGAATGGAACAAGTTTTCTTACTCTTTGCATTTGTTTTACATCATTATGGTACAAGATAATGTTATTTAAATCAATGTGATAAACGAGTTAAATCGAAAGTAATCTAAAAGTAATCTGATTATATTACCTAAAATTTGTAATGTAACGGATTACATTACTGACTACAATTTTTGTCATGTAATCTGGAATCAGTGACGGATTACAATTTGTAAGTAATCTACCCAGCTCTGTTTATAACATCATATTGTTTTACAACAACATTTAAGTGATGTGCGCTCCTAAACTTTTCTCAGAATGACATTTGCTTTGATTCACGATGTGGAGCAGGCAAAGTCATAGAGGTTACAATTATCAACAAGACACCTAAAGTAAGTGTTATATCTCATTTACAATGCTTCTTGTAACATCATATTGACAAATCAAACCATTGTAAACTCCCCAGATTTAAAATGGTAATATAAGTCATTGGTACGTGCATGTCTCGTGACCAAATATCATATCATATCATGAAGCTTGTACAGTGAGTTATTTTGATGTGTCGATTTACTGGGTTTGAGTGCTATTTTTGAATATTCATTTGAAAAAACTCAAACTCAATGAGTGAGTTTTTTTTTTTTAAGTGATTTTGTCACCTCACAAGATATGACACATGACTTACATAAGCTACTTTTAACAAGTTTTTGTGGGTGCCTTTTTTAAGAATGTGTTTTGTGTTCATCAAAAGTGAGTTATATGGGTTTGGAATGACATTTTTGAGTAAATTATTCCTCTGTTGTTACAGATGGTTCATGCTGGAATAATTGAAAAATCAAAAAGAAATGTGTTTGCGTATAAAACCATCAGTACATTGTCAAGTTGGATGAAAAGAGCTCTTGTTAACATTTTTAGGACACATAACAGACATGGGTAAGCCACATTTCCATATTTAAGATTATTGATTGTCATGCATAACTTTTTGATCATTAATATTTGACTATATTTTAATACATGCGAATAATTCTACTCATTCCTGCAGGTTCCGCGCTTATAATGCGATGACTGTGTCATTTGCACATACTTTTGAGTCTTGCCTATTTAAAGTGAAAGAGAACTCAATTCAGTAGCCTACTAGCGCGCTCAGATCACAATAAACTGTGACAGCTTAATTATTAAGGGAGTTTGCAAATATGTTATTGATTTAATACAATAGTTTAATAAAAAAGAAGTTAATATTAAAGGTAATATATTACTTGCGTTGAATTTGACATAGATGATGACATAACCTACTTTTAATAAAATTTGAAAAATGCCATTGCAAATGTAAAAAAAAAAAAAAAATGCCCCTGTAAATCACTTTAAGGAGTCAAATATCACTTTTTTTTTATTATTGATCAGAAGGTGCTCCTAAAAAGAAAAAGTAAGTGTAGAGCCCTGTGTAATAGTATATTAGATCCGTGCATAAGGTCTTCTGCACCTACCTATCGTCTGTCTGTCTGTCATTACGGTCTATTTATACAGTGAAGACTATTTAGTGTTATTTTACAGTTGAATAGATTATTCAGTTTCTGTAGTTATTCAGTACCTATATATTATAGTTAGAACTAAATGAAAAAAAAATAAAGTACTGTTAATTTCATTTGTATCTTGTTACTGTTTTTGTTTGTGCTATTGCTTGTCATTTATTTATTTGTTCTGATTTTATTACTTACTATTAACTTGTCTTTTTAGTTAAAATCAATTCAATTCTGAGTTTGATTGCACATGATTCTTGGTCCATGGGAAATAGACATGCCACCACAGCTGGAAAAAATCCTAGAGGAAACACTGGTAATGGATGTTAAAAAAAGAAATTGGGTAAGAGCATCCACCATGTTAGTTAAACTAATGAGGTTATTTTGTTTAAAGGCCTACAGTTGGAAGCAGCTATTCTGCTCTTGCCTGCTCTGTTCAAGGAGGACCCGGGGTTGCTGTTTGAAGTTGAGGTGAGCAGTTGACTACAGTGCGTGAAACACAATCTAATCAAAACACTACACTTATTGCACATTTTGTTATTCAGATGATTTCAATGCAAACATTCGTTTTTTGTTTGTTGGTCTACACAAACTATGCTATCAAATTGAAGAAAATTTTTGTTCATTTTCAGTTCATGGCCAAAAGTATTTGAGCAGTTGTATGACAGTAGTTAAAATTAATTTAACTCATAAGGTTTACATTGCAAATAAATATGAGAAGATGGTTAATGCTCTCCCCCAGGGCCATTCTCAGACCAGCCCATCCCAACACCTAAGATGAAGCTTAAAGGCTGTAGGGAGGGTCATCTCGTGCAGTATGACCACATTGTGCTCACTTTGGATGGACAGTTAATCACAGAGGAGAGCGAGGACATCTCAACGACACTGGGACTTTATAAAGTATAGTTCTTTATAAAGTAAAGAACTAATGTAGGCCTAAGACTGTAGGCGAAAAAGTTACCTGATTACAGGGCTACAGTATGTATATATATATATATATATATATATATATATATATATATATGTAAACCAAGACTCTCTCTTCAAAAATTTATATATTTCAAGCTTGTTGCATTATTTTGTATGTGTATAACACAACAACTCCCCATATATTGTGATGTTGTATATGCATATTCCCTGGCTTGTCAGCACTCATTTTATTTGCTGCTGAAAGAAATTAATTAAAAGGTTCTGAAAGTGGGATGTATTTTGTTTCTCAGTAAGCATTTAGTACAGGAATTTGAATCTTTAAACCTGCAATTTGGTAAGAAATGATTAGTTATCATTCATCTTAAATAAAAGTGTAATTTAGAAGCATATTGGCTCATCTATGGTAGTCATATACAGTATGGCACCTCTAATGGTTCTGTGTAACACATTTTGACAAATGTGCAATTAAGCTTATCTTTAAGAATATGTGCCGTAGTTGCCCTATGATAACAAGCCAAAGAACCACTGCAATAAAGTGCTATATGGCACCTCTTATGGTTCTACATATCACCATTTGACAAAAGGTGCTATATAGCACCTGTAAAGATCGGTGCTAAATAGCACTAAAAGTGGTTCCCCTATGATTAAGAGCCAAAGAACCACTTTTAGTGCTATTTAGCACCATTTTTTTTTTTTTTAGAGTGTATACCCAAAGATTGCAGAATGTGTATTAAGTTTGATTGGCTGCAGGTTTTGACATGACACTTAATTCATTAGCCTGCTTTGTTATTTATTTTTAAACATATTTACTGCTCACAATCAATCTCACAAAAGGAATCTCACAAAAATGGTTAAGAAAAGTCCCATTTTAACTCCCATTTCCATTCTATTTAAATGATAATTCTCATTTCTAGCGCTACATTTAATGGTTGACATGAAATTACATCAAGACTGTGAGGACTGTAAACACAGTGTCTTCATTATTTTAATTACCAATTGATTTTAAAAGGCAGTATCAGTATGTAAGAATGAGGGATGTATTTTGAATTACAGTAATAAGAGTTGGGGGGTAAAATGAGCCTAATTCTGCTGAAAATACTAATAGTCACAATGCAAAGAATCCTAATAGTAGAATTTTTCTTGATGGCAAATTGTGACCTTGAAACGTCTTTGTGAGACCACCACAAAATGTGGTCTTAAATTCAATATGATTCTTTAAATTTTGCCTATTTGACTGTTCACCCTTCCAAGATTCTGTCTGAAAGAGCTCAGGGTCAAAGTGCAGCCCAGAATCTATTAGTGGTATGTTCGGTAGTTCTTCTCCAACATGCACAGAGTTACAGATGATCCAACGCCAAACCCAGCATACAGTGCTTCTGAGAACTTGGCTTTAAATCTGTGGATGAGCTCCATTGTCTCAGACGCAGAGTAAAAGGACACAGATCCTCCGGCGTAATCCAGGTACACACCAATCCGTGAGACACGAGCTGCACCTGGCAGATCTTTATCCATCTTATTGTGCCAGGCAGAGCATCCTGAGTCTGAGCATAGGAGGCTCCAGGATTTATCATTGTATCCCAGAAGGCTGTTTGAGTTCTTACCTTTGCGACTAATGCTCTTGTAAGCAATTCCAATGGAAAATTCACCATGCCACTCCGCCTCCCAGTAATGCCGTATTCCACTGAGAGGCTCCTTGCACAGGATCTGGCAAAACCCATCAAACCGCTCCGGGTGATCTGGGTAGAACTGGGTTGTTCTTTTCCGGGTCACCCGGCGATTCCCGTCTGAAAGGACCAGCTCTTTATAGGCAGTGTTGAGATCAAAAGTAAGTTTACAAGAATCTGTGAAATGAAATTGTTGAGAAAAGCGGCTCATTCAGCATTTAGAAGAAACAAAAAGGGGATGTGTTATTATCTGTAAAGTGAATTAATGATGTGGAATAGTCTATACACTCACATTTGAGGAAATCCAGTCTCGTTTTAGGCTCTGGCAAATCAGTTCTTATCGGAGCTGAAAATATGTGGTACATAAATGACAAGAGTTGTTCTGAAACATACTTTATTCTACATAAAGTGAAATGTAAATGAAATCTCAGGAAGTCCTCTCACCATTCAAACGTCCTCCAGATCTCGGAATCAGGATATAGACTGAGGTGTCGCTCACTAAGATGAAACAGTTATGAATGTCATACAAATGCAGAAATGAATAGTAGATTTATGCATTACTGATCGAAAGAGTCGGGTCAGCAAGATTTTTTAAAATAATAGATTTATTTATAATAGTTAATAGTTTTATTCAGAAAGGATGCATTAAATTGATCATTAAATTGTTTAACAACATACTAATTATTCAACTGGCAAAAAGTCTTTTTGAAAAAAACAAAAAACAAACTTTAAATAGACAAAAACTCCATACAAAAGTTGTGAATGTTGTGAAAATAACATGATCTAGGACTTTTGTACAGTGCATGTCATTGTAAAAACTGTAAGTTGATCCCTCACATGGCATCTAACCTGATTAAGGTCTACTCACCAAAGAAAAAAGGAATCAGTTTCCACAAAAATATTAAGCAGCACAACTGTTTTCAACATTGATAATACTAAGAAACGTTTTGTGAGCTAGCATGCATATTAAAATGTTTTCTGAAGGATCATGTGACACTGAAGACTGGAGTAATGGCTGCTGAAAATTCAGTTGTCATTACAGGAATAAATTACATTTGAAAATATATTCAAATCGAAAACAAATTTATTAAAATTGTAATGAATTTAACCATTTTTTTGTTTTTATTATTAACTGTTTTATTGTTTTTGCGATCAAATGAACACAGCTCTTGTGAGCAAAAAACATTTTAAAAATCTGCATATGAATTTACACCCATAATTTAGGGGTGCAGAGCTGATTATATTTTATTTGCTGTCTGTGTGCTTGATGCAGAGTAATGCCTTCCATCTCTGCTTAACAGCTACATTATTTTGACCATTTTAGACAAAATCTCATGTCTGTTCCTCTGTCTTGCAGTGGTTAAATGTTATAGTCTTCATGATTACCTCGTTTGGAGATGTTTCCCAGCTCTTTTTTGCAGATGTCATCCAGGTGTTCTTTCATGTCACAGACAGTCTTGGTGATCTCACTAAAGGAAAACTCTGGGTTTATCAGCACTTTGGGCACCATGGGCTCCGGTGCAACAGATAGTGTGGGAAAATTCTGCACAAGTAGCGAAGGCACTTAACAAAATCAGTGCTGACAAGTAGCTTTCCTGAATATTCCCGAATACCCATATTAAATATCCAGTCAGGCAAGTAAACTTTCTGAATAACCAAAATCCAGTTAAATGTGAGTGGCTGTTTGATTTTATTTACCTGTAGGAAGTGAATGTTGTCCTCTGTATCAATTATTTGACGTAGTTCAGCATCTCTCTTCTGAAGCTCCATGATCTCTTGTTCAAGTCTCTCTACGTAACCCTGTGCCTGTCAGAACATCAAAGCTATCACAGTCAGAGGGCAGGGACTAGCAACTGTAGTCAAGACTTTTCTTCATCTCAACACTCGCATAAAGCTTCATCAAAGTGTGGCTCAGTTTTTTACAGTATGTATTACACCGTTTACACTGCAGAATTACACCGTTTCATATAGACTAACAAACATTAACTTGAACTTTCAGGCTGGGGATTTTAATCAGTACTTGCTCTCCCTGGGAATCAAACCCATGATGTTGGCGTTACTAGTGCCATGCTCTACAGTTAAAGCTACAGGAAGCAGTCTAACCCCTCTGAATATAATGAGCATGTACCTGAGCCATGGAGGCCTGTAGGTTGGCCTGTATGAGTTGGCTTATCTCAGCATGCCAGCGCTCTACCGCCTGTAACATCTCGCTGAAGATTTTATCACTGTCAGTCTGAGCCCGCTGTGCATTTCCCTGCAGAGAAGGTGCAACAGTCAGCAACAGCTTACATCCACACAGCCAGGGGGCAGCACAGAGCACTGCATTAAAATCAGGCGCCTTTGAGAGAATGGGATAACTGGGACATATTTAAGTTGCACTAAGTACATGTTATTTAAACAATACATTATTTAACTCTATACTCTTTCTACCTTTGACAAATTTGAGATGTTGTTGTTACTGAACTTTTAATAGTATCTTAGCTATCTGATGACATGAATTTGTATGACCAGCAGGAAACAGAGCGATGATGGTAGTTAAATAAAAACACGTAGGCCTAATTTGCCAGAGGTGCATTAAAATTAAGATTCCATGTACCATGTTTCAAACTAACTGCAATCCCACTGCTTTCTTTCTTTCTTTCTTTCTTTCTTTTCATTAAATTTCACGAAGGATAAATGGCCAATAATAACACACACACACACACACACACACACACACACATATATATATATATATATATATATATATATATATATACAGGGCAGAGTGCAGACTAGTGATGACTCACTAAAATACAAGAGAAAATCAGAAAGCCTAACGCGTAATTGTCATGGAAATAAAAAGATGATTTTACTTATAAATGTTAAAAAGGACGGAACATCACAGTAATTTTTGTTTACCTGCAACAAAACGTCTCTCGGCTTCAAAGGAGCATAACCTTGAAAAAGCATCTCAAAGTAAGTTGTTCACAGTCTCAGGTTTGTACCAGTTCTTGTTTTTCTATATTTATGTAGGCCTATAGTTAAGCAATATCAGTCGAGGAAGTAGAGTGCTGTTTAGCCGAATATTAGCGCGATTGCAAATGTGATGCTGATTTTATGCAGTTCATAAAAAGTTAATATTTAGTGACTTATTAAAAGAACAGTGTTGTCTGATTTGCTCTATAGCACAAACAAAAATGGTTCCATGCAACCGCTGGTCTATTTACACTAAACACAAATCTGTTTGGGATTGACATCATTAGAAAAGACGTCTATTTGATACACGTGCTGATAAGATTTGAGTTTGAATCCGTTTGAACTCATTCAACTTCTTCTCCTTTTTCCAATCACATCACTGTTTGCAATAAGTATTAATAGCATCTACTATCACTTGTTGCAAAGAAAATGCTACTTTTTTCCAACATGGTGTAAATAGAATTTATGGCTATTTGCACTTAATGCAAAGCCACTGACTTCAAAATAAATCCACATCAGAATAGTTGCGCGTCTGCGAGCAACATTTGGTTCCTGAATGAAGCCATGTTTTGAACGAATCAGCTGAGAATGATCCAATTACATTAATAAAATCACTTGCTTGATTCCTGAATGAATCAGGCCTTTTGAGCGAATCGAATGATTCCATGACTCTTTCATTAAGGCAGTGATTTGCCACCACCTACTGGCGGTTTTAGTTTCATATTTAAAAACATATTTTCCTCCCATATTTTTTTTATTTCTATGTTTAAAATGTTGTATTGAAAATATTAATCTCATAGCATTATTTATGCATTTATAATTGTTTTAAATGTATTCGTGCCACCCATTTTTATTTAGAGGTGGTTAACATAAAAACAAGACATCAAAGTTAATATGCCATTTAACTTAAGTATTCCAAAGTATTCCAAAGTATTTAGATTAAGTTACTAAAATTAAGTAATCTAACGAAATACGTTACAAAATACTTTTTAAAGCATGCATTTTGTAATGTAATGAAATGCATTTTAAAAGTAACCTTCCCAGCCCTGTATATATATGATCCTGTACCACAAAACCAGCCATAAGGGTCAATTTTTTAAAATTGATAAGATTTATACATCATCTGAAAGCGGAATAAATAAGCTTTGCATTGATGTATGGTTTGTTAGGATAGGACAATATTTGGCCGAAATATAACTAGTATTTGAAAATCTGGAATCTGAGGGTGCAAAAAATTCAAAATATTGAGATAATTGCCTTTAAATTTGTCCAAATGAAGTCCTTAGCAATGCATATTACTAATAAAAAATTAAGTTTTGATATATTTAAGGTAGGAAATTTACAAAATATCTTCATGGAACATTATCTTTACTTAATATACTAATGATGGCATAAAAGTAAAATCGATAATTTTGACCCATACAATTTTGACATTTTTGGCTCTTGCTACAAATATACCCATGCTACTTTGTGGTCCAGGGTCACATATCTCAAATGTATCTCATTGAACCGTTCTGATTATGTCTGAAAATTAAGAAGTGTTATAATGTTAAAAACAGTTATAATGACACTTAAATTACATAAAAGTGAGAAATATTTTGCCCCAAAGCTTCCTTAGTACTCTCCTGATTGGACTAACCTTGAGAACATCCACATTGTGTCTGAGTTCTTGAAGTTCTTTCATCCGATCCTGGATAATGTGCTGAACCTCTGTCTGAGTTGCCACCAAGACTTTCTATAATCACAAACAAACATATAGTACAGTTATTTTAAAATGTATTATTTCACAATATTACTGTTTTTACTGTATTTGTGATCAAATAAATGCATATTTGAGAATAGGAAACTCCAAACTTATGAACGGTAGTATAAATGTATCCTAAATGATTCTTACAATATAATCTTTTATTAAAGTGTTCAAACCTGTGACAGTCCACAGAGTATAAGGCATAACGCAAAGAATAGGGCTAGCTGTCAGCTGACTCTTTACTCTGGAATAGTCAAAGCATTGAAGATTTATCTGTAAAAAGCTATTGAACATTTCTTACTTTTATTTCCAGGAAACAATTCATTAAATTCATTATGAAACACAAAATGTAAACATTATTTTGAGCAAGTTTTGGTAACTACAATACTAAACCACTGTTTTAGCCAATGAACACTGCCATTTAAATATGAATTAATTTTTTTTATAAAGGATTTTTTTTCTTCATATTTAAATATAACTTCATAACATTTAAACCAGTTGTGACAACTTTCTCTGACTTGACATTTATATACATTTTTTTTTTTAAATCATTTTGAGAACACAGTTCAACCTTCAGTCTTCCTTCAATGTGGGTGACCACAAAATTATGATTTTGAAATCACAAACATTATTCTGATTTTCGTTATTCTAGTTTTAGTAGATGTTTGAAACCACAATACAAAACCACTGGTAGAAAAAAACACACATTTCAGTACTTTGACTTATAATTTCTCAGATTTGACCCCTGTCACAGCTTGCCCCAATCTATTCACAACAATTCTAATCTTATGTCTCACCTGTTTCTCTGTGCGTTCATCATCTGCGCTGACTATGTTGTGGCTGCGATGTTCTCTTACAGTACACAGCACACAGATGCACATCTGGTCTGATCGGCAGAAAAGCTCTAAGCCTTTTTCATGCTGAGGGCAGATCTTACGATCCAGGTGTCCCGTCTCATCCACCAGTTTGTGTCGTTTAAATGTGGCTGATTCGTAATGGGGCTTGATGTGAGTCTCACAGTAATAAGCCAGACACATCAGACATGACTTCACTGCTTTGTTCCGCCGACCGGTACAGAAATCACACAGCGCATCACGCTTGAAGTATGGAAACGGAGTGAGCTCACGCAGCGGCGGCCGAGGCTCCGGGTTCCCTACGTGGGGCATGTTACGTCTGAGTATGGGCCGAGGAGTGAAGGTCATCTGGCACTGCGGACAACTGTACACACCGAGGTGGTCAGAATGGTCCCAGTAGATCTTAATGCACTCCAGGCAGAAGGTGTCTCCACATGGGATGGTAACAGGGTCTCGCTGGCTGTCTGTGCAGAGGGGGCAGGTGTAGTCGAGGTAGTCAGATTCTGCCATTTTCTAAAACAAAGACGTGAGAAAGAAAGGTGAATTGAAAGAGCAACTGACGCAGGAACACACCAGTATTTATAGATCAGAAAGAAGGGTGGAGGAAGGGACCAGAGTAGTTTACATAGATGAGGGATTGTAAGGCACACGTAACTTGCTTTTCTATTAAAAAAGAAAAAGAAAAAAACATTCAGAACATAATTTCACCATTATAGCATAGGGATAGTTCACCCAAAAAATTCTGTTGTCATGTCGTTCCAAAGCGGTATGAGCGATGTTGAAAACAATATTAGACCCCACTGACTTTCAAGGACAATACATTTGTCCAAAGTATTTTCTTTTATGCTTCATAGAGGAAACAAAGTTATACAAGTGTTGAGTAATTTTCATATTTGGGTGAACTATTCCTTTAAGGTTCTAACAAATGAAAGTGAATAGCCAAGGCACTCTCTCTATTTCAGCATATATGTACTGCAGTGAAATTTGAAACTGTTTTGTCTGTAAATATGGAAACTGGTTAGAATAAATTTGTCTAGTCAGTGCTTGCATTCTGTGAGTAAACTACAGCTAAGTGTGTACTGTAAACACTCAGCATAGTATTATGCAGGTAAAGCATAAACAATTAAATGCTGGATATGAAAAATGTCAAGGTCAAACTGTTTGGTGACATGAAGGGAAACTCACTACAGTATACTTTAGATCGAATATGTATATACGTATATGTACATTTCTTCCATTACCTGACCATTTTTCTGGCACCCAATGAATCTGTTTACACAGATGGTACTAAAACAATTATTGTTAATTTATTTTGGGTAGTTGTCCACTGTTTTTGTCTCATTTTAGGTGTTTTTTTTTTGTTTTTGTTTTATTTTTACATTTATTATTCTTGTTTAGTTTAAGAAATGTTATCAGCATAGTTTTAGTATTCATTTTAGTTTTCAATATAGAAGCTATTTCCTGTGAATGTGCGATTCATAGGTAAAGAGAAAAATTACAAAGTGTGGTAAATGGCTAAATTATTTGTTTATGATTAGGATTAGGATTATAAGTAAAAAATAATATGAATACTAGTTGGTTTGCATTTGCAAAATCAAGCAGCATAATGCCCTTGCTGTTACATTAAGTCAAAAAAAAAAAATCCTGCTTCCCTGTGCATTCCCAATGGTGTCCTTGCAGGCCCAGGGAGGGAACAGTAGAGGATGCTGAGCCACCATCTGGATGAGCTGCCAGACCTGCACTTCAGAGAAAAGACACACATTCTTTCCACACATTGCAACACCCTCTTAATACCATTTGAACATTGTTTATAAGCCACAGCCGTGACCATGTGCTTCCTTAAGAATTATGATCACAGTCCATTCATCTTTTTGAATATGCAGCAGCTACATACCTAATGTTTTTGTGTTCACATGGACCATAAACTTGGAAAAATGTTTCCAGCATCTTGTTAAATCCATGTCACAAAGAATTCGGGCTGTTCTGGGGTCAATAGAGGTCCAGCCCAGTTTTAGGAAGGTGACCTAATAAAATTGAAATTGCATGTGTATCATTTGTTAGTAAATGGATACATTAAGTTTCAATACTGAATGAAAAGTAACATTTATGAGTACTCTTATATTCATGTCTTCAGTGTTAAATTTCCAAACTTCTTCCACTGGTCTCAAAACATTTACATGCACAAATGTCTCCAGACATTTTGGTACTTTTTCCAATTGTCATTCTCTATGGCTCAAGTATTGCAGACATTTATAGTGCTTTTTTCAGCTTGTAATCTATATATTCAACAAGTAATAACTTATGAATGGACGTGTATAATGCTTAGGACCTTCAGGATTCATCTGTCTTCAGGTTGTTCGTAGCCATTGAATGTAATATGCGACCAATTTTTCTAGCATACTGTAGAGGGAGCTCTTGTAGTTCATATAAAGCAAAGTTATGCTATGTTTGTTATTCAGTCTTTTTCCATTACTGGTTTTAAACTGTTGTACTGCTGAATAAATAATTTTATTACAAATACATTTTTTGACGCACAATCTTGCCATTAATTACAAAGCATTTTGGCTATTTGTACTTTGATCAGCTCATTATTTTAACTCCAAAATGTATTGCAATATGTATCCCATCAAGTTGACTGCAGTTTTTGTAAATTGTTAGTAAAAAAAATGTAGAGTTGTTCTTTATCCAACAATGTGTTTATTCAATTTTGTATCACCTTAGTTTGGACATATGCAGATATAATTACATGTTCATATGTGAAGTTATGTTGGCTTATTCTGGTTATAGCAATCATTGTTAATACCATTACCGCACATCACATTTACAACTGGAATATGACCAAATGTCTATCATTCTTGTCCATGTACACTCTTAAAAAGGTTTCAAAAGGGGGAGTTTCAAACTGATGCCAGAGAAATACCATATTCAGTTCCCCAAAGAATCTTTCTGTGAAAATTATTCTTTTTTTTTTTTTAAAGAATAAACTTTGTTACACTATAAAGTACATTTTGTGTAATGGAAAGGTTCTGTGAATGTTAAAGGTTCCCCGTGGAACTATCAATGCCAATAAATAACCTTTATATTTAAAAGGGTAAACCATCATTGTTCCTTTAGTTGTGCTGTCAGCCATTGTGATCTACTGCGAGTGGGTCTTCATCTATATGTGCTTGTGTTGTGAGTAAGTGGTGAGTTGCTCAGACACATTAGACAGAGGTGCCCTGAAGCCATTAGAGAAAATAACATTTAGAGCATCACAGTCCAACAACATGTGTGTACGTGTGTGGCTTCACTATGTAACATCTGAAAGCTGATCCACAGAGACTGATGGGAAAGGGTGTGGCAGCAGAGAGACAAAAACAAAGACAGAAGGAGGAGAGCAGGAGGAGGAGGGAGAGAGGGCTGAAAGTGAAGGACTACTCTATCTAGTCAGCAAAGTAGAAAAGAGGACAAATAAAAGGGCCAAAGAGGCAGAGAAAATCAAAAAGCAGAAAGACAAGAGGGTCTGTGGCAGAAAGAGAGAGAGAGGAGCGAGTGATGTCATCATTTGTGCTGGGCTGTGCTCTCTCCTCCCCTCTGTCTTGCGTCATTGCACACACACACACTTACCAGGGGCAGAGACGAAGACAGAAGAACACACACCCACATTCAGCATCCTTTCAGTAGCAGCTTAGCATCAGTATCCAGGATTGTCCAACACACTGTCAGGTAGGCTGGATCTCCCTCTCAATAACACACACCCATCCGGAAACATCTTTTATACCTACAAGACCAAACAGGACTTTATGCATGAGATATTTTTAGCATGTTTTCATAGTACTGTTTTCAGACGATACAGTGCACATGTAGATGCATTATTTGACTATGTACAATAAGTGCCTATGAAATAAAGTAACATAAGCTCTATTACTTGTTTACCAGCGTCCTTTCATTTATAATAAAGCAAGAGTTTCATGCATTTTTTGAGGAATTTTGATTTAATCTACTTGTATTCCATTATTCTGACTATAAAGATATAAATAGATGCATATTTATTTATATTTTATATATATTTATGGATAAAAGACCCAATTTTAGAGAGAGAGAGAGAGAGAGGAAGCTCAACGTCAGCTGAAGTTAATTTAGTAAAGTGGACTTCATTAAATTAAGGCTTTTAGTGTGAGTAATATACATTATGATGTGTGTGTGTGTGTGTGTGTGTGTGTGTGTGTGGTAAATGAGCATGATATTTGTGAGTATGGAAGATAATGGAGCAGTGTGGGACAGTAACTCTGGATGTAACCAGAACATTACAGAAGCTTTCGCTGTACATATCCAGCAGACATAAATATATGACAAAACAGTACAGCTTTGAGTAAAAAAGTACATTTATATTTAAAAAAAACAATACACAAAATACACACATTTTCATTAAAGTGCTAAGCAAGTTCATTTGATGGCATCTTTCCACTAGAAGATCTGGAATGCTTCTTTGTTACAAAAATCAGGATCTGCTATGGCTGCACATGAACAGGTGAACATACGTGTTACCATGTCAAAGATTTACAGCTGGAACTATTAAAATCATTTTAAAATTTAAAAATAAAGCTGAAATGAAATATAAACATTACACAAAAAAACAACTGAAACTAGAACTGAAATAAAAATGAAGCAAAACTAAAATATTTAAAAAATAAAAATGACAAAAATACTAAAACTAAAATTAAAAAAGATATGAAAATCTAACAATAAATGCTCATTTAAAACTAACTCTATAATAGTATATCAATAATACTTAACTAACTGGATCAATCATGAGGCCAGGAGTGGAAAGAGCAGTGTTATAATAATGCAATAAAATGTCAACCTTAAAACATCTGTCTTTCTTTTTCTGTCTTTCTTTAAAATTCTTTCTTTCTCTCATACTTGATCTGACAGCATGGCTGAAGGTTCGGGTGAAGTATCTCTGGCAGATCTTGAGATGGCATTTCGTAAATTTGCAGTTCATGGAGACACCAAAGCGACGGGGAAGGAGATGAACGGGAAAAACTTTGTTAAGCTGTGTAAGGACTGCAAGGTCATCGATGGTAAATCTGTCACCAGCACAGATGTGGATATCATCTTTAGCAAAGTCAAGTATGATTTTCCTCACAATGACTCACAGCGAACAGTTTTTCATTAAATGCTGTGCGTCACAGACACATGCATGACTGGACCTAAGGCTGTGCTGTTTTGTATCTGCTTATGTGTTTTAGGGCTAAATCGGCACGAGTAATTACATTTGAGCAGTTCACTCAAGCCATGGCTGAGTTGGCTACAAAACGTTTTAAAGGGAAGAGCCAGGAAGAGGCAGTACAGCTTCTCTACGGTCTCATTGCTGGCAAAGAACCCGCCAACGCTGGTGTCACTGTGAGTACCAGCCAGTCAGTTTTCGTAGATAAGCAATAAACATGCAAAATAACCACTGATAATCTTTTTCTCTCCACAGAAAGTGGCAAAAGCCTCTGCTGTAGACAGGTTAACAGACACCAGCAAGTACACTGGTTCTCATAAGGAGCGCTTTGATGATTCAGGAAAGGGAAGAGGCCGTTCAGGGAGGGAAGATGTCCCTGATTCCAGTGGATACGTTTCAGCATACAAAGGCCATGGCTCCTACGACAGCAAAGTAAAAGAAGACGAATGAGAGGAAGGGATGAATGCCGAAGAATGCTTTATGCATGACATAATGAGCGTATGTCCGAAGTCTTCCTGGTTTTATTTCAGCAGCTGGGTCGTGGCTTCAAAAACAAACCCCAGGCTAAAACCTTGCACGAAAACCAGTGTCTTTCTCACTTTTACAATTGCGAGTACTTCACAGATAATGATCAACTGCCATTATAAATCATAAACACCCTTTGGTGATGCTTAAGGTTTTTTTTTTAATTATTTATTTTTTACACTGGTTCTTACCACCATGTAGCAACCTGCTTGTTTGTCTATAACTGCTAGCTACCTTATTAACATCGATTTGAGACCCAGGGAACACACATGCTGATAAGATGCATACCTTGAATGTAAGCCATTTCAGATAAAAGCATCTGCCAAATATATAAATTAGTGAGAATTTCAACACAACACAGTACTCCTTTAAAAATAAGATAAGCGACAGCTGTGGGGTCATACACTAGAATAGTCTGTCATCATGTTACTGATTTTTCATGTGGTAAGAAGCTGATTTTTATGTTTGCCTTTCATAAAATTAATATATTATTGATATTTAAGACTAAATAAAAACAAATAATAATCCAAAAATGAAACTGTCATCCTTTACTCAGGCTCATGTCGTACCAAACCTGTATGATTTTCTTGTGTCTGTGGAACTTAAAAGAAGATTTTTGAGAAAATGTCCTAGTGGTTTTTTTTAATGGTTACCAACATTCCTCAAAATTTCTTCTTGACTCTATAATGCACAGAAGTAATTTTTACTGGTTTGAAACAACATGAAGGTGAGTAAACGACAGGATTTTGTGTGTGTGTGTGTGTGTGTGTGTGAACTATCCCTTTAAGTGCTTCTTTCTCTCTGCTGGGGTGAATATTTTGCTGGCTAGCTTTACTGTGCGCTATTTGAGCTTCTTGGCTTTGTTGCACTGAGATCTCTATCAGGCTGTAAACACTGAACTGAGTTGACACAAATAAAGTTAAATAAAGAAACGCCATGTGAGAATACTTTACTTAAATTACAGCACACATTATTGTGACTTTTTGCACCTTCTCTGGCTGTTGTATTGTATTGTAGACAGAGGTGTGGTGTGTTTCTTTGAATAGCTTGTTCTGGGACTTCAATCAATAAGAAACAGAGATCCTGATTGCTAAGAAAAGATATAAGCTTTAAAATCTTGCGTCCAGTTTCATCACATTTCATGGCATTGATGAGTGTCATTGTGTGGCGGTATAGTGTAAAGCTCAGTGGAGTTTTGTATTTCAGTGCATCTGAGGGATGTCACATTCACAGGACCCTTGTTGTAGTTTTTTTCATTAATTTTGCTGATGTACACCTTATCACAAACACAAATCTGATGCTCCCTCCTTGAAAACAGGAGGAGGAGTGCTGCCAGGATATAAAGCTGAATATAACACAGACTCTAATTTTCACTCACTTCCACTGAGACTCAAAAGGCAGAAACAGACAGAGCCGTGAAACATGAAAGGTGAGAAAATAATCACTGCTTCTGTAAAGAAATATTTATTATGATACCAAAAGTCGGACAAACAGACAAACTTGACAGATCATTGCACCTATTAAAAGACATTGCTTGCTTTGTAATTATTAAAGTTTTGAATAATATTTATTTTGGTTATATATTATTTTCTATAAAATATTATTTGTTTTTATTTCTTTATTTGCATTTGATTTATTACAATTAAGTTATTACAAACTAGTCTATTTGAAACTCACAGATGCCTCAGAAAGAGGAGATTATTAATCATTATAAAAAAAAAATGTAACACTTTTTTTCAAATTTTGTAAGAAATATATCTGTGGAATCCTACAGAATCGATTTAAACATAGAAAAATGTTTTTTAATAGAGCTAAGAGTATGGCACTCTTATTAGCCAAAAGAACGATTAAAAGCTAACATAAACATTGGGGGAATGTGCAGACAGATTCCATGTGGGCCTAGTTATAAACGACAGATTTTTATACAATTGGTCACATTGTTCTGTTTTCATGAGCCATGGAGCGTAAACCAAACTCAGGCCCAGTGCTGTACAGACTATAAAATGGTATCATGAAAGTTACGACAGAATATGATTACCCTCTGTG
The DNA here is from genome assembly GCF_012432095.1 of Onychostoma macrolepis. Classification (NCBI taxonomy): domain Eukaryota; kingdom Metazoa; phylum Chordata; class Actinopteri; order Cypriniformes; family Cyprinidae; genus Onychostoma; species Onychostoma macrolepis. The sequence goes on along the minus strand of NC_081159.1, from coordinate 15,726,255 downwards.
AACATTTTAATCTGGAAAAGGTGTTGTGCTGTTCTGTGTGTTGCCGCTGGTGCTGGGCCAGGAAAGGACCTTCAGCTGGGACGGACCAGGACAAACCCTTGCTCCAGATCCCATCAACCGTAAGTCTGAAAATCTCCCAGAAAATCTTAATAATATGGAAATTTACAGCAACATGAAATACACCAAAACGTAAAGCTAGATATCATGTGTAACTAATATCTTTATTGCTCTCTAGCATGCCTGACTGACCAGAGCTCATGTGGTTGTTGTGTGATGCAGAAGAAAAAATGGGAGTTAGAGCAACATTTAAACTCCAGTATGAATTCATTGGAGGATTTGCTGGCCAGAGCACAAAACACAGTGAGAAACATCAGAGGTAGGCTAAACACATTAGGGATGTAACGATGCACCCCTAGCTGGTTGAAAATCGATACAAATATGTGATATGATTCAAATCGGTTGAAATGTTAAACAAATTGCAATACTGTTGGGTGTTGGAGTTTATATGAATGTATGTCTGAGGGGAACTGACTGTCTTTAGAATAGTTTAGATGGTATTTTCTTTTCATCTTTCCTCCATATAATGCATATTAAAGTAGTGTTTATAAGCGCAGGGCTGGTTTGTTTACAGCGGCTAACTAGGAAACACTATACTGCTGCTGTTCCATAAGCGCCACCTGCTGTCAGAGAGTGAATTTATGTTCTCATTCAGCTCATCTGCTGTTTTGTGTCGTGCAGGTGTTTTATGCAGTATAGTTTCACAAAAATGTATTTGCTTCATCAACTTCTATTAAAAACTGGATCATGATTAAAATAGAGTGGTTGCCTTGTCTCTAATTTTAAATGGAAAGAGCACAAGCAAAGTTATTTATTTATTGTAATTTATTTGATTTGATTTGGGGTTTGTTTTAAATTGAATAATTTAGTAATAATTTAATTTTGTCATTTGTTTTCTTTTCATTTATAATTTGTCTTAAATCTCATTTTGTTAAAAAAAAAAAACTCTGAGAAAATCGTATTGCGAAATCAGTATCGTGAATCACTTCGCATCATGAGTTGAGTGAATCGTTACATCCCTAAAACACACACAGTATGAGGAGCTTTTGTTTCCTAGCACTTACAAACAAAACAGGCAAAATAAAACAAACATTTGAGTAGTCTTGAATTGCTGTTTTAAAAACTATACAGAAAAAACATTATGTTGGCTAGATATAACTGCATCTAATCTGTTGGTTTTATTTATTTTGTGTCATATTTTCACATATGCATTTCACACATTCTTTACTCTTTAGACAGTCGAGTGGCATTTTCTGTGGCTCTAACCGACAAGAGACGTTGCATTGGTCCATTGAGGGCAGCGACAAATGTGGTCTATCAAAGCATCTTCATCAACATTGGAGAGGCCTATAACTCATCCACTGGTGTGTTCACGGTTCCACGGTCAGGCGTGTATAACCTGGCATTTACTGTGTTCAGCGACGCAGGCTCACCAGGCGCATCGCTGGCTGTCTGTGCCAGTATCAGGAGGAATGGCGTGGCTCTAGCTGCACTTAGGGAGATTTATGAACAAGACCAGGAGGATCAGGCCACTGCCGTCCTGCTTGTGCAGCTCAGTGCAGGGGACCGCATTACAATCAGTCTCCAGGCTGGCTGCTGGATCTGTGATGATCAGAATCACTATAACACATTTAGTGGTTTTCTGCTGTATGCTACAGAGTGAAGCACACACACACACACACACACACTTTAAAAGCTATAATAGTGAGGAGCTCTTATAGATGCATTGGTTTTCATACAAAGGTTATGAATTCTAAACCTAAATATCACACAAACCTGTCGACTTACCTAGATCTGAAGCAAAACTTGATTTGGTAAATGTATATGAATTTTAATTAGTGAAGACCTATTTAAATGAAGTTGGTTTTCAATAGGTTTTTCTATACATTGTTTTTAAATATTTAACTCTGAACCATATAAACAAACCTAGACACACACACACACACACACACGCCGGATTGTAAGATAATAGAATGTTGCAAAAGGCACAGATGTTGAACTAACATTAATAAAATGTTGACATGAAAAACAAAATTGTGTGGCATTTTAATTTCTTCTCTTTTAGAATTTCACCTCTATTATATTATTACCAGTATATATAAAATATTTGTTATACCCATCCTCTCTTTAATTATTGTAAACTTAATTTAAAACTATTATATTATAAACACTTACAAGTATATTGTATGTTTATAATTTTAGTATCATGGTTTATATTTGTAGTATCATACAATACATAATTGAAACAAAACAGTATAACATCAACAGCCTTGTGGAAACACATCTAGCAAAAGTAAAGTTCAACACACACACACACACAAAAGATCCTGACCTTTTCATTTTTCACAATTAATAATGGACAATTCCAAACTTTTTGTCACTGTTGGAGTTTGGATCCTTGCCACTGTGGCCTTTTGGCTTGCTCTGTTGGAGACACATGATAATATTGGCAATATTATTGACTTGACTGCACAGACACTATTGAATGAGAACTTACATCACTGCTTTCTCCAGAGCTGCTTTATAGAAGAATTCAACTCATTCAACTGGTGGACTTTACACAGTTATTGAACCTAACTGAATTGATTTCAGCTGAATAATGACTGTTTACTTTTGTCTTTTTAGAGCTTCTTTACAGCAGAACTGAATTTTATTTTTATTTATTTATTTTTGCATTGTTGAATCACTATTCTCTTGTTTATCACTGTAAAGCTGCCTTGAAATGATCTGTATTGTATAAAGCACTATACAGATAAAGGAAACTATTCATATTCATCAATGCTTTTGTTTTTATTATAAATAATTTCATAAAAATGATAAATATTCTAATACTATTATATTATTATTATAACGGGGCTGACGAGACGGGAGACATGCGGATCCAAGTGAAAGCTTTTATTTACAGGCATGGTCATAAATACAGGCAGGGTCGAGCAATGGCAAACAGGTATGGCAGGGACAAGACAAAGAGTAATCCTAGGGCAAGCAAAGGTCGGTCGACAGCGAACAGTATCCAAAGGGGCTTGACGAGAGAGGTTATCTGAAAATGAAGCAATAGTCCAGGCAGGGGAAAACACAATCCAAAACAGGCAGGGGAAAACACAATCCAAAACAGGCAGGGGAAAACACAATCCAAAACAGGCAGGGGAAAACTATCAGGGGCTCTGTAGAGTAGCTGTGGCTAGGGGAGCGGTAAACGCATACAATACTCGGCAGTGAGAGAAACAAAGTCCAGGGTTTAAATAGAGTGTGTGATTAGTGATAGCTGTGTGATCAGTGCCTTCAGCTGTGTGTGCAATCAGTGCAATGGATGATGGGAAATTGAGTCCAGTGTGATGTGTGCTATGAGAGTCAATGTGGTGAGCGAGTGACCTCTGGTGGTGAATGAACGGAAGTGCAGGGACAGGATTCGTGACAATTATTATATTATTTCATTTTATTATTGTTTATATACTTAATTTATCTATAAACTGACATATATCATTGTATACATCAGACATTTCACTACATAATATAATATAATCAAAAATCTTATAGTTCTATATGTAAGTTTAAATAAATAAATTTGTTTATATTTTATGTAACTAAACTAAAACACAATATGCCAGTTCCTCTCATTTCTCATTTCATACTCCCATATGATAATGCAATGACTTGAGAAATTTGAGTGATTTATGTTTTTATAATTATACAGATTAATTACATCACTGGGATGAACCATAATAAAACCAAATCCACAACACACAATCACATACTACATCCGATCTCACTAAAGAACAAATCAGTACTGACCCAATAAAAATAAAGCTTTCGATACACCCATAACTGATAAAATCAGTCAGTTCTTCACACAAACAAAAACATGTGCAACCAGAGCCATCTGCCCTACTGATACTCTTGTCCCTTTTTCTGTTTTATCAGTTATCGCCCTCTTATAACGCACAGACATTGAGGACTTCAGCGCAGGGAGACATCTGAGTCTGCTTTGCACTTCCTTGGGATTTAACATCAGAGCAACTATAGGATGTGTACAAATATACACACCCATACACACACAGATGTACAACGACTGATGGCCATCAGGGTGGGACTGCCCTCTGTGCCTGACATCAGTGCTAATAAAAACTATAAGCACAAAAAATGAACAGAGCAGATATCATTGCTCTCACCTCCTCACGGACTCTTCTTAAGTTTAAAATCCATTTGAGTTTCTGCCAGTAAGGAGAGTCTTTGCTGTGAACTTAACAGAGGATCCGAAGAAACCTAAACGCCACCAAAGACAACAAAGCTGGTTTGATTGGAGAAAAAGGTTACATTTGGTCAGAGAAAAGGTGAGTATTCAAAAGAATACATCTATATACATGGAGAATTTTCATTGCAGGCTGGAAACAGCTAGTTAGATTCGTAGCAGAAGTTTTCTCACAAAAATCACTGAAAGGGCAAGGATAAATTGGGTTGATGGCAATTAAATAAACTGTACTTTCAATCTTCATAAATGACTTTAATTATAAATTACTTAAAATTCAATCACCATAAATGACTAAAAGTTTAGCAAGATTCTGAATATCACTGCAATTAACTGTGGAGAAACCTAAAATATTTGTTTCCTAAAATGGATCGCAGATAAATATCCAAGAAACCGCTGCAAACAATTCAGTGCATGAGTGAACTGTCTGAACGAATCAAAAGAGTGATTCATTTGTGAATATGGCATAGTTCTGATTCTTAATTCATAGAACTAAGTTGATACATAGAAAACACATGACGATTGCTCAAATAAGTTAAGTATACGAAGTATATGGCTCTCAGGTCAGTATATGGTAATCTTCATTGTCAGACAAGGTTTTATCAGCAATATGAGCCTCAATAGAGTCTAGTGAAATAGGGCGGGACAGTCAGTTTGACTGACCAATGAAGGACAAAGGAGATGTTTGTGAATATTATTTTTGCAATTCCATTCTGTTTGGTATGGTGGCCGAGAGAGCTCAACGCGCTGCAAATAGAAAAAAAACCCACCTGCAAATTAAGAAAACAACTCCATCAATTTGCCAACACACGTGCTGCAAATGCTCACAACACAACCAAATAACTGCAACTTCAGAAAACATATGCTTATAGAAAAAGCACCAGCAAATCAAGAAAACATCTTCATCAGTTTGACAGTAGGTGCTGCAAATGCTCACAACGCAAACAAATAGCGCATTGAGCTCTCTCAGCCACCGTCATTTGGGAACCCAAGTGACAAAAAAATACACAGTTTTAATGAAATTCAAAGACGACATAGAATCTTGTGTTTGCATCTGTGATTTCAAGCACTGCTGGATGTGAAGATGAACGCCGCAGTCGTCAGTGTGTGTGTGTGATGGTTGTGCTGTTTGTCACCAGAGAGACAGCCAGCATTTCTCCAGAACTGCAACCAGCATGTTTCATTTTTTCCCCTCTCTTCTCTGACTAGACGGCACTGACCCCTTGTCCCTCTCTCTTTCAGATGTGTGGGAAGGCCCTCTGCCATCTGGAACTGTGAGTGTGCATCCAGGCAGCAGAGCTGCTGTTGCGCAGCTGCACAGATGGACGAGCTTGAGGAGCAAATGTTTTCTCGCCTCTTGAACATCTTTAGTGCACTGTCAGAACTTAAGACGCACATTGAGCAGATCACAGGTCACGCCACTCTTTTTACACAGATCAAATTATATTTATCTGATATGACAATATTTTACACGTTATTTTTTCAAAAGCATGTGTCTTTCTGTTTGTTACTGCAGCTTGTAGAGGAGTGGCATTTACCGCGAGTTTGTCTCAGATGTCTAGATGTTTTGGCCCCTTTACTTGTGATGTACCCATTCCTTACAGCAATACCACACTTAATCAAGGCAATGGATACAACCCTGCTGTAGGTACACAATAATTTCTCTCTCTCCGAGTCAATCAACAAAGCTTCTCTAAAATGACTGTTAAAATATACAGATTTCTTATAGAGACCTTATTAGTACTGAAATAGATTATACAATACATAAATAAAGAGAAGAATATAAAGATATAGGCCCATAGGATGTAAAGGGGAAAATAGAACATAGAAATAGAACATAGAAATAAATAAATAAATACAGCAGTACTTTTTATATGTTGCAAAATTTGAAACAAACTTTCAATATGCTTACACACACACACACACACACACACACACACACACACACACACACACACACACAGTGTGATTTAGTAGTATTTTAGTATTATTTATATAGCACTAGCTTTTATTTTTATATAGTCTGTTTTTAATTTAGTTTAAGTTTTAGTCATTTTTTTGTCACTTTTATTAGTTTTAGAAATATCTCTGCTGTAGCTTCAATTTATTTCATTTAATGGTTTTAGCTTTATTTCAATTAGCTGCCAAGGCAAGCTTTTTCTTGTTTTTCAAGTTTTTTTTTTCTTTTTTCCTTAATATTTTATTTTAGCTTTCTTTAGGTTAAGAACCATTTTGAATAACAACAATAACAATAGCAACACTGATCTAACGTAATTTTTTTAAATAATTAAAAATGTTTTTGGTTAAAAAAAAAAAAGAAGAAAATAATCATTCAATATCTAATAATATGGAATAATGTTACACATTTGTTGTTGCCTCCATGTATCAGAGGGTTAAGCACATTCATATTTATTTCTGTATTTACATTTTTTAAATATGTTATTATTTAGAGTAAATAAATTAAGAAATATACTAATAACATTTTTAAGAACAAATGTTAAATCTAGTAATTTGGTATAGGATGCATATACCAAATATGCATATCCTCTCTGTCACATACACACAGATGCATAAAACTGCACACAATCAATCTGTGTGTGACTCATTCAGGTATCTTCACGGCTCCTTGTGCGGGCATCTTCTCCTTCAGCCTTACAGTGTACTCAAACAAAGGATCTGAAGGACAGTGTTTGTACCAGCGGGTGGCAATAGTGAGACAGGGCCGTTCTGAGGTCGCTATGTGGGAGGACAACAGGGAGGATTGTTCAATCCTGTTCAGTCTCAGAGCTGGAGAGCAGGTATACGCACAGCTCATGTCTGGCAGAGAAATCTGTGGGGACATATGAGGCTGAAACATCTTTAGCGGATACTTACTTTATCCTACTGAGAGCTAAAACAGCTCCACGGAGCTACATGCGCATTCAAACATACATAAACACTCAGACAGTGATGTTATCATTATGTTCAATAGAATAAACTATAGTTAGTTGAGACAAAGTCATTGCTATGGCCTCTGTTTAAGACATACAGACCTCTCTTCACACATAGACATACTTTTACACACACATACACACACTCTCACACAGTTGTATCAGTTTTTCACACAGCTGCAAGCTTATGTAAAGAAATGAACTTTTTTTTGCTAAATTACTGACCTCAAACTCACAGTAGTGTTGTAAAACCATCATTTGTGTGTGAATGTGTAAGTGAGAGAGTGGGGAACCCCACCCAGAGCTACTGTTATCTTGTCTCACATCAGACCAGTGAATGACACGCACCCCCGCTAGGACTCGGCCACTGATCAAGCGCAACAAGACAACAAGCTCAGCTTAGACCTCACTTCATAGTCAGTGTTACATGATTTCCAACATTGTACACACACTGTAAAGTTTACACATGCATTTAAAAACAATAAAAAAGTGTAGTCGAAATACATTTAGTATAGGCACAAACACTATAGCTTAATCACAAAAAATACTGTAATTGTATTGCACTACACCTTTAATACATTTAATACAGTACATGTCTACATTAATAATATTATATAATTCCATATGAATATCCAACATTTCTGCCAAAATACCATAGTGCAATTAGTGTTACTACAGTAAATCCATGGTAAATGATGGCGATTTGTAGATTGAAAAGCCTGTATCATTGTGCACAGTGTTAATTTGTCAAAGCTGAATTGGCTGGGGGTACTTCTGTTTTATTTATTTTTTTCCTTTTTATTTGAAACATTCCCAAACGCATTAACTATATCATGAAAGAACTTGATTCTCACCTTTATAGATTATGTTAGTTGATCTAGTGGGCTATGGTCAAAGTAACCTAATAATGTAATCTATAAACTATGCATAAAAACCTGTCTGTTTACTTAATTAACAGATATGGGTGTCATGTCATGACATATTTTAATACGACTGACTTTATATTTAATGTGAATTTAACATTGAAAGTTAATGTGAATAAAAACATTGTAAGTTAGGCTACTAATCATAACACTTTCATTGTACAGAAAGAGAGCAAAGAACATTTAGTTACATTATCAAAGAACATTTATACTGACAGTCTAGAGTTCAAGCATTAAAATCACTGAAGCTGTTTACACTGTGAAATGAATATCTTACTTACATATTCGTACACACATTTGCACTTTATTGTTTCTAACGAGAGAATTCGCCAGAAAGAGGTCTACAGTCAGCGAGCAAGTGAAGAAAACACTGGCATTTTAGCGTTGACTCATCTGAACGCATCTGATTGGTCAGTGCATTCATAAGCTCAACAGAATCGTGTGTGATTGGTTATAATGCACAGTGCTGTAAAAATGCGTCGCCAGCCAACGCAGATTTGAATTTAACAGCTGATGATATGACGCCCTGAATGATTTAATCATCCCAGTGTGATTGTATTAAATATAGATAATATAATTTTTTGTCTTTTGGAAGCTACATTCAAAATCCACTTGGCTCAAAAATCTGAGGGGACACGTGGGGGTGGTGAATAAAGGCCTCCTGTAGCGAATCCATGCATTTTTGTAAGAAAAAATGTCCATATTTCAAAAGTAATAAACACTTCTCTCTCACTTCATCTAACTGTCATAAGCGGAAGCCATTCCAACGGATGAAGTAGGACGTCGCCGTTGCGTGATTAGTGACGAATGCGGAAAGAGAACAAAGCAAAACGCCGGACACGAATTAAAAGTACAAACCAAGGATTTGTAAAGAAAAATGTAGGAGGATTTCGATATAAACCAAGAGGAGACTGGTTTTCCTTTGCTCCTGTAACCAAACTCGCAAGACTAGCATATCTCACAGGCGCGTGCAATGCATACGTCCTACGTGATCCGCCGGAACAGCTTCTGCATACGACAGATAACGGAAGTGAGAAAAAAAGAGTTTATTACCTTTAAAAATTTTTATTTTGGGTAGCACTTTATTTTACAGTCCTGTTCCTCATGTACATACTATGTACTTATTAATGTTAATACAATAACTAGGTACTAACTCTGTACCTATCCCTAAACCTAACCCTACCCCATTTAGTTACCTTATATTACCAGTACTTTCTTAGGTAAGTACACTTTAAGTACACGTACTGTAAAATAAAGTGCAACCGATATTTTTCTTACAAAAAAATGTATGCTACTATGTCCCTATTTAGATATTATTTGTATATATTTTGTTATTTGAATATCTGAACATACAAAACATCAAAAGAAAGAACATGGTATCTGATTGTTAACAAAAATATTTTATTCTTGTTTCATGAATTCTTTTCTAAACACTTGAATGTGGGTAAGTTTCATAAATAAAAAATAAATAAATAAACAACATTTTGAACAAAAAGCTAAAAAAAGACTATGAATTGGATTCAGAATGATAATCAAAATGTAGATGGAGTCGATCAACACCCCAAAGCTTGACAGTCATTATTACCTCTTCATTGGGCGACATTTTATTCCATAACGTTACACAGTTTTGATGCTGTTTTAACACGTGGAAGCATCTGTTGTTTTGGTTTCATCTTCACTTGTGTTTTTTTTTTGTGGAAATTCTGTACAGAAGATATGTACTAGCGCCCCCTACCATATAACAATGAAAACATTCTCGGTGCTTAAGTATAGCTCAAATATATTTTCGACTTTTTCCTAAGCATGTCCAGTATACTTAAATGTCATTTTAAGTATATTTCTGAGAAGTACATAAAGCCCATTTCTGAGATGTACATAAAAAGTAGACTAAAAGTATACTTTCCAATTTGTAGTTTAAAAGAAGTATACTAATAGCACACTTGAATAAACTTCTTTTTCGTAAGGGTAGGATCACACCATTATGTCAAAGAAGGAAAGGGACACACACTCCGAAGATAGCGAGTGTAGTGGTACAGGCCAGGTACACAGAGCGACAGAGAGAGACGGGGGAGCCGGATTTAAACACAAATGCATTGGTTAGGGTAATGGTAGGAACTAGGAAGGCACTGCATTGTTGCAATATTGGTCCCCTCTGAGAGATTCTTCTCAAAAACAGGATAAATAATCACCGAGAGGAGCAACCAAGCTGAGGCATCCGATATTTCTGAATGCCAACCTGCACTAAAGACTAAAGTGTCTTAATGTTAAGACTTTTGCCTTTATTTATTTGATTTGTTTAGTGTGGTCCTGTGTTCAATTGTTCAGTTAAAGTTTTATTAAAATGTTAGGTCACACTTTATATTAGGTGGCCTTAACTACTATGTACTTGCATCAAAAAATAAGTACAATGTACTTCTTGTGTTCATACTGTATTGCAAAACACTTTAGCTGCTATTGAGGTGGGATATGAGGTTAGGGACATGTTTGGTGGTATGGGTAGGTTTAAGGGTGGGTTAAGGTGTAAGGGATGGGTCAACAGTGTAATTATAAATGTAATTACAGAAATTAATTACAGATGTAACTACATATAGGTATTTTTAAAAATATAAGTACAATGTAAAAACATGTATGTACACAATAAATGCATTGTACCAAATGATTAATTTAAATGTAAGTACACAAGGCCACCTAATATAAAGTGGGACCAAATGTTAAATAATAGTAACTGGGTATATATATATTTTTTTTTTGTAACAAAAAAAAATAAGGCTTTTATGAAAACACTGAATAAAAATTGCTTACCAACACGCAAACCATTCACAATTTCTAAATTGGGCTAAAATAGAAGGCTTCAAATGATACTTAACGAAGAGCCATTTGGGAGCCGTAAGAGCCGGGAGCCGAGCCAAAAGAGCTGAATCTTTGAAAAGAGCCAAACTTCCACTACATCAGACATCTCAGTCATCCCAGGAACCCCCGATTTAAAAATACTAGCTTTTCTCAGTAAAATATTTAGAAATACACTTGAAATATATAGAGTATTTTCAATATTTTATCAGTCCAAACCCCCTGCATGGAAAATTCTGGACTTATTAGGACTTTTTGCACTGCACTTAAAACTTAAAGCCCATGTTGCTTTGGCAGACTTGTACAATGCAGTGAAACAATGCCGTGTTAGAATGTTACAGCTAGACACTTAGCCACAGACAACCAATCACATTCCTCTTATTCATGTGCTTTGTACAGTCAGAGAAACGGAGAAACATATAAACAGTATTTTTTTTAAAAATGTCAAATGGTGACAGAAAATGTGTCTATTGGAGTGAAAAAGAGACTGTTTCATTCTTGCAAAAATCAGTTATTAACTCTGGGTAAACTATGAGCAGTGTGAAACATGAAGCAAGTAAACGCAAGATTCTGTTAACCCAAAGTTAGAATGACCCAGCGCTAACTACATCAAGTGTGAAAAGCCCTTTCAAATAAATATGATATATTATACTCAGAACATACACAGTACACTAAACTTGAGACAATATTTTTGCATAGGAAACAAGTAAACCTTGTTTAAAATATGAGGATAGACAAGTTAACAGAAGGCTATCTATACATGCAGTAAAAGCTATGGGAAGTGACTCAGTTCTATGGAAGCAGAAGTCAGATCATGACATCAGTACAGCTCACTTTGTTCAGTGATGTCATGGCATGTCAGAAATGGTATGCATGTCTGTCTGATATTCTCTCTTTCTCTGACTTTTGCCACATTTACTGTCTCAGATTCCCTGGCCCTTGTTTCATTTTTCAGTCAGTTGTCATGTGTCTTTTCTGTGACTTCCTGTTTCATAAAACCTTCTAATCAGCAGCCCCATAGAAAATGCCAAGATATTCTCTCATTCATGGCCATGTCATTCCTCTCGCCCTCTTCCCACTGCTCTGGGTGGAGTGGAGGAGAAGGCATGTGAAGAAATTCCTCGCTCTGTCCAGACCGCTTCTTTTCCCTCTCCCAAATAAGGACGCACATTGTGATACAGGAAAATGAGAGAGGAAGGGAGGGGCAGAAAACGGTGGAGAAAAAGAGATTCTGAAAAAAAAGTCATGACCTTTTATGGATGTGGTTACCTCCTCTTTTGCCTTTCTTGCTCTGTCCTTCACTCCCTCTTTCTCATGCTTGGTCTGACTCTTGGTGAAGTCATTTCCATGAGAGTGGCACTCCCTGAGCTTGGACCCTGAACTCTGTCATAAAGAGGAAGAGATTCGCTTTCACATAGACACACAAGAGTTGTGTGCATCACAGAATACGCATTTTCATATCAAGACTACTGAGCAGGGTTTCTACACATAAACTGGTAAGTACTGTGCGTATAAAACGATGTATTGCCAAGTTAAAATGATTTTGTACATAAATATGTAATACGCACCAAGACCAAGAGAGGACAGCGAGCTAGTAAGAATGACAGATTGAGAAAAAGTTTGAGCATTTAGAGATGTGATTTAGTCGCACAAACTGACTACAGCAGCAAATGACATCTAAACGAAGAAGAAATCTCATAATTGTAGTTCATTCTTCAGAACACTGTTGAATGCCTCTGCCTGTTTTTACGTGTCCTGTCTATAAAGTGTTTTTATTGGCAATAGCTGATGATGTTGCAAGTTTGTTCTTCTCCATGTCATATCTCTCTCTGTCTTACACACACACACACACACACATTCTGAAACTGCATGCTACAAAACCGAATAATAATCTAGCTGCATGACGCATGTATTTTTCCCCTTCAAATGAGGGTTGTTCTTTATACTCCTCTCTCTCTCTCTCTCTCTCTCTCTCTCTCGTGAGATTTAAGTGAGAGTATCAGATCTCTGTAAAAATGCTTTTGGTTCTTAACTGAAACCAGCTCCTCTGAAAGCCCCTGGTTTCCTGTGTTTGAGGACTGAGCGTTAGTGGTTAAAGCTCAGTTGACAATATGATTTTTGGGTTTGACAAACTATAACAAATTTGAATATCACATAAAGTCATTCTTAATTATTTGTCTCTCCGTTTACCATATCTAAAGTGTTTGCTAACATACCACATCTCATTCTTATAAGATATTATAGCTGAAGAGAGAGTCTTAGTGTATGATATTGAGCCTGAAGCCAAATAGCAGATAAAATGAACATTGTTACGTAATTTGAGATATGAGGACATTTATGAGAGAGTTTTGTAACTCAGTATGATTGCATCAGAGACTCCAGGTGTGCTTATATGTTTGTGTGTATTTGGATATGGACCAAAAGGTGAAGATTTACTTGGAAATGCAGAGTTACATTCATCAGGACAGTCACAGACACACACACACCTCACCTCCTCTACAAACATGGGCAGGGCAGGATGTAACATGTCTTTTTGCATATATCGCCCATAGTGGTGATGTGTGAGTTTAGTGATTTACAGGGACAAGGATACATGTGCATGAAAGGTTTCATAGCTGTGGAATCTGAATACACTAAACTGGACACAAGAGGAAACAGCAACAAAATAGGAAGAAAGTGTGTATGTTTTAAGTGTTTGGAGTCACAAACAGGCCACAGTTTTCTTAAGATGACTTTGGGGTTGGACTTTGACAAATTTATCTTTGAGTTTTACCTTGTCTCTCAGATTCTATCTCTAAATTTGCCTGTACCGCTGTGTTTGCATTTTAGTTCTCGATGTGGTTCCTGAAACAGTAATGAATTTAAATGAAGGCCTGATAAATCCAATATGGCCTAACAGCAGTTTGAAAGGTGATAAGAACATGTTGACACAAAAGCAGGTTGCAGCATTTCTGACACTCAGTGGTCATTATTTTCTGATTACCATCTGAGATGTCTGTGTGTCTTTACCCATTCAGAGGTTGTGTGCTGTTGTTAGAGATTGAGGCTGCTCACCCTTACGAAAAAGAAGTTTATTCAAGTGTGCTATATATGAAGGTATACTTTCAGTCTACTTTTGATGTGCTTCTCAGAAATGGGCTTATGTACTTCTCGGAAATATACTTAAAATGTCATTGAAGTATACTTGAATTATACTTAGAAAAAGTCTAAATATATTTGAGCTATACTTGTGCTCCGAAAATGTTTTCATTGGGGTGTTGATCGACTCCATCTACGTTTTGATTATCATTCTGAATCCATTTCATAGTCTTTTTTTTTTCAGCTTTTTGTTCAAAATGTTGTTTATTTCTTTATTTTTTTAAGTATGAAACTTACCCACATTCAAGTGTTGAAGAATGCATGAAGCTAGAATAAAATGTTTTTGTTTACAAGCAGATACCATGTTATTTCTTTTGATGTTTTGTATGTTCAAATATTCATGTAACAAAATATATACAAATTAATACCTAAATAGGGACATAGTAGTATACTTAAAGTATGATGTAAAGTTCACTTAAAAAAACTTACGAGTATACTTTCAGTATAAATCTATTAAACTAGTAGTTTACTGAGACTATACTTCAAAGTGTACTAAAAATGCTACTACAGGTATTTCATTAGTAAACTATCGGTATACCTATAAGTTCACTTTTAGTATAGTTGCAGTACAAGCTAAAAACATTGATAAATAGTTGTGTACTCAAAGTTTACTACTGTTATACTTAAAGTATACTTAAAAGTATACTTTTATATACTAGAAAGTGGACCAATTTAGTCCCTAGGAGTATTGAAATAGTACACTTACAAGTAGTGTTGTCAAAAGACCCGGTACTTCAGTACCAAATCGGTACTAAAAAAATGAAAGCGTCACGGTACCAGGTTTTTTTAAGTACCGGTGGTACGGAGTACACGGTCAACCTGGTTCTTGACGCGTACGGCCCTATGATTTCCGCGATGCAGAAAACGCGGACGGAATCTCGGAATCCAGTTATAAAAACGGAATTTACAGTTTAGCACGGAATGTCACGGAATTTGTCAAAGTTTGGATGAATTAATCAAAAGTAGGTCATTACATTTAAATCAAATCGCGACATGGATTAATATCTGTAAATATTAAGCCACAAAAGTCAGTTCAGATATGAATCCCCATGTTCTGCGAGTCTCTGTGTGAATGAATGAAAAGCAGAGACGCGCGGTTTTTTTTCCTTTTTTTTTTTTTTTTTGCTACACACACTGAAGCGCGCGTGACGCTCGTGGTGATTTCAGCATCTGCCGTCTCAATGAGGACATAAATACATAAACAACATCTACAGAACTGCTCTGAGAGTCACTTCACCAGCATTTTACCGTTTCATTTGAGTAAAACCAGCCTCATATCATATAGCTACACACAGAAATTTAAAGGTATTCGCGGCAACCCGTCAAAATAAAAGTTTATCTTAAGGACATTGTGCCAGAAATATATTACTATAATTTAGTTGAATGTATGTGATACTATTACTACTGTTGAAAAAAATATTTATTTTTAAAGAAATAATCACACAATATTTCTTCCATATTTTTATTTTAATAGTAAATCCCCTTTATTTACCAAAAAAAAAAAAATGTGTTTAAATTTCATTAATTAAAAGACAAATTAAATTTGGGTGAAACTTTACTGTTTACTGTTTTTCATACCTTTATTACTTGCGGGAAAACTTGAAACACAATTTAAATAAGTATAAAGAATGGCATTCATTTTTGTACATTTTATTTTTGTTTGACTTTATTATTAAAAATAGTGTGTTTTTTAATTAGCATGTGGTACCGAAATTGGTACCGTGAACCGTGGATTTTCACTGGTATCGGTACCGAATACTGAAATTTTGGTACCGTGACAACACTACTTACAAGTATACTACTAGTACACTGATATTTGTATACTTACTACATAAAGTATACTTAAAATATACTTGAACCTTACTTAAGTATGCTTAAGAAAATAAACTTGAAGTATACTACTTTTTGGTAAGGGCAGTTAAAGACTACACACTACAGTAAATGCAGTATTTTACCAGAATGCATCCATTATTTGCACTGAAACTTTGCATTACTGTCGAGAAAGGGATTTGCATGGCAGTCATCACAGTTAGATACTCCTTACTTAGCTAAATCCTCTGACTACACAGTTTCAGGCTTTTTAACAGTAAAACCAAACCTGCCTGAACAGATCATGCGAAATAGCATGGCAGCTTAAATACACAAAAAGCACATCTGGCACATTGGTCCAGTGATAAATAACAGAACTGGAAATACGTCTCCAGTTACTATCGTAACCTTGGTTCCCAGAGAGACGGGAACGAGACATGACATAAACGCCTTGGGGACTCCCTTCCTTCCTAACCTACCTGAAATCTTATTGCACAACGCCAGTGAAGTTGCAACTCTCACTGGCCAACACCAGCCAAGACAGCTAATAGGGGTGGGGCTCCCGCCGTTATATAATGCGCTGTATTGGTGGCATAAACTCAGAATCTTCCGACTGAACCAACAGCACAGCAGACCTGAGCAGCGAACACGGCGGCCTGCGCCATGTCTTGTTCCTGTCTCTCAGGGAACCGAAGTTACTATAGTAATCAGAGACGTTCCCTCTCGAGAGCGGTCTCTCGACATGGCGTAAACGCCTTGGGGACTGTATAGAACAACGCATTAACATGAACAGTTCTTCAAACACTAAGAATAATCCCCAACCAATTATATACGACCCTGCGACATGTCTTGAGAGGATTGGATGTAGGTTCCCTCTTAGGGATCCAATCAGGTTACACAGAATCCCTGCCTGACGGCAGGCCTCTTAATAAGAGAGCGATGTAGCGCCTTCGCCTTTACCAAGGCTAAAGCATTATAGTCAACAAATGCATACATACAAGCATGTAACATAACAGTGTAACTAAGCATGTGAACGGTAAGGCCGGGCACAATACTCATAATAATGTACACACTTAGAGAACGGTCGCATCTGGGGCGCCACAGTCTTAATATGACGATGGCCCCGCCCCTGATCCCGCTATATGACCTAGTCGAAACCACCAGCACAGTCAAACGGCTAGTGGTTGCAGGTAGAACCAAGGGTCGTACTCACCGACAGGACCTGTGAGGCTAATGACCACAGGTCCAAATTGTAAAATCTGGCAAAGGTATTCTGCGAAGACCATCCAGCCGCCATACAAATATCTTTGATCGAACTGCCCTTAGTCCACGCCCACGAGGAGGCAACCGCCCTCGTCGAATGGGCTCTGACACCAATAGGATGCTCCACTCCCTGGCTCGAATATGCCAAGGCAATAGCTTCGACCACCCAATGTGATAGCCGTTGTTTGGAAACAGGCTGCCCTTTAGTGCTGCCTCCGAAGCATACAAATAGCTGCTCGGATTGCCGAAACTGAGCTGTGCGGTCGATGTAAACTCGCAGAGCCCGCACCGGGCACAACACCTGATTAGGGGCGGCATCCGATGAAGTCACTGACTCTGGAGTGAAAGCAGACTTGCGCTCTGAACGTAGGCACGTAGCCCAATCTCAGCTTGAGTGTGACATTACAATCATCTAGTCCAAACTGCATGTAGTCTGCATTCACAGAGAGCACTTGTAAATCCCCCACGCGCTTGACCGAAGCAAGGGTGAGCAGCAGTGTGGTTTTAAGCGAGAGCTCCCTCAAGCCGACAGTCTGAAGTGGCTCGAAGGGCGGAAGGGCTAGCGCCTCCAGCACCAGAGCCAAATCCCTGGATGGCACTGTAGGGGGGCGAGAGGGTCTTAGTCTTCTTGCACCTCTCAAAAATCTGATAACTAGATTGTGTTTTCCCACTGAGCACCCGTCGATGGCGGCGTGAAAGGCTGATATAGCTGCAACATAAACCTTAAGCGTGGAGGGCATACTGCCGCCGTCCATTCGTTGTTGCAAAAAATCCAGAATGTCAGACACAGGGCAGTTTTCCGGGTCTTGATCATTCGATTCACACCATCTCTCAAAGACTGCCCATTTACAGCCGTACAGGCGTCTTGTAGAAGGGGCTCACGTCGTGTCCACCATGCGGCGAGACAGCAAGCCCTGGTTTACCGGTTCCCACACACCATCCACACATGAAGGTTCCACCATTTTGGTTGGGTTGCCATACCGAGCCGTCCGCCTGATACAGTAGATCAAGTCTCAGTGGCCACGGGGAGCGGTTAGTATTTCCAGCAGATCAGGAAACCAAGGTCTGTTCGGCCAGTACGGAGCAATTAATAACACTGACGCCCTCTCCTCTCTGATTTTGTGCAGCACTTGAGACAAAATCTTCAGCGGGGGGAACGCATACAGACGGACATTCGGCCACAGCATCGTGAGTGCGTCCCCGCCTCGGGGAGAGCGTGACAGAGAGAAGAACAGATGGCAATGAGTGTTCTCCTCCGTCGCGAACAGATCCACCTCCGCTTTTCCGAACCGTTCCCAGATCAGCCTCACTGTCCTGGGGTTCAATCTCTATTCTCCGTGAGGAATCCCGTCCCTTGATAGCATATCCGTGCCGCTGTTCAGGCATCCCGGAACGTGCGCCGCTCGAATGGAGAGCAGATGGTGATCGGCCCACAGCAAAAGGCGTGCTGCCTGTCTGCAAAGGGCTCCCGAGTGTACCCCACCCTGGCGGTTTATTCACGATACCACCGACATGTTGTCCGTGCGAATCAACACGTGATGTCCCCAGACTTGCGTGATGAAACTCTGAAGAGTCAAGAATACCGCCCTCAACTCGAGGCGATTTATGTGCCACGTTCTCTCTGACTCTGTCCAGTAGCCCGAGGCTGGTACACCGTCGCAATGAGCTGCCCAGTCCGTTGTCGACGCATCCGTCGTGACCACTTTCCGCCGTGTGACCAGACCCATCTGGGCACCGCGTTGGTACAGGTCGGGGTTCCGCCATGGTTTCAGCAC
Organism: Onychostoma macrolepis; assembly: GCF_012432095.1. Lineage (NCBI taxonomy): Eukaryota > Metazoa > Chordata > Actinopteri > Cypriniformes > Cyprinidae > Onychostoma > Onychostoma macrolepis. Next base: position 15,707,267 of record NC_081159.1, on the reverse strand, counting down.
ATTCAAGCATCTGCGAGTGACCACAATGCGGGCACGGCCCGTTTTCCACGCCCTTCTCAGCACCTGTGTTTTCAGCCATATCTGGAGGGGGCGCATATACAGTGACACATTGTCACGGCCGCCGCCATCCATCCCAAGAGCCTCTGATATTCTTTCAGTGCCACGGGACAGCCCAGTCTGAATGCATTCAGTGCGGACATTAAATCTCGTATGCGCTCCTGACTCTCTCATCAAGATCGAGTCCAACTGCACCCCAAGATACATGATTGACTGGCTGGGGCATAACACGCTTTTTTGTTTGTTCACACAGAGACCTAGGCTCTGTAGGTGAAGTAATAGAGCGTGTTTGTGGCTGTTGAGCACATCCTCCGAATGGACCAACATCAGCCAATTTAATATGCGTATTCCTTTGCTCTCAGAGGTGAAGCGCCGCATCCACACATTTCTTAAAAGTACGTGGAGCCAGTGCTAGCCTGAACGCAAATCTCAGAAAGCGCCTATGACGAGGGGAGATCTGGATATGAAAATACGCCTCCTTCAGGTCCACCGAGATAAACCAATCTCCGGGCCGAATCTGCGCGAGTATCTGCTTCAGCGTTGTCATCTTGAAAGCGCGTTTGTATAATGCACGGTTGATTGGTCTCAGGTCTAAGATTGGACGGAGACCACCATCTTTCTTTGGAACGACAAAGCTCTCTTGCTCGGCGGGACTGCTTGATATATCGCGCGTTTCGCGAGAAGATTGATGATTTCTTGCCTCAGCACCGGCTCGTTGTGTGCCGAAACTGTCGACATGACCACGCCTTTGAACCGGGGTGGTCTGCGCCGAAACGGAAGCGTGTATCCGTTCTCTATTATGTTCCGTAACCAATCCGAAATGCCCAGAATGGACCGCCATGCGCTCGCAATGCATTTACACTGCAGGTCTTGATGACCAATTCCGATTTTGTGACTATATCCGATTTTTTTGGACGACGTGCTTACATTTCTTTTAAAAGTGACCCATATCCGATGTGTGCATTTTACACTGCACTTGGTGAAACAAGCCAAAAATAGCATATGACATCACAAATCAATTTGAATAGTACATTGAGTTTAATTTATTGACATGGAATTCATATAGAAACGTTTTTAATGGAATAGTTACATCTATAGCTACATCAAAATAATTATATATCCTAGCACAATTCTTCAGGACAGTGATGTACGCAGCTTCGCTGAAAGCTTGCGAGTGGAATAATACTCAGGTGGTAGAAGCATGTCACATCGTCTGTGTTTTTTTAGTAATTAAAACCAAATGCGTTCATCAGTGATTGTATATCAAACGCAGGGATATGTTTGTGTGCATTTTATTTTGTGATTTCAATGGAACGAACGGGACTGAAGCGCTCGTCCGTGCACGAGCTGTCATCACTAACAACAGCGGCAGCGAGCACTCAAAAGCGTGATTTCAAAAGCAACACATTTCAGCGTCAAATCGCCTTTTATTTAACACAAACGAACGAAATTAATACTCTGCTACTCAACTAAAGATGTTTCATTTTTTACAGGTTTTTTGTACCGCGAAATGTTTAAAAAAAACTCCCTTTTCAATGACGTAGGAGTCGCATTTACAGGGGAATATCCGATTTGTCCGCTTACACGGCAGGCGCAAATGCACGTATCTGATTCATATCTGATTTATTTCCACATATGAATGAGGCCTGAAACCGATCGGAGCATATCGGAATCCATGTGATTTTTTCCTGCTTACACGGTCGTGGGCCATATCCGATCTGTGCCACATGGGAGGAAAAAAATCGGAATTGGGTCACAACCATGCAGTGTAAATGCGGCCAAAGAGACACAGAGGGCGGAGCGTCTCGCCGTCTGTATTCTGAGCAACGCCGCCGTAAACCGGGGTTATGTTCAGAAAGCTCGCGGGGCGAGTGGAAGCGCTGTATGTTAGCGGGTGTCCCGCCTCGCCGATTAACAGGGAGTGTGAGCCTACTGCTGAACGTGTCCCTCTACTTCAGAGCGTGTGGGCCCAGTCCTTCTCGGACGCCGTCAGGGACATTGCCTCGTACAGATCGTCGTCGTCCCCCGCCACACCGACCGAGATAATCTCCGAAGCGCCAGGGGCGGGCCAGAGACTCTCAATACTGCAGTGAAGTCACATTTTACGAATACTGCAAACGGCTTGTTCTGTGACAGTGCTAATGATTTATGGGGATTAAAAAAAGGAGAGGATGGATTTTATTATTATAGGGTGGTTGTGTACACACTGCCAACACACATTTATGTTTAAACAACATGTAAAATTGAATTTTGTATAATAGGTGCCCTTTAAAATGACTCTTTGTGTATATGTTTTCTCAGGCAAAATGGCAAATAAAGGTCCAGCCTATGGTCTGAGTCGTGAGGTGCAGAGTAAGATTGACAAGAAGTATGATCCAGACCTGGAGGATCGGCTGGTGCAGTGGATCATCGCTCAGTGTGGGGATTCTGTAGGAAAACCGAAACCTGGAAAACAAGACTTCCAGCAATGGCTTAAGGACGGATGTGTAAGTCTCCACTTCCATCTTTGTAACATCATCACAATCCTTTCTCCTTTCACCTTTTCGTTCATCTCTTTTTCTATTCTCTCTTTGTAGGTTTTATGTGAGCTGATTAACAGTCTTGCTAAGGATTCAAAGCTTGTGAAAAAGATCCAAAGTTCTGCAATGGCTTTTAAACAGATGGAGCAGATCTCTCAGTTCCTTGGTGCTGCTGAACGCTATGGGGTCACCAAGTCTGACATGTTTCAAACAGTTGACCTGTGGGAGGGTGAGAGCCAGTTTCCACCTCATGTGATCTTAGCATATTTACATAGTTCATGGGAAATTATTAACTCTCTTGCCTTTATTCATCTTGTGCTATTAAAAACAGAACTGGCATATAACAGTGTTATTTTAGCAGTTTTATATACTATTACAGAATTTATTAATATTTTGAATCAGTTTTTATATTTTTTATAAAAGGCACCAAGTATTGATCTCTATGTGATCTATATGTTTGTGTGTGTGTGTAGGTAAGGACCTTGCCGCTGTGCAAATGACACTGATGTCTTTAGGGAGTCTTGCTGTTACTAAGGATGATGGCTGTTACCGCGGAGACCCCAGTTGGTTCCACAAGTGAGTGTTGTTGTAGTTTCTTCTTCCTGTTCGCAAATTGAACCCGGCTGCCATAGCGACCAAAAAACAAAAACAAGCCACTGTAATGGCCGATTTGCAGTTGTGGTTTATTGTCATAGCAACATGATTACAAACACTTTTTACCCAGACATTTTTAATGTGTCCAGCATGGAATCAGCAAACACAGATAAGTGTGTGTCTCATAGAAATATGTTATTATTATTACAAAAGAAGAGAGAGACAGTTATATACAAATATACAGTTATTTTGGTGCTTAAAAAAAGTACACAGCTTTTCAAAAGTTTGGGGTCTGTAAGATTTTATTTTTAAGAAGTCTCTTCTCACCAAAACTGTATTCATTTGATCAAAATACAGTAAAAACAGTAATAATGTATAATATTATTACAATTTAAAACAACTGTCATCATTTATAATAAAATGTAATTTATTCCTGTGATTTCAAAGCTGAATTTTCAGCATCAATACTCCAGTCATAAGTGTCACGTGATCCTTCAGAAAACATTATAATATGCTGATTTGCTGCTCAAGAAATATTTCTTACTATCTTTAGTTTTGGAAACAGTTACTTAATATTTTTATGGAAATTGTGATACATTTTATTTATCAGGATTCTTTGATGATTAAGAATTATATATATATATATATATATATATATTAAAAAGCATTTATTTGAATTGGAAATCTTTTGTAACATTATTAATGTCTGTACTTTTGAACAATTTAATGCATTTTGTTGAATAAATGTTATAATCTTAAAATAATTATAATCTTATAATTCTTAAAAAAACAAAAACAAATGATCCCCACACATTTAATCAGTAGAATATGTGTAAGTTACTGAATGATTTATTTTCATCTCGACATCAGGAAATCCCAGGAGAACAAGAGGGAGTTCACTGACGAGCAGCTGAAAGAAGGTCAGAGTGTAATCGGCCTACAGATGGGCACTAACAAAGGGGCATCGCAGGCGGGCATGACTGGTTACGGTCGACCTCGGCAGATCTTTAACAACTAGTAAAGGCCTGACGATCCGTGATCTGTCCTTCTTGGCCCATCAGCAGGGCAGACCAGATTTAGTCTCACTTAAACCTTCAACAATCCCCAGCTGGACAATAACAATGAACAGAACACACACGGCTTAAACCAGAGTTTACAAATTCATTGTGTCATTTCAAAATAAAGCTGCTCTAGGCCTTTGCTTCAGAAACCAACTATTCCCTACACATGAGCTGATATCCTATACATTCCATTACAATTCCATTAGTCTGCCGTAAATTCTATTAGGGTGCAGACGGACATACATTCCATTATTCTGTTATATACATTCCAGAGAAACGCATTCTGCTGCACTCCATGAGAACAAAATGCCTATAAGTTGAATTTGGCCTTGCACAGTCACGTGTTGTCTTGTGTTTCTGTGGATCTGATTTGTATGCTTCATTTCCTGATCTAAAATCAATATGAATCTAGGGCTTTACATCAATACGTTTATACATTGTACATGAGTGACTAATAATTGATTTTGCTAATAAAATTCAGTTAAATTTTGAAATCTCAGTTGTGCTCCAGCCTTTGCTTAGTTTCTCTGCCACCGAGAGTTATGTAACAATGCTGGCAGTTGCCAGATGCCAGATAACAGCTTTTCTCTCACCCTTCTGACCCCAACATATTTCTCACGTCATCTCTTTATCTAGTGTGTGCTTTCTGCTTTTGATGACAAAGATTAGGTTTTAGTTGTGAAAGAAAGAAAACAGAATTGAGAAGAAGAAAAAGAGGGAGTGAGAGAGGGGCAGATCTTGTATGTGAGCAATGTCACGAAATGCCACAGCAATTGCAAAATGCTTTAAAACATGGGGAAAATTGGAGGTGGCACTTGAGGGTGGGGTTTAGCTTTTTTCCTACCATCATTATTTTTCTCTCACTCAGTCCAGAGACCAGTAGTACCATAGCAACAATCTATGTGCAAAATAAATTAAGGCATGGACATGGCCTGTAATTTTTTATCTCATCCTGACTAACACAGAACCAGTAAAAAGTTTAGACACACAGACTCTAAATCTACTCTAATTCTTCATTAGACTTTTCTCCACATTTTAGAAGCAATCTATAACTATAAAACTACTAAAAAAAATAACTATACAAATGACAAAAAGCGATAAAAAGGATAAAAAAAAACATCTTATGTAGGCACAATTTATATTTGCCTCCATACCTTCAGAATGAGTTTTTTTTTTTAACATTCAAATCATTATGAAGAAATGATAATTTAAGTGTGTTATGGTATATTTGCGCACTCAAATACAGACATGTACACACACACACACACACATACTGTACATATCCACGCTGATCACCATTTCGCTCATTGGCAAGAGTCTCTAAATTGAGGTAGGAATAAAAGGGAAATTTACCCTGTTTTCTTCTTTCTTTTTTTCTTTTTTTTCTTTTTTCCCCCATTTTTTTTCTTCTTTTTTTTATTATGCAAGTAAAGAATGTGACAATGTTTACATGTACCAAATACATAACCCCATGGACCAAACATATAACATATAAGACAAAGAGAAGAAAAAATAAACAAAACAAAACAAAAAAACAAACTGTTTTATTTGTTTTCTTTCTTTTTTCTCCTCCTTTTTAATCATGTATATGTCTCAGCTAGTTTGAGATGCATTAAAAAAGTGAGACGTGTAGTGCAGCCCAGGTCAGGAACCTGGCCCACCCACACGGCCCATTTGCCCTGTATGTTTTTTTGTTTGTTTTCTTTCTTTTTTCTCCTCCTTTTTAATCATGTATATGTCTCAGCTATTTTGTGATGCATTAAAACAGTGAGACGTATGGTGCAGCCTAGGCCAGAGACCCAGCCCACCCACACGGCACACTTACCCTGTATATGTGTGTATTTATTTATTTATTCATTTATTTATTTTTCTTCTTCCCCTGTTTTCTAAATGCATGTTATTGATCTTATTATGAGCAATTCATCCATGCATATGGTCATTTTTCAATGCCATAACTTAATCTTCTGGTGAACCAACAGACTTCTCTCTGGTGTTGTATGCCAGACTTCTCCAGACATTTAGTTTGCTTAAACCCTGCCCCTTTCTTACAACCAGCCAAGCTCCTATCAGATCTGCTTCTATTTACTCAACAACCAATGGACTGTACAAGTAATGATCCATTTCACCTGGGTGTACATCACAAAACAGAAGAAAAGATATTTCACTGCTTCCATTACAATGTTACCTTAAACTAACTTCCATACAGTATAAACAAAAGTTTGAAATGAGTAGTCCTGAATAAGTACATCATGTCACATTATGAACCTGAGTATTCAGACACAGTGGATTTATTTTTTAGTTTTAGTTTTTTATTATTAGGTTGGTGCTGGAAAAGTGTTTTCAAGCAAAAAAAACGACACTGTTCTCAGAGGTGCATTGGAATGTCATTGTAATCATTGCAAAAATAATACACAAGAAAAACATCTGCAAACCCTAGAACTCCTACGTCTATTACTGACACCCCTTCGTCCTCCCCTTCCTTCCTTTTCTACATCCTGCCTTCACACTTCCTGGTTTGTTCATTACACGATTTAACATATGTCTCTAGTGGCTGAGCAAATAACCAGAACTACATAATAGAAATTCCAATGGCACTCATGTTAAAACAACAACAACAACAACTGCCAGAACAAGCCACAGCCTAGAAAGAAACGTGAATAACCGGAAAATACAATGCTTATTATTTTGTGGATTTGAAGCTTAATCAACCAAAACAAAAGCATTTTTTCATGCAACTAAATGACTTCTGAGTTATGACCACTGTGAAAATTACAGATTCGTTAAGATTCATGTGGTTAGGGTGTGAAGTGATGAACATGGACACATTATCTGTCCTGTGCTGCCCCCTGCTGTCATACTCAACTGACAGCAACATTCCCAGTAGGCTACCTAAACTAGCCTCAGAAATTTGACCAATAAGAATAACTGGTCCAGTGAGCTCTCTGCATGGTTTATATAATTAGTCACCAACGGAGGGTGCTGTAGCCCTTGAACATCAATGAAGAACAAATATTTCGTTGTACTACCATTAAATCATCAACTACACGCTTACTGGGCTTGTGACATTTGTATAAGACCATCGATTATTTTCCTTAATATTTTAATCGTGATTAGTATCATTTACATTAAAATGTGTGAATCTGCATATTCTTTATGTAGAGCAGAATACACGTATTCTTTAAATCAATAAGTGTATTCAAATTTTAAATAAATTATGCACAGTGCTAACATAGAATATACAATTTACAGCCAAAAGTACGCAATCCCGGGCAAATGTTAAAGAATGGTTTCGCTATTTCAGTAATTCTAATGAAATCTAATGTTAATGTTGCATCATTACATTGTAGAGAATTGTTAACATTGTTGCAACATTTTTGAAAGACCTTTTTCTAATCCAGCATGACACACTGCCTCCAAGCACACAACGAGCTCCCAATAGATACATGTAGAACTTGACTGAACAGCAGAGTAGGCTACAGAACAGGAATTTAGTGGGTAAAGTTGTTTTAACATATCACGCCCACGCATATATCATAAGCGTTTTTTGTTTCACACCCACAGAAAAGCGCTGGTTTCCTGTGAAACGTCGCAACAATAGGGTGACCATATTTTAGTTTTCCAAAAAGAGGACGGTAGGGGGCGGGGACATGGGCGGGGCTTCGCCTAACAGTATATGTAGCCAGTTTTTTTTTTTGTTTTGTTTTTTTTGCTTATTTTGTTTTTATAATAAATAAAAAGAAAACAAGTAGATAGAATAGAAAAATAATAGGAAATGCTAGTGTTAGAGGGTCATTTTTAAATAAAAAATAAAACAAGTCAATAGAACAGTGTTAGAAGGTCATTATTTATAATAAATAAAAAATAAAATAGGTAGAAAGTATAGAGAAAGAATAGCGAATGCTAGTGTTAGAGGCTCTTTTTTCTTTATAAATAAAACAAGTAATTAGAATAGAAATAGAATACAGAGTGCAAATGTTAGAGGGTCAAGTTTTAAAGAGCAGATCAAATTAGAATTAGCATTAGAATAGAGAGTGTAATGTAAAAGTCCATGAAAGTTTTATCATAGGTAGAATGCAAAATATTTCAATACAAGCATTTCAGTCAAATGCAATTTATGCAATATTTCAAACCTTTAACCCACTTGGGAAAATCATCCCATGGCAACAGTTTAAAAGTAGCCCAATGCTGTGGTAAAAACGCGGACTTGGCAACCCTGCATCCAACAAGAGCTGCAGGAGTCAGATTTGACTGATCACAGGTCGAGAATAAGGAGAGATGACTGACAAGACCATGCTTGAGCATCTCAACAGATCCTGAGCTCATTATATCTGATCTTGTAAGATGTGCTCCCTTTACACAGAGTGCGTGTGATCGCGAAATCGAAAGTGAAAGTAAACAGCACAGATAGCGGCTCCCAGATGCGCCAAAATTATACACAATATTAGAATGTTTAAAGGAGTGGACACGAAAATCGCGGGAGCAGGCGGCAATGGTCAAAAATTCAGCAGGAGCGGGTTTAAGAAAACTGCCGAATCTGGACGTTTTGGGTGATTAACCCTTTCTGGAAGAAATGGCCTCATCACGATTCAAAACTACTCAGGTGTGACAGCCCTTACGAAAAATAAGTTTATTCTAGTGTGCTATTAGTATACTTCTTTTAAATTAAAAAAAATATGAAAGTATACTTTTAGTCTACTTTTTATGTACTTCTCAGAAATGGGCTTTATGTACTTCTCAGAAATATACTTAAAATGATTTTTAAGTATACTTGACTAATACTTAGAAAAAGTCTAAATATATTTGAGCTACAGCCTACTTGCGCTCCTAGAATCCGTGTTTTCATTGTTATATGGTAGGGGACGCTAGTACACATCTGTACAGAATTTCCAAAAAACACAAGCGAAGAAGAAACCTAAACAACAGCTTCTTTCAAATTCACATGTAATCTAACTTGATCATTACATAAAACAGCATCAAAACGGTGTAACATTATGGAATAAAATGTCGACCAATGAAGAGGTAATAATGACTGTCAAGCTTTGGGGTGTTGATCGCCTCCATCTACGTTTTGATTATCATTCTGAATCCAATTCATAGTCTTTTTTTCAACTTTTTGTTCAAAATGTTGTTTATTGCTTTATTTTTTATTTATGAAACTTACCCACATTCAAATGTTTAAAAAAAGAATTCATGAATCTAGAATAAAATGTTTTTTTTTTTACAAGCAGATACCCTTTCATTCTTTTGATGTTTTTTGTATGTTCAGATATTCATATAACAAAATATATTAAAGAAAACTTACGAGTATACTTGCAGTATAAAACTACTAAACTAGTAGTTTACTGAGACTATACTTCAAAGTGTACTAAAAATGCTACTACAAGTATTTAATTAGTAAACCTTCAGTATACCTATAAGTTTACTTTTAGTATAGTTGCAGTACAAGCTAAAAAACTTTGATTTAAACTAGTTATGTACTGAAAGTTTACTACTGTTATATTTAAAAGTTTACTTTTATATACTAGAAAGTGGGCCAATTTAGTCCCAATGAGTATTTAAATAGAACACTTACAAGTATACTACTAGTACACTGATATTTGTATATTTACTACATAAAGTATACTTGAAGTTTACTTAAGTATACTTAAGAAAATAAATTTGAAGTGTACTACTTTTTGGTAAGGGAGATACGCTTAAAGTGTAAACAAAGGAATTCATCCCCTTTTCAATAGCCAAGATTAAGCTGGCATTTATTCCTACACAAAGTACCTAAATAAACTGCATAATTTACCTATAAATAAGATGAAGGCGGCCCGTCAAACTGTTTCTTTGTGTGTTTTCATGTTATCCATCTGAAATGCCAGCTAAACTAGCCTGGCATTTCAAGTCACAGTAAACTTTTTGAAGTAGGCCTACATAAAGAATTCTTAGAGGCCTTATCCATATAAGCGTAGCAGTCTCAGAAAAGCGAGAATTAGATTATTTCCGGCAAACACTAAATATATCATTGACGACCCGCAAAACAATTATATTTTGTCATTTTATTTAATGTGTTTTTAGTTAACAATGGCCTGATTTATTCGAATAATCATTAATCATTCCGCCTTTTCAGGAAATAAAAAAGTAGGCTAAGTGCTCTCGATCGTCATGGTTGCATGAATGCAGTCAGTCAGAAAGCTCGGGCTTAACAAAACTCTGGAGATTTAAGTGGTAGCCTATTGAGAAGAGTTTTTCTTTTTCTTTTTGGGTACCAGATATCTTCAGCACTTTTTTTTTTTACATCGAATCTGTATGAACGTAACTCATTTTTACATTGAGCTCAGATCGCTTGTCACGACTAGCCTATTTCAAATGCTTCTGATTGGCTATTGTATTCATGAGCTTAGGTTGCAATGCTCAACTTTTCAAAAAACACGTAAATCTAAAAAGAATCATGTTATGGACACTTTTTGATTTTTAAATAATCTATTAATTATGATCTCATGGAAATGCTTACAGCTCCATACAGCTAAGTGGCTTTATCTACTGGAAAGAGGATCTAGAGGTCAACAGCAGGCCTTGCTTCCGAATTCAGTTATTCATTCAAAGTACGGCATTGTGGTGGTGCAAGTTCACATTTTTTTGGTCAACTTGTGGCATGTCATCTGAAGCTTCCTTACAGAGACAGCTTCTGAATTCTCTTGGGTCCTTGGGGTCACTTGGAGAATGACTTTTGGGGTTACTGGAAGAGGAGATACACCTAAACAGTTGTGCTTGTAGAATTCACAATTGTGTTTGATAGTGATAGATATTCTTTAATTTATTGAACAACTCTCAGAGTTTGATTGTGTGACTCTTGGTAGATGCTGTAGACAATGGCATCACTGAGGTTCTTCACAAGCTGTGTGTCTTGCAGTGTTTGGGATATGGTATTCTGGAAGTACCTCCACTACAGGATATTACAGGTGCATGTATCATCTTCAGCAATTTATTCTGCATTCATTTTTTATTGTTGAGCTCATTAATCAAATCATACGTGGTGAGTGTAATGTGGTATTCACATTGGATTGCTCACCTTCGACTCATTTTGAGTCACTGATGTTTTTGTCTTTCACTTTCTGATGAATGGCCACCTGTGTGTGGCACTGTCATGCTTGCTGGTGGTCAAGGTTGATATGCAGCTTTCCTTGGAAATGACTTGTTTCTTTTTCTTTATTCCAGTGAATACTATAGCTCTAGGAGATTATCAAGGTTGATATCGTTAGATTGTTGAATAGAGGATAACAGTATTAATGATCTTTATCTGTTCAAGTCAACTTGGTGTTTCAATGAGGAGGGTGTGCTTTTCTACTTCACTGATAATGTTCACTGCTGTCAGTCAATTTAAATTGCATACTTAAAGCAAATATGACTGTTAACTGCGGTAAAAAAAATCTAATAAATCTTAAGTGTTAAGATCTTAAGTTCCAGGCAGGCTTTTGCACGAATACTTGCTTGGGTTATAGTAACACAAATGGACTATTGTACAAGATTTATTTATTTATACACATTTACAATTTCACAACTGAAACATTTGATACAAAATTAGGATGAATTTGGGACAATTAGAGCATTTTTGACATCATATCAATATCAATAAGTGGCCCAACTTGAATTCAACATGGAGATACTCTTAACAAAGAGTTATTTATTATATACTGCTACACAGTAAAAAAATAAAAGCTTGTAAATAAAAAGTTGTAAATAAAAGCATGTTTTATAAGAAAATACTACTTCAGTCTTTTCATGTTTAATTCAGTGTTACAAAATTTGCATTCATTTTCATTTTGTTTTCAATTTCTTTTTTTTTTTTTTAATATCACAGATCACAAATGGTGCAAATGAAATACTCAAGAATGAAAATACGTAATTCAATAAATGAATTAGACATGCTCAAATAAAGATCTGCTACACACTGGCCAGCAAACAATAGGCTTTTTGACAAAACACAAAAACTGCACAAAATAAGATATTTTCAAGATATTTTTTTTTGTCCATATATGAAAGTAAACAGGGTCCAAAACAATATCACTGAATGAAAAAAAAAAAAAAAAAACACTGGGACAATTTTCAGACATTTTCTGTTGTGATTCACAGACTAAATAAAGACATACAGGTTTCTATTGACATTAGGGAGAGTAAATGCTGACTACCCCTTTAATAACTTCTTATTTCTAGGCAAGTTGAGTCAAGTAAGCAGGGTGTGGATACCACACTAGGATCCATCAATATTACATCGGTAAGTTGGTTTACTGTTGCAAGAGCGATAATTCTATGAATAAAGCGACTCCCTTTTTCTTGGAGGTAATGCAGTGCGTCATTTGTACTATACTGTGTGATGACCCACCCAAACATCACCATCACCATACATACTCACCAGGTCTAGTCAGCACAGGAAGTGATGATGATCAACAGGAATGGCTTTGATGATTAGGAATTTAACAAGAATGAAAATATGTTCTGCAACTGCATATCTGTGCACACTGTAGTGGTATGGTTGTACCCTTTACTCCTGATTTCTTCATTATGTAATCAGGAGTAAAATAAACTCAAATACTGAAAGAGCCATACATCAAAGTGAAACAGCAAAAAACTGACAGGAAAATAAAACTGACAAGATCACTGGCATTTGAAAAATCATTGGCTAAACTGGCAAGATCATTGGAATTTGAAAACTCATTTGCTAAAATATCAAGATGATTGGCATTTGAAAAATCATTGGCAAGATCACTGGCATTTGAAAAAACATGGGCTAAACTGGCAAGATCATTGGAATTTGAAAAAAAACATTGGCTAAAATATCAAGATCATTGACAGTTTAAAAATAATTGGCTAAACTGGCAAGATCATTGGAATTTGAAAACTCATTTGCTAAAATATCAAGATGATTGGCATTTGAAAAATCATTGGCAAGATCACTGGCATTTGAAAAAACATGGGCTAAACTGGCAAGATCATTGGAATTTGAAAAAAAACATTCGCTAAAATATCAAGATCATTGGCAAAATCGGCAAGATCATTGACAGTTGAAAAATAATTGGCTAAACTGGCAAGATCATTGGTATTTGAAAAATCTTTGAGTAACTTTAAGTAACACGTGATATGTGCGTAAAGACATCACATAGTAATATAGTGTCTAGAATACATTCGGGTCAGTGCTTTGGTTCATTTAGGTCTCCACATACCTATTCCACAAGACCACTGGTTCTATCAGCTATCACTTTAAGGCTGTTGAAGTCTCACTTCACATGTTTGAGTAGTGTGCTTTTACTGCAGTCTAGAACAGCTAAACGGTAATTCAGTATAGCAGGTCATAGGGAGCATCACTTGAAAATGGGGCTGAGGATAGTGGGCATGGTTGCGTTGACCTTCTCCTTGTATAAAGTATAGAGGGCATCCTTTTTGTTGGTCTTTTTTATGCAACTGTGGGAACAGAAATGAGTTTTAGAGTCAATGTAAAATCAATGAAGAATTAACCTATCAAAGAACCTGTAAGTGCATCTGTTTGTTTATTTATTAATAAATCTTTTGGCCAAATACTTACAGCTTTTTTAATGACCATAATGAAAGACAGAGGATGATGACTCCAGCAATGCCAATGACCAACAGGCCCACCAGACTGAGATATGTCCATTTTGGGATGTATTGAGTTTCCTTATCTTCTGATGGTGACAGGAGGGAAAAGACACGAATGATCAAACTAACATTAGAAGTTTAAAATGGAAAGGACTATTTACAATCTACGGATCATTTCTGATGTTTTAACATCTTTGGATGTGTTAACCATAAATATTTTCAAGAGCTGAAAAGAGCACATTAAATACAACTGCTATCTTTAAATCTTCATAAACACATCAATTATAAAAGTTATACAAGATCAGAATGACAGAACACTCTTAAATCAATAGGTCTAACCTGTACACTTTGTTTGGCTCCAGTCACTCCAAAATCCTCCGTCTGCGCAGTACCTGTTCACATTTGATCTGATTCGAAAGCAGGCTTTCTGACTTTCCACCTCTCTCTGGACGCCGTAAGATGTGTCCTCTAAATTCTGAAGAGCCATCTTTTCCTGAAAGGGGAAAAAAGACCTCATGGATGCTTTTGACAGACTGAATTCTTGGCTCTTTTTTGCTGTTTGTATTGGCATACTAGCTAAATTAAATCTTGGTTTGACAGTGCATGCCAAGATTCAGAATGAAATGCAAGTGAATGGCAGTTGTTCATGTCGACAAGTGTTGTTTACAAATTACTGAATGTTACTTTGAGAGTCTTGTCATCAGTGTTCCTCGGTCCCTCTCCTGAAGGCATTCTGGATGTTTCCCTTAACTAATATGTCAGATTCTTATCAGCTCATGAGTGCTCTATAATCTGAACTGCATGTTTAAAATTTCAGTCCTGAAAAAGGTGACAAACCCCCCCCCCCTTCATGTTCCTTCATGTTCCTTCATGTTTTACGTAGCCTCTGGAAATATGGACAGTTGCCTGCAGCATCTAAAAGTTATGCTTCAGGAGTGAGATTGGTTGGTTGAGGGAAAGAACATTAAGGTAAGCCAATCAGAGACAGAGTTGGGCAGGTCCATTCCTTTGTTAACGGGAAAAAACGCTATAGGTGACGTGACACAGATGACTCGCAGATACGACCCCCACCCTAATTTTATTTTTTTTACAGATCTACACGATTCACGTGAATGACCTATTTCAACGTGAAAACGGCGAATTTCGCCTAAAGGTGACAAGTTTGCACCCCTGAATATGAGACACCTGAAATATGCAACAACCACAAAAACATGAAAAGTAGAGCTGAGGATAATGCTTTTTACTGTCATTTTTATTTTTACTACTATTTATTGATGATTTTAATCATCTAACTGCACTGGATAGAAGAAAGAAAAACATAACAATTAAAATACCTGCTTTTCTTTGCCATTTTCCATCGTAGTGCTGCTCTCCACCTCATATTCCAAGCAGTGTTCTGGCACCTGACCACTAGGTGGTGACCAATCTAACTTCAGCTCTCCATCAATCTCTGACACGTGCACAGAGGAGACCACTGCTGGTTTTACTGCAAGAGAAAGAAAATGAGAAGAAAATGAGGAATATGTTTTTTTTCATGATCGATTCAGACCATATGTCCATAGTTAGTTGATTTTGCAGTTTCTAGACTCATTGTGAAGTTTGTTCTATCAGGTATGAAGCAGTCTGTAGTTACCATGGTTTTGGACCTCAATAGAGAAGTAGGCCATTTTCAGACTTCCTGCTGAAGAGGATCCATTTACGCATAAATTAAACTTAGAGAACTCCAAGAGGGATTCTCGAGGAAACCGGCATCCCCTTCGATCCTCAGATAATATGATGTATTCTGGACATTCCTTTGTTTCATCCATTTCCCTGTGCCTGGAAGAACAGATATACATTTACTCATCAAGTTGAGTCTTTAAGTGTACTTATTTTATGATTTGTTTGTTTCTATATGCATCATTAGATATCATTAGAAATAAAATGACGCATGTGATTGACCTATGTCTATATTCAGAGTATGAACAGATGTTTGGGTTCGTATTTTCGTAAATCGTATTTTTAACATCAGATTGAAGATTCTGTTGACCCGCTACATAAATTTACAGAAAGGACTAGACACTTGCTCGTTCCAGCTAAGCAGTCCTGTCTTGACCTGTAGTGCAGTGGAATGCAGTGATCAGATCCTAGTGTTTCAACCATGACCACCAACCAAACTGGCTTATGTTAAACTTTGCCAAAACCAAATGTGTGTACTGTATACTCTAGTGAGCATATCGTTTCTTTTTCAATGGAACAGATAAAACAGCAGAAGCTTTGGCATTTGAACACTGAACTCTGTAAGGTTACTCAGTACATTCAAGTAAAATGACTTGTGCTTCAACCTGTCCTCTGCTCCCCCTGAGGCGCAGACAGTGAAAAAGCCTTCAATACATCTGTGAAAGCTTTGGAATGTTTTAATGGTGTTTGTAATCAGCATTTCACATGGAAGTGCTCACCAGTAATAGAGGTAGTGTTGTGAATTTGGAGGTTGGATGGGTCCTGACTCCCAGGTGCATTCCATGTACTCCTTGCCATAGTAGACACAGTGAAAATCTCTTATTCGTGATCCCGCCACACCTGAGATAGGTGATAACATGTTTATTTTAACAGGTGATAACAATTATTACATTAAATGACAATAATCCTCAAGTTCAATCAATTTGCAGTTATTATCATATTTAAGGTAACGTAATCCAACAGACAGTTAGGCCTACAATGAGATTCAGCTGATCATTTCATAGAAAGACTCAATCTAACTCATGCAACTGTTGGTCCACTCCTCAAAAACACTTTTCTTGAAAACTGGACATTATTATTATGAAAATGTTTCTGTAATAGATTCCAGATGGGTGTGCTGAAACTAGCATGTTCCTATTTTTTATGTTCCTTTTGGTATTTTGCTTATGCAATACACTTCAGATTGAAAAGGCTGGAAACAGATAAGTGGAAAATATTCACATACAGTATGCCAGTGCATGTGGTTACATTTTCGTGTAATTACTTATATTCAAAGAATCAATTTATACGTCTAAAAGTCCAGAGAATTGGCCCTTTGCAGGAAGTTTGATTGACAGGCAACTTGACCAATCATAACAGTGAATCCACCAAGTAAAAAGCCACATGTTGTCATCTTTAAATTACAGTAATTACGACATGGCGTGAATGCAGCATTTAGCAAATACAGTATGTTTGCATGGCCTTGCTGATATTTGTTGAGCCTTCCTGTGCAGTCTGTCTGATGTTTTTTTCAGAATTTGTTAATTTCATTATCTGGAGCTTACAATCAGATACTCGCAAAAAAGCACATATTTTTAGATACCAACGTGATTGCAGAAATGCTCTATTTCCCACCAGCCATGAATATTTTTGCCAGCAAAAGTATCAATAACAGGAATCACAGAGTAACTCAACGTGATCTCCAAACACAATGAAATGACCTGCAATTTGTAAAAAAAATTTTTTAAAAGTCTCTATTTATTACTTTGTACCACGAATGTTAGAGTCTTTGGTTGTCTTTAAAATGTTTTTCAAAAGTAACCATTTTTAGAGGAAAAAAATAAATAAATGTAAGGAATAAATTAGGGCTTCAGTTAGATTCCTTGCGATCACAATACACTATGTACGGATAATCTTTGCTCTTACTCGATTCAGTTGGGTGGAATAGGTTTTGAATATTAACCTGTAGGTTCAGGTGTGTAGACCCACTCTTTCTCCTCCCCTTGGACCTCTGTCCCATTGGTACAGGCACACTTCAGCACAGTGAGTATTCTCACCCTGACTGGTTTCTCAAGATCAAACTGAGCAGCATAAGTCAGCTTGACAGTTCGAACACTCTGTACAACACAAAAAGAGGGAAATTTTGAGTCATAAAGCACTATGTTTGTAAGAATAACGGCATAATATCAGTATACATAAGGCATGAAAAGCTGCTATGTTTTGAAGATGCTTTAGAACAAATATGTCTCTCTGAAGTACATCACCCACAGGGAGTTGTTCTCTCTGAGGGCTTGCGTTGAATGAAACCCAGATTTTTGGCTCTGACTGAGTTTCAGACTGAATCTTAAGGAGTTCCACGGAACATTAAACTGTCTTTAGTTTACTAAGTGGTTGTGTAGGACTTTTATGAACAGAGACAAATGCATTTTTACTGAAGTGTATAACAAGTACAAAACTTCAGAAAGAAACATGCATTTGGCTGATAATGAGTCACAAAAATGGTTAAATACTAGAGCAGCAAGATTGAACAAAGCTTTAGTAATGTGTGGCATGCATGAAGTAAAAAATACACTAACATGTTTTAATGCTTATGTGCTGAAAGGAAAACAAATGAGACTGTGTGTGGTGTTTTCTGTGAATTCTCGAGGATTCTTACCCTCCATCGTTCCTCATAGGTGTCATAGTATCTGAGTTGGTATCGTACTCTGCAGAGTGTAAGGTTCTGAAGGCCGGCTGGCTGAGTCCAGTGGATACTGAGGTAACCCAGGAAGCCAGGGTCTGTTATCTCAATATTGGCAGGTGGATCCACTGTGGGGGAAAAAAAAAACTGTGTCTATGAACAATGTTGACTGCACTAACAACTCTTGGCTTGAAGACAGACCAAGCAACTGCAACAAACATCCAGTTAGAATTCTAAATTCTATCTAATCCCATAATTGTTTTTGTTTGACAGCTGTGAAATGATTAGTGATCTGTGACACAGAGTCATGCTAAAGCCTCCCTGTCTGGCCATTAAGGAAATGGTGTCACAGATGTTAAATACAATGTAGACTGTATTAAATAAATATTATCAAATATTAACTATTTGCTTAGTATGAGTTTACGGTTCTTTCTTTTATTTATTTATTTAGTGATCAGCTATTACCAAGCTTAGTTGAGGATAATTCTCTCCTCTTCTCCACTAGGCAAGTTAGTGACAGAGATTTTGAATTTATGATCCATATTCTTATCACTTTTTCAATTATTACTTGAGTTTATGCATAAACATGTCCAGTCACAAGAACATCCCATTAGTTTTTGCATTTTGCATTGTGAAGGGCTCACATACGGTCCATTTTAGGCTTCATAAACGTAATTGCTTTTACTTAAACAAATGAAAGAGACACACTGTGACTCTAAACTCATACAGTGTATGTATCCCTATACTCAGACAGATGCTGTCACATCCCACAGCCTCATAATCTGCAGAGAGAAACTGCCACTCAGTTACCAAAATACAGACGTTTGGATTGATGTAAAGACATCATAGATGACTGTGAAGATATTTCAGTGGAACTTAGCCTTCATTGTTTCTATTTTGTATTATTTTTTGGTGTATTTATTCATGTTCACTGTCAATGATCATTTATTAATCTAACTAACTGTTCAGTAATTTGTACTACAATTTCTCATGTTGATAAACAACCTAACTGACGTTTTTTTTAAATGAGGCTACAAAAAGACCAGGCAGAGAAAGGGTTAAAAAACATAAAACAGATATTAATGAAAATAAACTATTAGTAAAAGATTGTTATAGCACTTTCAAAGCTGGTTCATTATATGGAACCTTTTAAAGAGGGTTATATTTAGCCGTTCTTCTTAAGAGTCTATTAGAGCTTATACATAAAAGTCATGTTTGACTCTCTTTGCACTCTACAGAATGAGCAGAAGTCTGGAATTGTGCCATTTTTTTTTTTTTTTTTTTTATCATTTAAGTGGAATCAGCCAGGAAGCTTACCCGCAACTCCACAGGCCGTGACCTCTGATGTAGAGACAGGCTCCTGAGTCAGCAAAAGCAAAGCGAATGCAGAGAGCCATGCAGGAAACTTATTCAGCAGCAACATGTTCTTCTGAAGGATTATTATCAATGTCTAGAGAGGAAAAAAGCATTAAACATTCACATCAGTTATCTCTCTTCGCACTTGTTTTTGCTACCTTTAGGGTGATGTAATGTGGCAATGATATGCTATCATGATAAAATAGTACATTGTCACCCATGCTGTTGCCAATATTTTTTACTTGTGTGGTTGGAAAATAAGTAACTACTCTCACACATTAAACGCTCACGCATAAGGTGTGGCTCCTTTATTTTCCTAGATCGGTTTGGTATAGCCTGTTTAGTATCTTGTCAGCTCTTCGGCATCTTGAACTTAAAACAGCTGTTCTGCATCACTGTGTATTTCATTAGTTCTTTGCCTTAAAGAGACAGTTCATCCAAAAATGAATATCCTGTCATTATTTACTCAGAACACGAAAGAAGGTATTTTGAAAAATTGTGGTTACCAAACATTAGATGGATATTTCAAATAAACATCTTTAATGTTGTATGCAAGAAAGAAATTCATACAGGTACGGAACAACATTAGGGTGAATAAATGATTCGGTGAACAATCCCCTTAACACATTCTCAAATCTGATTTTATACACAAATATATTACAAATAGAAGGGAAAACGAATTATAAGTTCAGCATAAAAAGGAACATACATTAAAAAACAAATGTTGATTTTTTTTTGGTCACAATCTAATGATGTTACATCAACAGAATATATTTTTATTTTTAATATAATATTAAAAATACACAAATATTACATTTTCATTATGTTTAAAATGTTTAAGGCATTAAATCTTTATATAGAAAATAATTTAGATATTCAGTATCAATATTTTTTATATATGTAGCCTATAATATGTTTTGAATATATTATATATCCATTATAACATATTTGCCTTAATGTGCTATAATAAAAACTGTTATTGTGATAAACTGTTCACAAATGTTCACAAATGTTGATATCTGCACACACAAAAACAACTACACAGAATTATAGAGTGGATTCAGTTAATGCCACTCAGTTTACCTTAATTCAACCTATTTACATAAAGAAGATCTGAAGATGTGCTGAGAAAGAAGGAAGACAAAATATCCTCATATGATGAAGAGATAAAGCTATACAGCAAAAAAAGAACAGAGTAGACAAGTATACTCACTGTCACTGTCCTCTAATAGAAAGATCCTGATGGTATGAGCCCATATAGTTGCCTTAGGATGGTCTGAATGAACTTGGCTTAACGTTCTCGGATTTTGTTGGATACAGCACCCTCTTGTGTGACTCAGTCTGTGTGTGTGTGTGTGTGTGTGTGTGTGTGTGTGTGAGAGAGAGAGAGAGAGAGAGAGAGACTGCCTACCTAGTAGGCTATATAGTTACAATATTTTGTTTGTGTGTGAGAGACTGTCTTCTTAGTATATACAGTATTTTTCTAGTACAGCACACGTCGCACTGCCAAGTTAGTGAATTCCATTGAAAGTTTTAATTAAAATACTTGTGGTTTTGTCATTTAGTGTGAACTGTTTAACTGATCGTTCGAGAGCTGTTTGAAAAGATTTGTTGTTATAAATCAGTCGTGTTATTCAAGCGTTCACTGTGTGTGTGTGTGTGTGTGTGCGCGTGAGAATCAGTTTAACTACTGTTTACTTTGGTTTACTCTGTTTATTCACTTTCCCCGTATGTGCTGAAATACAGCCAATTTAAGACAGCAAGAAAAAACATCGTCTTTCAAATTACAAGTCTATTTGCAAGAGGAATGTTTATGTTGAATATGCGCTCTGAGTCTTTCAGCTCCCACGAGTATAAACATTTCTGTTTTCAGCTTAAAATATTCCCTCCGGGTTTTATGCTGATGGAAAACATGCTTGTTTGCAATTACCTTTTAGATCATCAGTTGCACAGCTTCTCAAATGTATATAAATTCAACAAGAAGTAGTCAAATTGGCTTGCAGTAACAAACTTTCTAATGATTGTTAAAATACCACTGTTGAAGTAAATGGGTTCATATGCCATTAACACATCAATCTCATAAGTACAAACTGTAGCCTATTGGACAAGGATTTGAATGACTCGTTCAAGTTATTCTGCTACACTGATTTGACCTCAAAATGATGAGAGCTGCAAACAAGTTAATAGCGTGTACATTTCTGGTTCACAAGTAACATGAGAAAGCACAACCCTTCCTTCCTGACTCCCTGTCTTGGATGATTCTCTGGAAAAGAGACAACAGCTTTCCTTAGAAATGGGTTCATAGTACATTAATAATGTAGCGGATGTCGAGTGGTCACATCTCATACCACATAGCTGTGCTTGATCATTTTAAGCACTGCTTATTATAGTTTGACACTTATTAGAGGGTGTCTGTATTTTCTCCTCTTTCATGGAGAATTATGTTCCTGCAGTGAAGAAGTACAAAGCAAATGATCAGGACACAACAAAACACTGTAAAAGGTCTGTTTATTCCAGTATTTTGAAATGTTTTGGCTGGTTTCCTTTTTAAGGAAACATTCTAATGTGTTGAAACATAGATTATGTACATGAATAATGGTATGATCCAGACATGCATTCCAGTTGCCATACAAAAACATTTATACATACATTACGCACTGCGTAGGAGGCATCCCCTGTCTATTACTTTTTAATCAACACATCTTTTTACAAACTGAACAGTTTCTCATCAACATGAATAAGAATCAGAGCTGACGGGTGATTATTTCAAAGCTTTGCCAAGATTGAGTTTGATGGGGAAAGATAAAAAAAAAAAAAAACATGAGAATGGCGGTCATTAAAATAGCATACTACTCTCAATGACTAGTGTGAATGTGCAAACTGGGTATGAGCGGTCTGCTTGTTTCCTACTTCGCAATAAGTGTCATGAAACATCATATGACAATGATCATCTCTGCTACAGTTCAATCACTGTTGCATACTGAGTACTATGGTGTATTAATAAAACAGTATCATGCAGTATGCAGCCTATACCTTGTAGCAGGCAACCTACTTCAGGAGTTCTGCAAGTGATGACAGTGGTAATGTAAGAGTGATAGATGGCTAACTGGGAAATGGTGTCATAAATATTGAAGCCAAACATAGAAACAGTTAAATTAGAGGGTGTGACTGAGTGGAACTAAAACTGAAACATTTTGTTAATGGGGCCTGTAACCTGTAGAAAACCTTTTTCATTCTTGGCTGAGATTGTGTGAAGGAGGCAAAAAGCCTAAGGAACTTCTGTCACCAATCCATCCATCACAAACCTCTGGCACTGAACCAGATGTAGCCTATCTGCTATGCTGTGTGGAGCATGATAGGGGAGTGAGACATTCGTTACACATCACTGTAAATCTGGGTCCTAAAACTCCTTTCCAAGAAAAGTTGTCAACAGCTGCTTCTGCTGCCAGTTGGGCATACTGTGACTTTTTCAAGGACTTTCTCTTCAAAACACCATGAGGCAGTTTAACTTTCAAGTGTTGGAAGTCATTACTTCTAGTCATTACTAGCCACATCTGCAATAAGATAAACAAAAATACATGTTTTTCACAGGAATACATGGTGAACAATCACAAATAGTAAGTGTTCGACCAACAGTACTTACATGCACACCATAAAGTGGCTTAACAGCATTCATGTTTACAGTACATGCACCTTCCACTTGTGCAGAGCGGAGCAAGCATTTTCAACTCATTCCTATGGAAGTAAAGCTTCACACTCACCTGGCGAATTGTGTGATTGACAGAAAGTGTTGAGAGTGGCAGAGTGCATCAAAAAGGTTTTCTGTGCAAATATCAAACAGCGATTAAAATTGTCCATGCACTGAATTTTATGGTGTTTGTCAACTAAACATTTTTTGTCTGAAAGACGTTTCATCAGCTGAACAGTCAGTATGTTGTTAAATGTGTGCCAAAGAAGAGAAGAAGTGTTGAATAAAGTCGTTAATTTTTGTTTTCTTTGTGTGCAAAAATTATTTTGGTAGCTTCATAAAATTACGGTTGAACCACTGATGCCACATGGACTATTTTAACAATGACCTTACTACCTTTCTGGGTCTTGAACGTATACAGTTCCTGTCTATGCAGGGACAGAAAGCTCTCGGATTTCAACCAAAATATCTTAATTTGTGTTCCGAAGATGAACAGAGGTCTTACGGGTTTGGAATGACATGAGGGTGTGTAATTAATGACGGAATTTTCATTTTTGGGTGAATTATTCCTTCAAACAACAGCACAACCCACTGAATACATAGAAGTTCTATTCCTCACAGCCTTGTTTTCATTCCTGTTAAAAATTAAATATGGAGCTATCCTGACTGGAGTCTAATAATGTAAAGTAAATGTGTGGAAAAAGCAGTTGCTGATGCACCACATGCACAGTTGATGCACTAAATAGGACATGTAACTGTGAACACTGATTTCTTATCTTTTAGATCTTCTAAAAATAGCTTCCTCACAATAACCGGCTTTTTGGTGTGCATGTAAACGCAGTGTCATACAGAAATTGGCAGCAAGCAAATTCCAAAGCAACAACCCGTTAAGATGGCTGCCCCAATTTCCATGTTTGGAAATTATTATATAACACTCAAGAATTTCTGAACAGTATTGCTGATTTTTGGACAATACAGTTAATGTATTTCAGAGGTTGATAAAGAAGTAAATAGAACTCAAAGAAATAAATAAAACATACAAAAGTACATAAAGGTAAATAAATAAATTCCCTGATAAAAAAAAAAAAACTATTTGTACATATTTTAACATTTCTATAAACCTTCTCAGTTTACTGTGGTGAATGAACTGCTTTCACATCAATCCTTTACTTAACATAATTCAGTTTTACAAGTATAAAATACTCTTCTGATTTGTTTTTCCAAGAAAGAGTCTTTATGAAGAGCTGATTATGAATTTAACCAAACAATCAAATGCCCATCTTTACTTAATTTACTGTTCTTACTCTGTAATTATAATTAGGTTTTGCAAATGTTTCTAATTGACCTATTTTTAGTGCTGAAACTTTACGTACATACCCAGACCTGCACAACAAACAAAATTTTAGCACAGTGCAAATTACACTGGCACGTGCGAAACTTTATGATGTTGTGATTTCCCGGCACACGCGGGCTTGTGAGAACTAAAGCACTAAAATACAACCTGTGAGATAAACAAGCATTTGGCAACACTGGCATGTACGTAAAAAAACACAAAAAAGCCTTTGTCTCGTGCGGGCACGTGAGCAGTGTCTTCATTGTTAAAACCGTTCAGGCATGCAGAAAGATATGATTACTTTCTAATGCACTGCCAGTGATTCACCTGACTGCAATACATCAACATTTATGCCAACACCTTTGTCTGTCCTTTCTAGACGTCCTCAGTGCTGGTCTGGTTGTTATTACATGCACATCAATACTGTCTCTGCCCCACTTATTTCTTCAAAGCGACAGGAAACAACAGTCAGAATGTAACAAGATGCTTGACAGCTCTTTGTGACTTCATACAGGAGAGGGCTGGAGTGACATTGATTTAACATCTACCCTCTGGTCCAGAATCAGCCAGATAGCTGCAGGATTTTCTCCTGTCCTCGCCAACTGGGGGCTCACCGGTCCAAGAGAAGAGTGAACATGAGACAGGTGAGAAGGAGATACAAATGACAGGAGACAGAGGTGTCCAGCATTGAGAGGGGAGAGTCAGCATTGCCAGTTGTGGAATAGAAACAGGTATTTCCCCTCAGAATGAAATGTGTGGCTTTAAGAATTAGTTTCCCTCATATAGGGCACAATATTGGAGCTTTAAAATGTCTAGACCCCTCCATAGAGGCTTATAAGAGGTAGGGGGAACCCAGCCTGTTCACCACAGTTGTAAAGGTCGAAGGGTCATGACCTCCCCATATAGTAGGTCAAATATCAGCATTGAGAGTGAGGAGTGAGGATGAGGTGGTAAGGCAGGGTAAAGGGATGCTAATGGACGTCCCATGATCCAGTGATGCTACATGGTAGAAAGTTGGTTGGGTTTTGATGATGGAAGTTCCAGCAGTGCCTGTACAGTGACACCAACCTTTACCAGACCTCTCTCCTCCAGGATGTGATGCGGCAAACACAACTTGTCCTGTTCATAAACACAAGTAAATGTAAGCATGATATTAAAAAAATCTATAATACCCCATTAAAAAAAGATAATTAAAATACAAAGTACACTACTGTTCAAACACTTGGGGTCGGTAATATTTATTAATATTTTTGAAAGAAATCTCTTATGCTCACCAAGGCTGTATTTATTTTATCAAAAATACAGGAAAAACAGTAATATTAGCAGCCATCACATGAACTACTTTAACGATGTCTTTACTACCTTTCTGGGCCATAACATTTTTCAGTTGCGTTGCTGTCTATGCAGGGTCAGAAAGCTCTCGGATTTCATCAAAAATATGTTCATTTGTGTTCCGAAGATGAACGAAGGTTTTACGGGTTTGGAATGACACGAGGGTAACTAATTAATAACAGAATTTTCATTTTTGGGTGAACTACTCCTTTAAGAAAAAGCTAGATGATTTTATTGAAAAATACGAATTTGACACTGATTTATCGTCATGCATTTGTACGAGGAAGAAACACTTGATCGTACCTGTGGCACTCCAAGCTTTTTACATGCATCCAAGAAATTCTCCACATTCCGCCGACACTTGGCCATACTCAGCTTTGGCTGTTTGAGGGATTGCGGATATGAATATTTACTAATGAATGTCAATTACAGTGCAGAAAATATGATTTGATTTAAAAGGATATCCAAAGACATCTGTATGAAATATTAAATGAAACTTACCACAGCAGGGGATGGTACATGAATGCTAGCTACGGAACGAGGACGAATGTGATTAGCCAGATGGCATAAAACAACACCATCCATCAAAGCAGCACCCACATCATCTGGCAACAAAACCTTTAGCCTAGACTCGAGGTTCTGTGAACACACACAAACACTCTGTTTATTTCATTTGATACCAAATAAAAGACAGTTGTGTCACATGAACCAAGAATAATCCATTTGCTAAATGTCAAGAGACAATCACCCGGCTTTCACATGGCTGGCCCTTCAGCACCAAGGACAGCACAGAGCTGAGGTGGAGGTTATGAAATCGGACATGATTGGAAATCATTAGCTATCTGGTTCTTGAAC